>NW_027141852.1:21469512-21834268 GCF_036365525.1 Heterodontus francisci | reverse complement strand
AGTGAAGGATTGGAGAGGTGCTGAATCTCTCAGTTTTCGGTCTACCCAAACCAAGTTCAAGGCCTGAATAATGAACCGATTGCCTCATTAGTTCTGTGAATAATACAATGATTTAATAGACAACGTTTTGAAACATTCCTGCCCATAAATCTTGGTAACAGAGAGTGTGTGGATCTCCTGACTCAGAATGTTTAATGGATACAGTCCTCAGATCCGACAAGGAACCCCTGAACATCCACAGTAAAGACAGTGTGGATGAGGAAATGTAAGAGCCGGGAGCTGAAACTCAGGGACGGCCAAGCTCTCCTGTCATTGAGCTTGTGTGTCTGCTCTGCTCGCCGCACTTCCGGCTCTACTTTGTTTCCAATGAAAAGATGAAAAGGGCCGTTCGGTTTTCCTCTCACTGACAGCGTGTTTCACTCGGGTTAATATAACCCGGGACTTTTGCTGCTGAAATGAATTCTGCAAGGTCCCAGCAAACACACCGGCTCCCTCCTTTCTCCCCTCTTTCTGTCGGATTGTTTTACCAGGAGGGGCTCAATAATAACAAACCCCCTGCAGGGAATGATCACAAATTGAGCTTCTAAATGGGGTAAGTGGGCAGCTTTCTGGGTTCTAGGTTCCCCCTACCCCGCCCCTCCCTCCCTCCAGTCCAAGCCCCTCTTCACTTTCTTTGGGACTTTGATGAGGGTGAAATGGGGAAAGTTCCCATTGATGTTTGAATGCTGAATTGCTGCAGAGATCTGCGCACGCGCGACGTAGCACCGCCCCCAGTGGGACGTCACAATGAGGAGTGGAGCGCATGCGCAGTCTTTCCCCAACCCAGTCTGTGAAGCCACTCACTCAATCAGGGGAAGATGCTTTAAATCAGCTGCTAATGGAGACTTCCCGGGCCCGGGGGAAGGGAACAAACAGCATCTGCTTCCAGCAGCCACTGCTTTGGGAGCGTGTCCGCAGATGTGCTCAGAGATTAGCATTGAGTGGTTGGAAGTTGAGGGGGAGTCGGGGAGTGTTTGGAACAGCCACTGTGGAGCAGGAGCTGCTCCCGGAACATGGAGTGAGCCGGGGACACGGGGAAGGGACAGTGTCTGGACAGGCTCAGGGAGACACAATGGGAAGAAATCACTATTGAAAATCACTGACAATTTCACCACCCAAAGGAGAGGGAATTTTCCTGCTTTAGTTCCAGTCTCTCACTGTTTGTTGGATTGTGAACAGTGGGGGGAAAATAGCCGCAAAATAACGATGTGGACAGTTAGACAAAGAACATTTATTGCAGACACCAGGTGAGAAGTGTGAAAGGCACATTTTAAATAGTGGCTGCTTGTTTTCCGTTGAAATAGAAATGTGACTGTGTAAAGGTCACTGCTCTATCGGACGGTCCCAGTCATTGAGCAGTGCAGGGCTTGTGTTGTTTCTGAATGTCACAAACTTGTTGTAAAACCACTGCAAACACCTGGTAAACAGAAGCGGAATACTGCAGTACTGCAGTGGAGTCAGACACTGACACTGTTTGTGTTCCTGGTTTTCATTTTGTGATTGTTCATAATGATTATTATTGGGACGATTACATTGATCGCTTTTGTATCTTCTACCTCACCAGTTATTTCATTCCTGCAGGAAAATACATGAAGGAACCTGAATGGGTGTGGTGATTCTTGGACACAAGGAAAAGTGCAGTGATCTCGTTCCAACACACAGTCGGTACAGGATCACTCCCAAAGCACAGAGATACTGCCAGCTCATCAATTCCACTGGAACAAACAAAAGAAGTAGTCAGACAGACACTGATCCCAAAGTCAAGAGACACATTTTCAATCCAACAGTCAAACAACAGCAGGAGAGACAGAAGTTGTTTCCATTTCACTCCAATTCAATACAGCTGACAGGTTGATACATCAATCACAGTGCAAAAACAAACTCACTATCAGATCTAAATAAACTCTGTCACCATGGTTACATTTTAAATATAAAACTTGAAACAGAACAGACAAAATTTACATGATTGAAAGGTACAGAATGAATGCAAAGAGGCTTCAAGGGGATTTGGACAGGTTAAATGAATGGGCAAGAACATGGCAGATGGAATATAATATAAATAAGTGTGAAGTTCTCCACTTTGGTAGAATGAACAGAAAGAGTATTTCTTAAATGGTGAGAGGCTGGGAAGTGTCGATGTCCAAAGGCACCTGGGTGTCCTTGTTCATGAGACACGAAAAGCTAGTATGCAGGTGCAGCAAGCAATTAGGAAGGCAAGTGGTATGTTGGCTTCATTGAAAGCGTATTTGAGTACATGAGTAAAGATGTATGAAGTCTAGATGAGACTGCACCTGGAGTATTCTGTACAATTTTGGTTTCCTTATCTAAGGAAGGATAGACATGTCACAGAGGGAGTGCAACAGAGATTCACCGGTCTCATCCCCGAGGATGGTGGGATTGTCTTATGATGAGAGACTGCAGAAACTGGGCCTAAATTCTCTAGAGTTTTGAAGAATGAGAGGTGATCTCATTGAAACAGACAAAGTTCTTACAGGGTGTGCAGGGTAGATATGGATAGGATGTTTCCTCTGTCTAGTGAGTCTAGAACAAGGGGACACAGTCTCAGAATAAGGACAGGCCATTTGAGACTGAGATGAGCAGGAATTTCTTTACTCAGAGGGTGAGAAATCTGTGGAATTCTTTATCCCCGAGGGCAGTGGAAGATCAATCATTGAACATATTCAAGACAGAAATCGATTGATTTCTAAATACTAACAAGATCAAGGGATATGGAGATAGCAGGGAAAAATGGCGTAGAGGTAGATGATCAGTCACGATCTGTTTGAATGTTGGAGCAGGCTCGATGGGCTGAATTGCCTAATGCCCCTATTTCTTATGATCCTTTGAATCCCAATAATGTACATCAGACGTTAGACCATGTTATGCATTACATACCAGGTCAAAAATGCCACAGAGATTAAAACTGAAATATACATTATCAATTCCATTACTACAAAATGAAGGACTTGGAGCTTGCAGACCAGCCCATGTATCAGATTGAAAGTTATATTTTCATTCACAATCGTTTTCACAGAGCTAAATATTAAATATCAATCCACAACTTGTACAGGACTACCAAATAAAACCTACAACTGTAAAATACAGTTAATCCATATTTTAAATTAAACACAAGGCAAACAAATATTGATACATTAAGAGAGCGGGAAACAGTGAGAGCAGAGTGGAGCATAAAGAGCCCAGGAGAGGGAGCAAGAGTTCACTCGGAGAGCAGGGAACAGCGAGAGCAGGCGTCAAAAAAGGCAAAGGAATACACAATTAATGGGAGAACACTGAACGGTGTAGAGGAAGTGAAGGACGTTGGAGTGAATGTCCACAGATCCCTGAAGTAGCAGTACAGGTCAATAAGGTGGTTCAGCAGGTCCTTTCCTTTATTAACTGAGGTATAGAATATAAGGGTGATCTGGGTGTCCATGTCAATAAGTCACTGACAGCTAACATGCAGGTGCAGCAAGCAATTAGGAAGGCTAATAGTATGTTAGCCTTTATCGCAAGAGGATTTGAGTACAGGAGTAGTGAATTCTTGCTTCAATTGTATAGAACCTTGGTTAGACTGCACTTGGAGTACTGTGTGCAGCTTTGGTCCCCTTACCTCAGGAAGGATATTATTGCCATGGAGGGAGTTCAACGAAGGTTCATCAGACTTGTTCCTGGGATGGTGGGACTGTCCTATGAAGAGAGATTGGGGAAACTGGGGCTCCATTCTCTAGAGTTTTGAAGAATGAGAGGTGATCTCATTGGAACCCACAAAATATTTAAAGGACAGTCAGGGTAGATGCAGCTAAGATGTTTCCCCTGGTTGGGGAGTCGAGAACCAGGGGACGCAATTTCAAAATAAGGGGCAAGCCACTTAGGACAGAGATGAGGAGAAATGTTGTTACTCAGAGGGTTGTGAATCTTTGGAATTCTGTAACCCAGAGGGCTGTGGAAGCTCAGTCATTGAGTATGTTTAAAGCAGAGATTGATAGATTTCTAAATACAAATGACATAAGGGAATATGACGAAAGTGTGGGGAAAAGGGCATTGAAGTGGATGATCAGCCATGATCATATTGAATGGTGGGGCAGGCTCGATGAGCTGAATGGCCGACTCCTGCTCCTATGTTTCTATGTTCCTAACTCCACATTGTCGATGAGACACAGCCTCAGGCCGACTTGTCGGGTGTTGCAAACAGATAACACTGCTTCTGATCTTCACCAGAACAGAGTGAGATGTGAAATTGGTCATCAAACAGACTGTGAGAGAATACAACAGAATAAAACACATGGAGAGACACTGTGGAATAACAAATAGATTTGATTGGAATGTTGAATTTTGATTGGAATGGATAAAACAGCAGAAACAGCAGATTAAATTGGGACAGAAAAGAGAAACTGATGGGAAGAAGGAAGAAAAGAAAGGATGGATCTGTTCACTTTTTTCAGTTTTTTCACTGGTCCATCAAAGCTGAATTTTAAAAAGATGCAAAAAACAGAGAATTTCACCAAAAATTGAGATTAAATGCTGCCGAAACCTTGAAATGAAGGATACCCCAACAGATCACCTGTTTAACTGTCTCCTCACGGGGGGATTTCAATCAATGAGCAATATTATTCTCTACTTTTCTTTTGTTAAATGAAACCACTACTGTCACTTGGAGTTAATATCCCTGTGTTCCTACTCCTGAATAATAAAATTGTGAGTTTCGTGATATTTTCTGGACACATTTCCTGCTGAAAGAACGAAGAACTCTTTTCTAATTTACACAATACTATATGCACACTCATCAAGCCTCCGAAACTAGCATCCTTGGTGCTGCTCTCTCCTCCCAAACCTCATCTCATGTGACTGTTACATCATCACTCTGATTGTGGGAGGGGTTAATCCCACTGTCTTCAGCATTAACCCTTTACATCCTCATACTGCACTGTCTGTCCAAAAAAATCGGTGGCGGGAACTTGAATTATCAAAACAGCAACAGCTGCCAGTTGAAAATCAACTCAAACCATCAGAGAGAGACTGTCAGAGAACTTCCTGCATCCAGTCCTGACCCTGTCACATTAAGCAGCTGCTCAGCCATACCCCACTCTCATCAACACTGAACATTTTTACTGAGACCCTTCAAATACTGTTTATAAAAGGCCGCAAAGATCAAAGTTCACACAGTTGTATTAAATGCAACAAAGTTTAATATCTTCTCACCGTTTCTCGGTAACCACATGAGACATAGGTTTTCTTATTTGGTTCCTTTGATTTTTCTTGTTCCTGACTGACAAATATTCCAAACCTCAGATAAACCCTCCCACTTGCGTCATGTCCCAGTCTCGGTTAAAAGCAACACATAATGACACAAACACTCTCCTTCAGTGAGATTAATATCAAGCTGTTTTCCAGGTTGAATGTAACTGTGAACAAATTTATGTCAAAGAAGTTACCTTTGATGTATCAGCACTAAAATTCTGTACAAGGAGGAACAGCCATTCCAAAATCATATCCTTCACAAAGGCTGTTTTTTTATGTGATTGAAATTCATCATGTATTTTGAATTAAAGTTCACAAGACACCGATGTTGTTGTTGATAATGAAACTTTTCAACCATGTTGTTACTGTGAAATCAGGCTCTGCTGGGAGTTGAACCTAGGATCTCTTGCTTACTAGACAGGTGCTTTAACCAACTAAGCTACAGAACCAGATCACAAACGCGTGTGTAATTGAAATCAGAGGAAGGTCTTATAGAGAGTGGGCAGGCTTTGGCGAGTCAAGAGCTGAGTTCGTCACGGCAGAGTTCCCAGCCTCTGACTCGCTCTTGCAGTTGTAGCTGTAGTTGTAATTGTGATAGGCAACCGTCCGTCTCGGAAGACGATGGGCTACGCCCGGGGTGTACGTCACTTCTGTATTAAACATAGTTTGTTGTGGCTGTCGAGGATGACTCGTGAGTGACAATCCCTTCCGCAGCTGGTACAGATGAATATCATTGGCCCGAGGTCGACTGATAATGTTTCCTTCCTCTGAGCTCTCTTTCCCACCATCTGGTCATTTCTTTTGTCCTCTGCTTTTCCCATGGTCTTCCTGAATGCCTTTCTCCAGGAATTCCAGTCAGCAGGAAGGACTTCCCATGCATCGACTCCAATCCCAGTCAGCTTGAGATCTCGCTTTGCAGATGTCCTTGTATCACAGACGTGGGTGACCTGTTGGTCTCATGCTGATAGCAAGCTCACCAAAGAGCATGTCTTTGGCAAAGCGACCGTCATCCATTCAGCACACATGACCCAGTCAACAGAGTCACCGCTGACTCAAGAGGGCAAACATGCTACAGATCCCTGCACGCTGGTGTACTTCCTCATTCGGCACTCTGTCCTGCCAGGAGATGCCCAATATCCATCTGAGACAGCGGAGGTGGAAGCTGTTCGGCTGCTTTTCTTGGCTTGTATAAGTTGTTGATGCTTCTCTACTATAAAGGAGGGTGCTGAGAACACAAGCCTGTTGCACGCAGAGCTTCACATTTTCGATCAGTTTGCTGTCGGTTCACACTCGTCTTCTCAACTTTGACATGACAGCTGCAACATTGACAATCCTGGTGCTGATTTCAGTATCAAGGGACAGATTGCTGGTGATTGTTGATCCAAGGGATGTGAAGCTGTTGACAACCTCCAAAGTGAGGTTGTCGATGTTGATGGAAGGTGGAGTCTCTACGTCCTGGCCCATAACTTTGATCTTCCTGATGCTGATCGCCAGTCCAAATTCCTTGCAGGCCAGGGAGAACCGATATACAAGCTGCTGTTAATGAACTTCATTATGGGATGTCAGCACAGCGTCATCAGCAAACAGCAACTCACAGACCAAGAACTGACTCATTTTGGTCTTGGTGCGCAGTCTTGCCAAGATGAACAGCTTGTCATCAGCTCTGGTATGCAGGTGGACACCCCCATCTGAGTCACTGAAAGTTTAAAATAGCAGCATGGTGAGGAGGTTACAAGGAGGCTTCCAGGGGACTTGGACAGGATAAGTGAATGAAATGACAGATGGAATATAATGTGAATAAATGTGAAGTTATCCACTTTGGTAGAATAAACAGAAAGACAGAATATTTCTTAAATGGTGAGAGGTTGGGAAGTGTTGATGTCCAAAGGGACCTGGGTGTCCTTGTTCATGAGACACTAAAAGCTCGCATGCAGGTACAGCAATCAATTAGGAAGGCAAATGGTATGTTGGCCTTAACACAAGGGGTCATGAGTACAGGAATAAAGATGTCTTGCTGCAATTGTATAGAGCCTTGGTGAGATCGTGCTGGAGTATTGTGTACAGTTTTGGTTTCCTTATCTAAGGAAGGATATACTTGCCACAGAGGGAGTGCAACGGAGGGTCACCAGACTAATCCCTGGGATAGTGGGATTGTCTTATGAGGAAACTGGGCTTGTATTCCTTAAAGTTTCATTTAAAAGGCCATTTAAAACTGAGATCGGGTGGAATTTCTTCACTCAGAGGGTGGTGAATCTTTGGAATTCTCTACCTCAGGGGTTTGTGAAAGTTCAATCATTGAGCATGTTCAGGACAGAAATTGATAGAAATCTTGATACTCATGACATCAAGGGATATGGGGAGAGCGCGGGAAAGCAGTGTTGAGGTAGATGATCAGCAAGGATGTAATTGAATGACAGAACAGGCTCAACAGGTTAAACTTCCTCCTCCTACGTTCTGAAGAGAGTTGTCACCAGGACACAGCCCTGTTTTACCCCACTGCTGATCGTGAAAGTGTCTGATGTTGCTCCATTGTAACTGACGGAACTGTGCATGTTCTCGTGGAAAGAAGAGATGACGCCCAAGAGTTTAGGAGGGCAGCCTATTTTCCACAGCAGTTTGAAGAGTCTGTCTCTGCTAACAAGATCGAAGGCCTTGGTGATGTCTATAAAGACAATGTAGAGTGGTCTGTACTGTTCACAGTACTTCTCCTGTAACTGCCGAAGTGAGTTGGTAGAGGTTGCGGGTATGGAAGGTGCTGTCTAAGGAACCTTGGTGTGTCGAATTCCTTCATATGTCCCTCTAGCATCCCCCAGATTCAGCGGCAGATTGTATGCTGTTGCAGAGTTTTAACCAGTATTGATTGGTGCAGTGCCGAGCAGTCTGCAGAGACTTGTTTCTGGCAGCTCTGAGAGCCTCTAGAGTTTGTTTGCTGGAGACTTGTTTGTAGTTCATGAGGGCTCTCTTCTTAGTTGCAGTTACTGACTCCATTTCAGTCCAATAAGCCTCAAACCAGTCAGCATTCCTCCCATCTCTTTTCCCATACACAGCGAGTGCAGAGTAAAAGATGGTGGCGTGCAGATGATTCCACTTTGATACCACACCGAGGCCTTGGGCGTTTTCTGAAAGAGCCTGATCTAGGATGTTGAGGAACTCCTGGGTCCCTTCTGGATCAGTGGTTCAGCTAGTGTTGATCCGAGAACGACCTTTCTTCTTGGATGGGTGAAGCTTCCTTGGCTGAAGCCTGACCTTGCTACACACTAGGGAGTGACCAGTGTCACAGTCAGCGCTGTGATAGCTACGTGTGATGAGGATACTGCTGAGGGTGGTATGTCTGGTGATGATAAGGTCTAGCTGGTGCCAGTGGCATGATCTAGGACGTCTCCAGGACACCTTGTGGCACAGCTTGACATGGAAATAGCTGTTCGTCACACAGAGTCCATGGTGACAGCATAGCTCCGGAAACCTCTGTCCATTATTGTTCATCTTGCTAATCCCCTGGTGCCCTATGCTCATTGGCCAAGCTGTAGTCAGTACCCAAGCTTGCGTTGAAATCCCCGAGAAGGTATAGTCCCTCGTGCTGGGAATTCTACTGATGGCAGTGTCAAGTGTCTCACAGAATTAATCCTTGACATCTGGGGTGGAGGTGAGTGTCGGGACATAGATGCACATGAGATTAACTGGGCCCGCGCTTGTTGACAAGTGAAGGGTAAGAGGTCTCTCTGAGCCAACAGTGGGGGGTTCACTCATTGCAAGTAGCATGTTTTTTACTGTGAAACCCATTCCATGCTCACGAGTTGCCTCTTGGGCTTTCCCCTGTCAGAAGAAGGTGTAGTATTTCTCTTTGAGGGGTCCACTTTGAATGAGTCTAGTTTCTTGCAGCACAGCAATGTCCACATTGAGCCTTGTGAGTTCCTTGTCAATCACAGCTGTCTTGTGTGTGCTATCAACCTGCAGAAGGTTGTCATTAAGGCCAGGACACATGGTCCTTCCATTCCAGCTTGTGATGCGAAGCACTGGTGTCTTCTTTGTTGAGTTTGCCTGGTGCATAGATTATCAATCCGCCAGTTGAGAGATATCTCTCTAAGCTCCAAGCACCCATTGAAGCAAGTAGGTTGTGGCAGGACAGCACCTAACTGACTGGGGGCTGCACAGCTTGGAGTAGGTGGTAGTTATCCAATGAGACGCGATGATCTCTCCCACTGTCAAAAGTAACCCCTGGTGCTCATACTCTACACCAATTGAGTGAGAGCTTATAATTGGTAACTGTTTCTTCCCATGTTTTGCTAATGTTTAACCACAAAGCTGGAGTGTCCTCTCCAGGGCACAGGCCTGGGCAAATAGTATGGAGACACTGAGCATCAGGACACCCTCTCAGCATTGCTAGCATTGTCCAAAGGAAAGGTAAAAAACAGCACTGTTTGGTACCAGCTCTGCTGTAGGAGTTGCTGGAAAACTACCTGACAAGTAACAGGTAACCGCCTACGGGACTCCACTCCGGATTTACTGTCCAGGTTTACTCCCTAAGCCTTCTTCTCTCTCAAGACACCCACAGGGAAGTGAGACTTTTTGCCCATAGTTGGGGCTCTGTTTCTTGGCATCAGGATGGAACCACACGCCAGTGGGCCTGCATGACATGCACAAGGATATCACACACTGCCCCATCCCTGTGACAGCTCAGAGAGATCCCCTGATGATAATGCACCCCACAGGAAAATCACAAACAGCGCCCTCCCGAGGACAGCTCAGGGTCAGATACTGTACACACTGCAACAACAGTGACATTACTGGATTAGTCCCTCCATTCTGAAAAACAAGCATTCACCCTACTTTATGCTTTCCGTCTCTCAGCCAATTTTGTATCCACGCTGCCACTGCCTCTTTAATCCCATCTGCTCAAATTTTGTTAACAAGTCTATTTTATGGTACTTTTTCAAACACAATTTTGAAGTGCAGACACACACCATCAACCTCACCACCCTGGTCAACTCCCTGTGAAATTTCATCAAAGAAATTAATTCATTAATTAATTCATACACAATCTTCTGTTAACCAATCTGTACTGGCTGTCATTTATTAGCCCATGTTCTACCAAGTGCCAGTTAATTTTCTCCTGGATAATTGGCTCTAAAAGTTTCCCCACCACTGACATTAGACGAACTGGTCTGTAGTTCCTGGGTTTATCTCTCTTTTTAAACAGGGCTGTAAAATTAGCAATCCTTGCAGACTTATCTTTCAGTTCTGGAAAGTCTATTGTGGACAATTTCTTTGGGCATGATTTTAACCAATTAAAGCAACAGGATACTTGATTAATAAGTCCAGAACTTTTATTGAGAGTAAAATAGTACTTAATAATTGGAAGTAAAATTATCTTGAACAAACTTGGGGAATATAACTTGACAGCTCTAGCAGGTGTGTGGACTGGTCGAGCTTGGTCTCAGAGTGTCACGGTCCTCTTTGTCCAGTCTAGATCCCTCATCAGGTGGAGAACTTGGTTGATGATCTGAGCCTTTACCCCTGAGGTCTTCTAGTGTTCCTGCACACTGAAACCTTACAAGATCCCTACTTTTAACCCCTGGATGGCCATCATACCACCATGTAAAATAATAATTGGTCTGAGCTGTTGCTCGGTACATTTAATTAATGTCTTCCACTAACAGCCAACTGTCCTCAGAATCTCAGACATGAGTACAATGGAGTGGTTTCACACTGTCTCCCAATCTGATCTGAAACAAGTTTCCTGTTCATTAAATCGAGACTCTTGAAAATGCTGGAAATACTCAGCTAGTCTGACAGCATCTGTGGAGAGAGAAACAGAGTTAACGTTTCAGATCTGTGATCTTTCATCAGAACTGGGCTGAAATTGTCTGAGGGACTGAGATTGTGGAATCAATTTCTGGGTCAAAAACATTGTACTCTCTCAGGATGGGAAGATGGTGATTATTAAGTACAGTGCAAGAATATAGATGCTTTTACATTATTTGAATCAACATTGATTTAAACCTTGTGCTCACGAAACCTATCTTTTGATCAAAATGACACTGATAACAATGGAAAAAGCAACACATACATTTCACGACCACAGGACTTTGTAAAGCCTTTTACAGCCAATGAAGGACTTTCCAAGTGTAGTCACTGTACAGTACAATACAATACCCTACAATAAGGATATTTCACATTCGAGTCACGCGAAGTCCCAGGCAATGACCATCTCAAACAAGAGAGAATCTAACCATCTCCCCTTGACATTCAACAGAATTACGATTGCTGAATCCCCCACTATCAACATCCTGGGGGTTACCATTGACCAGAAACTGAACTGCAGTAGCCATATAAATATCATGGCTACAAGAGCAGGTCAGACACTGGGAATCCTGCGGCGAGTAACTCACCTCCTGACTCCCCAAAGCCTGTCCCCTATCTACAAGGCACAAGTCAGGAGTGTGATGCAATACTCTACATTGCTTGGATAGGTGCAGCTCCAACAACACTTAAGAAGCTCAACGTCATCCAGGACAAAGCAGTCCACTTGATTGGCACCTCATTCACTATATTCACTCTCTCTATCACCAACGCACAGCGTGCACCATCCACAAGATGCAGTGCAGCAACGCAGCAAGCCTCCTGACACAGCACCTTTCAAACCCATGACTTCTATCACCTCGAAGGACAAGGGCAGCAGATGCATGGGAACACCACCAAGTTCCTCTCTGAGCCACACACCATCCTGGAATTGGAACTATATCACCGTTCCTTCACTGTGACTGGGTCAAAATCCTGGAACTCCCTTCCTAACAGCACCACATCGACTGCAGTGGTTCAAGAAGGCAGCTCACCACCACCTTCTCGATGGAATTAGGGATGGGCAATAAATGCAATAAATAAAAATAAAATCAATAAAAAATGACATTATCCTGTAATCCCCAAAAGTAGAAAATACATATGAAAATGAAAATATAATAAAGCACAGTCAGCATGGATTTCACAAAGAAAGACTTGATTAACCTTAACTTTGAAGAATCAACAGCAACAGTAATACAGCAGATGAAGAAGAGTTTAAGTTAATAAAGCCTCATCCTTTTAAGTGCTTGAACCAACAAATTGTGGGTTAGAAAACAAGCACACTAACTGACAGAGCTGGGTGTTGTGCTTTCTCGATTCCCCTAAAGCAGGGTGTCAATGAGTTAAATCTTCAGGTTGCTGCAACCAGAATAGCCATTGTCCACGATCAGTTTTACTGTTATAAATAAAGATGGAACATTCATTGTGAATCTATAGAAACAGTCTGGTCCTGCACACTGCAGACACATCCACGTCATCACCAACCAGCTCTCCTATAATTAATGCAGTTATTTGACTTTTCCCCATTAGCTCCATGGAATTAATTTTGAAAGATTTTAAATTCCAAGAAGTTTTGTTAATATTCAGCCCTTGAGAAGATATCATTCCCTGGCCACAGTGGAGAGAGCATTGAATATAAAACAGTAGACTACCAGGTAACACAGTGAAAGCTTATCAGCTAATCTATAATTACTTACTTTTCTTATTTTTGCTCTTGCTATTCGGTTTTTCATCCTTTTCAGTTCCTGACTGTGGATATTATTGTGATTAAATGTGAAAAGATGCACTGTGTCTCAGCCCCGCTATATTGACTCTTTCTCTGTACAGTGCTGTATCCACTCAGATACTGACAGTGTCTCTCCCTCCCTCAATTTTCCAGCCCTGACATTGCAGAAAGTGCTGTTCAAAGTTACACATTCTGACTGTTTGCAGTTGATTAGTGAGAGATTATTAACGTATCCTTCTGCAGCGCTGCCTCGGTTAATAACAGCAGATCTAAGTCACATTTCAGACACAGAAACAGATGCATCAATTATTCACTCTTTCCCAGAGTGAGTGAGGCCGGGACAAGCAGCAACATTCCAGCCCCACACTCTGCAATTACCCAGCACCAGTGGAAAGCAGTGAATACAGATTCAATCAGTGGGTTAATGTCCATTACAGGGATGCAAGATTCCACGGCCCAGGACAAACATCCCCATACACCGAGAACAAGCTCAGGAAAACCCGGGGGAGTTAATATCCCAATCACTGAGCATTCCAGTAACATTGAACAAGTTCCAGAACTGAGTGAACCTTTCAAAGTACAGAAGCGATGACGAGGTCAAAAAGGTCTGAACAGTTGAGGTGACTGAGCGGTGTCAGCTTCTCTGTTCAGGTTGCAGCTTTCACTGGAGGCATGTGTTTTAATCCCACTTCTGACAACTTGATTTTCAGTTGCTTTGCAGAGTTTCCTTGAAGGTTTGAGGTAGAGTAAATACTGAGGAACTGTTTCTAACTGCTGAACGGTCAATAACCGAAGGTTACAGATTTAAAGTGACTCACAAAACCAGAAGGAACATGAGGAAAAATTCATTTCTGCAACATGTGGTGAGGATTTCAGTTATGTGGATAGATTGGAGAAGTTGGGGTTGTTCTCCTTCAAGAGGAGATTTGATAGAGGTGTTCACAATCATGAGGGGTCGTGGCAGACCAGATGGAGAGAAACTGTTGGTAGAAGGATTGAGACTCAGGTAAAAGCTGTGGCTCAGTTGGTCACACTCACCTCGAAATCACAAGCTTCTGGGTTCAGATTTCACAGCTGACACTCCAGTACAGCACTGAGGGTGTTGAAGGTGCTGCCTTTCAGGTGTGATGTTAAACCAAGACCTGGTCTGCATGTTTGGGTGAATGTAAAAGATCCCATGCTGCAATTTCAAACAAGTGAAGAGCAATTCTCCCTGGTGTTGTGATCAATATTTGCCCCTCAATCAGATCAGTTGGTTATTATCACATTGCTGTTTGTGGGTATCAGCTGCTGCATTTCTGACATTACAACAGTGATTACACTTCAAAAGTATTTCATTGTCTACAAAGTGCTTTGATATATCCAGTGGTCAGGAAAGGTGCTATATAAATGCAAGTCTTTTCTTTCTTTATCACAACACATTGCTGTGTAAAAAATGGTTCTTCATGTCACCTCTGGTTCTTCTGCCAATCACC
The DNA here is from genome assembly GCF_036365525.1 of Heterodontus francisci. Classification (NCBI taxonomy): domain Eukaryota; kingdom Metazoa; phylum Chordata; class Chondrichthyes; order Heterodontiformes; family Heterodontidae; genus Heterodontus; species Heterodontus francisci. The sequence goes on along the minus strand of NW_027141852.1, from coordinate 21,819,952 downwards.
TGATATCTGTGTCCTCTGCTTACTGACCCTTTTACCACTGGAAACAGTTTCTCCTTATTTAAACTATTGAAAACCTCCATGATTTTGAACAAATGTGTCAAATCTCTTCTGAATTTTCTCTGCTGCAAGGAGAACAACCCCAGCTTCTCCAATCTCTCCACACAACTGAAATCCCTCACCCTGCTACCATTGTGGTAAATCTCTTTTTTATTCTTTCCTGGGTTGTGGGCACTGCTAACACAATGTGATTCCTGTCAATGCAGCGGCCCGCTGACATCATCGGACTGTGCCAAGCTGCACATAGGCACAGCTACATCTTGCCAGGGTTAAGTGGCACATGCACAGGATGATGTCATGGCTCAGCACCAACATCATCGCATATCCGCCCATGGTCCACCTTCGCACATTCACGCTAAAGCGTCATCGGGTATCCAGCCTCTCACTCAGCTGGAGGAAGCCATTTCAACACTCCCCCCTGCTCTCATGCTCACATCTCTGTCCTGGGATTGCTGCAGTGTTCCAGTGAACATCAACGCAAGCTCGAGGAACAGCATCTCATCTTCCGATTAGGCACACTACAGCCTGCCGGACTGAACATTGAGTTCAATAATTTCAGAGCATGACAGCCCACCTTTTTACTTTCATTTTTAGTTGTTTTTTCTTTTTTCTTCTTTTTTGCTTTTTTACATTTTTTACAACCTTTTATATTGCATTTATTTCATTTCATCTTAGTTTATTCAGTTTGCGTACCCACTGTTTTTTTCAGGTTTGCACTTGCTGCTGTTCAATATTCAGTCCGTTAACACCTATTCTGGACTAATGCTTTGTCTTTCAACACATCATTAACATATTGTTTGCCTTTGCTCCATGACCTTTTGGTCAGCTATGTGGCCTTGTCCAACCTGCACCTTCTCCTTTGTTATCTCTTGCCCCACCCCCACCTCACTTGCTTATAACCTGTGACATTTTAAATATTTGTCAGTTCCGAAGAAGGGTCACTGACCCGAAACGTTAACTCTGCTTCTCTTTCCACAGATGCTGCCAGACCTGCTGAGTGGTTCCAGTATTTCTTGTTTTTATTCCAGAAAATATTTGTTTGCTGCAAAAAGTACATGGCAGGTAAAATGAAATGGAAGGTTTGTGAGGCAATTCATTCCTGCACTGAAGGAAACTGATCTCCTTTGCAATCTTTGTATTGTTGACTTGGTGCTGTTTTTGAACTGTTTTGTAATGTATCTTTTTATAGTTTTTTTAACGAATAAAGTATATGTTGGAAATTTAAAAAAAAGCTCAGAGAAGGTTCACTAGATTTATTCCTGTGATGAAGGGGTTGTCTTGTGAGGAGGATTGAGCAGGTTGGACCTATACTGATTGGAGTTTAGAAACATGAGAGGTGATCGTATTGAGACATATAAGATTCTGAAGGGTCTTGACAGGGTAGATGCTGAGAGGATGTTCCCCCTCGTGGTGGAATCTAGAACTAGGGGACACAGTTTCAGAATTAGGGATTTTCCATTTAAGAAGGAAATGAGGAGGAATTTCTTCTCTCAGACAGTCATTCATCTTTGGATTTTTATCTACAAGGAAGTCAAGGGTTATGGGGGGCAGGCAAGAAAGTGGGGTTGATGCCATGATCAGATCAGCCATGATCCTATTGAATGGCGGAGAAGGCTCGAGGGGCCAAATGGCCTCCTCCTGCTACTATTTCTGTTCTTATGATCTCATTGCAGCTTGTTCCAAATAGAGACAAAAGAGTGGAATTCCAGAGGAGAGGTGAGAGTAATTACCCTTGAGTGAGTGTGGCATCAAGGATCCCTAGCAAAATTGAAATCAATGGGAATCAGGGGAAAACTGTCCACTTGTTGGAGTCCTACCTAGCACAAAGCAAGATGATTATGGTTGGTGGAGGCCGATCATCTCAATCCAGGACATTGCCTCAGGAGTTTCTGAGGGTAGTGTCCTGGGCTCAACCATCCTCAGCTCTTTCATTAATGAGTTTCCCCTCAACTTAAGTCAGAAGTGGGAATGTTAGGTGATGATTCACAACTCCTCAGATACTGAAGCATTCCATGTCCGCAAGGGCGAGACCTGAACAACATTCAGGCTTGAGCTGATAAGTGACAAGTGACTTGGTTGCCACAAAAGTGCCACGCAGTGAACATCTCCAATGAGAGAGAATCAAACCATCTACCTTTTAATACTCAGCAGCATTATCATCACTGAATGCCTCACCAACAACATCTTGAGGGTTACCATTGACCAGAAACTAAACTGGACCAGTCACATCTATGCTGCGGCTTTTAGCGTAGGTCAGAAATTGGGAATTCTGCAGCAAGTATCTCACCTCCTGACATGCCAAAGCCTGTCCATTATCTACAAGGCACAAGTCAGGAGTGTGATGGAATACTGTCCACTTTTCTGGATAGCTGCAGCTCCAACAACACATAAAGAGCTCAACACCACCCAGGACAAAGCAGTCCTCTTCATCGGTACCTCACCCACCACTTTAAACATTCACTCCCTCCACCACCAGAGCACAGTGGCAGCAGTGTGTACCACCTACAAGATGCACTGCAGTAACTCGCTAAGTAACGTTCGACAGCACCATCCAAACCCGTGATCACTACCACCTCGAAGGACAAGGGCAGCAGATGCATGGGAACACCACCACCTGCAGGTTCACCTCCAAGTCACTCACCATCATGACTTGGAACTATATCACCATTTCTTCACTGTTGCTGGGTCAAAATCCTGGAACTCCCTCCGCAATAGCACTGTGGGTGTTCCGACACAACATTGACTGCAGCAGTTCAAGAAGGCAGCTCCCCACCACATTCTCAAGGGCAATTAGGGATGGGCAATAAATGCCAGCCTTGCCAGCGATACTCACATCCAAGAATGAATAAAAAACAAATCATTCTCCACAGATTCCCCACAATCCAGGCTTGGACATTTACTTCACGAGCACAGAGCTTTATATAACTACAACATGAGTTCCAATCTTCAGATTCCATTAGCCTTTCACATTATTTTCTACCAGTCCACTAGCTTTTAGTGATTCAGCACTCGGGTCTCTGCTTCTCCAGTTTCTAACATCTCACCACTTATAAAAAACACTCTGATCTATCTTTCGTAGGTACTAGATGACCCCACATGTTAAACTCCATCTGCCAAAGCATTGCTCACTCACTTAATCTATCAAGAAGATTTGAACATAAATTTCTTGCCAAAGGATAATGTTCTGCTTCTGCTCCCTCGCCATTTGCTTTTCCCGTTAGTCTTTCATTTGGTGTAAATCCAGAGAAAGTAAAGATGGAAGGAAGGAGGGAGGCAAAAATCTTGCTCCTTTTCGTGACCCCTATTTGATCTTCATTCCAGTCCAATTTGGGTGAAGAATTCCGATTGTCTGTCTCAATTTTAATAAAGGATAAACAATTCTGGAATCACCAGCGAGATATTGATAAGAACATGTTTCCAGGCCAACTTTCCACAAAAGCTCCCCCACAACAATGTACTAGACACTTCATAAACTAACGACAAAATTGGGATCCGAACCCACACATGCAAAGCACGCAATGCATTAGCACGCCACCGTCTTAACCTCTCGACCACCTTGTCAGCTGTTTGCACAGTACAGATCCTGGCTGTGCAGCCAGATGTGCAATGATGGAAATTCAGCTTCTGTAAGTAAATGCAATTTCCATCACATCAGGTCATGGCCTGTTGGGAATGGAGCGGTGTGAAACATTTCCAGACCATGTCCAACACCTTTCGACTCAGTGTGAAAATCCACCACGGAAAGACTGGAACATACAATCATTTGATCACATCATGATTAACATCACTCAGACACCTGAACCATGAGGTCACTGACGAAGTCATGATGACCGAATTTCTCATGAAATGACAACTGAACTAACTGACTGGAAGAATTGCTTTAACTCCACACGATCAGAGAGGCACAGCCTCAGACCGACTTGGCAGATGAGTATTGATTGAATAATTTCTATGTGAGGAATGTTCCAGCATCATAAACCAGGGGAACGTGCTGACTGAGCTGTGTCTTCATCTCTTCTGGGCAGTCGGACAGTTCACCCTTCATTCTGCTCTGATTCACTTTCCCAAAGCGGATCTACAGATTCTCAAATCTGTGGACTGGGTTTTCTTATTTTGTTCCTTTTGATTTTTCTTGCTCCTGACTGAATAATATATTCTAAACCTCGGATCAACCCTCCCCTTTGCGTCGTGTCATAGTCTTGGTTAAAAATGACACAAAACGGCACGAACAGTCTGAAATAGACAACACGGTCACACTTTCCTTCAGTGAGATTAATGTTGAGCTGTTTTCCAGGTTAAATGCAACTGCAAACACATTGCTCTCAAAGAAATTGTAGTGGATTGAGTTGCCGTTGAAATATTAGCACTGAACATTTGTACAAGGAGGAACAGCCATTCCAAACTGACATCCTTCACAAAGGCAACCACTGAGCTGTTTTCTTGTGTGAATAAAATTCATAAGAAAAGTTAAAGTTCACAAGAAAACAGATGTAAACGATTGATAGCTAAACTTTTGAAGCAAGGATATGAATCCACGATTTTCTGATTATTGGACAAACACTCGAGCTAACGAAGCTACTGAGCCAGATCACAAATGCTGTGACAACTAAGGGTAGAGGAGGGCACTCTTTATTCTCATCCCACTTCTCCACTGGTCACAACATCTATTTCAACTTTTCCCACTTACTGAAACAGTCAATCATATACTCTATTTTTCCCAGAATAGAAGACACTGACCAGATTTCTTTAATGAACAACAAAATGATTCATTTATTGTAGAACAAGTTTTAACTAGTCATGAAGTAAAGCATAAACACACAGGTGGAAATTTTAAAAGTTCCCTTTTCACCTTTACTTTTAAAGTCTTTTTAAAAAATCTTCGAGCCACATGCGCACACACACATACACCGGTTAACAGAAAAGATAAAAGGGATGTTTTTTAAAAAATTTTTAAATTTTGTTACAAACACAAAAAAAAATCTCTTGGGCTGTTTACTTGCTCATTTTTGAAGAAAACATCAGATGAGATACGTTGCTCCAAAATTGGAATACAGTCTAAGTTCTGAGTATACGTAGACAGGTCACTAGGGTATTTTAGAACAGTTCTTTTCAGAAGGCACTGAGAATTAATTTTAGCAGGCCTTCTTCAAAGACATGCGACAAGATGAATTAACACACTGGACTTCTCAGGATCTTTTAAAGATTTTCTGGAAAACAAGCTGGGTTGTGGTCTTCTCTCCTTCCTTGACACTTCTTCAGGCTAACTTTATCAGCTGCTCACTCCAGCAGGTAAAACACACTGACTCTACAACCAAAAGCTTGTGAGTTTTCTGCTGTCTTAGGTGTACGTTGCTGCTGCCGAGCTTGTCCAATCAAGAGGCGCAAATGCCTTCACTAACCACATCTCCCTGTTCCCATGGTTTCTGTTCTATTTTTAACTTGAATTATGTGAAAAACAGTAAACATAGTTGCCAAATTGGCTCTTTTGGTGCTCTCTTGAAAAAGAACTGGTCCTACATTTATTCAGTTTGATTATGACTTCTTCAAAAAATATTTTAACAGAAGAAACAGAATCACTTCCATAACATCATGTACTTTCCCTGAGCTACAGGTTGTTGAAAGACTCTCTGGCTGTGTTTATTTTAGCTGATTTTGTACTCAGGTTCTTTTGGAATCCATGTGTTTGCAGATCTTTGTGAGTGAGAGATGTGGAGATATGCTTAAAAAACTTCCCTATAAATTATTCATATCTCCGTCTTTCCCCGAACTTTGTGCAAACACATTAATGAGGGACTCACACACATCAAGCCGTCAAACCTGCCTGCTAAACATTGAAAGGTGACAGTGTTTATAGTAACGGGGTTCCATTTATTCAGACACATCTTGATGATTCACACATGTAATGTATTTGTATATTATATTCATGACATTATGATGTAAATAAACACTTCCTTGCACTTGCCACGCTTGGTGAACATTTTCTCTGCTGACGCCCCCTGAATATATTAGAGAACATGGTGACGAGGTTGAGATAAAAGTCTGTAAATATAGGCAGCAAACAGCAGCAGGGACTGCAGTGAACAAGATTTACGTGACATATTTGTGCTTATATTGGTGGGTGAAATAAGATACTAAACACACAAAATCCTACATTTGAGCTCGCGGAAGATTGCTCTGTCTATGGAGATAGCATCAAAGAATGCTCAGGAATTTTGTCCAATGCCAGTGATAGTAACACACTTCAGGGGAACTTAAAAAAAAACTGGTAAAATCGGCTTTCACATAACAGATGAAATTTTGCACAGAGAAGTGTGAAGTGATACAATTTGAAAGGAAGTATGAGGAGAGGCCATATAAATGAAACATGACAATTCTAAAGTGGGTGCAGGAGCAGAGAGACAATGTGCACCAATGTTAGAAGGATTGAAAAGGAAACTAAGAGCAAACAGGACACTTGGATTTATTAATATAGGCATAGAGTAAAAGCATATAAGTTATGCTAAACCTTTGCAAAATGCTGGGAATGAATGGCCTCTTCCTGTACCTCCACAGAAAGCTTCCATTCCAGGTTTACACAGACTCATCAGGATCACTCTCCACAGATCCTGCCACTCCAGGCTCGGACACCAACTTCAGGATCACTCTCCACAGATCCCGCCATTCCAGGTTCGGACACCCACTTCAGGATCACTCTCCATACATCCCAGCACTACAGGCTCGGAGACCCTCTTCGGAGATCCTAAATCTCCAGACACGGACATTCTTTGAGGACCACTCTCCACAGATCCTGCCACTCCAGGCTCGGACACCCACTTCAGGATCACTCTCCACAGATCCCGCCATTCCAGGTTCGGACACCCACTTCAGGATCACTCTCCATACATCCCAGCACTATGGGCTCGGAGACCCTCTTCAGAGATCCTAAATCTCCAGACACGGACATCCTTTGAGGACCACTCTCCACAGATTCTTCCCTCCAGGCTCAGACACCCACTTCAGAGTCACCCTCCATCCATCCCGCCGCTCCACGCACGGTTATCTCCCTCAGGATCAGATCAAAGAATGTTGCTTGTCACTTATCAGCTCAAGCCTGAATGTTGTTCAGGTCTTGCTGCTTGCAGGCACAGACTGCTTCAGTATCTGAGGAGTTGTGAATCATCAGCGAACATGCCCACTTCTGACTTATGTTGAAGAGAAAGCCATCAATGAAACAGCTGAGGATGGTTGGGCCTAGGGCACTGCCCTGAGAAACTAGGGATCCAGTCATGAAAGGTGGAGGACAATTAAATAACGAACCAGATGAGGAGGCTCCAAAAACTTCCCTATCCTCAATGTTGGTGGAGCCGAGCACGTCAGTGCAAAAGATGAAGCTGAAGCATTTGAAACCACCTTCAGTCAGAAATTGCTCAGTGGATGATTCATCTCGGCCTCTTGAGGTCCCCAGCATCACAGCTTCCAGTTTTCAGCCAATTCGCTTCACTCCACATGATAGCAAGAAACAGCTGAAGGCACTCAGTACATCAAAGACTATGGGCCCTAAAAACATTCCGGCTCGAGTACTGAAGACTTGTGCTCCAGAACTAGCTGAGCCCTCAGCCAAGCTGTTCCAGTAGAGCGACAACACAGGCATCTACTCAACAATGAGGAAAATTGCCCAGGTGTGCCCTGTCCGTAAAAAAGCAGGACAAATCCAATCTGACCAATTGCCGCCCCATCAGTCTACTATCAATCATCAACAAAGTGATGGAAGATGTCACCAACAGTGCTATCAAGCACCACACACTTAACAATAATCTGCTCATCGATGCTCAGTTTAGGTTCTGCCAGGGTCTCTCAGCTCCAGGAAATAATTTGGCAGATAGAGTAGAATGTGGGAAAATGTAAGGTTATCCACTTTGGCAGGAAGAATAGAACAGGAAAATATTAATCAAATTGTGAGAGGTTACAGAATGCTGCGGAGTAGAAGGATCTGGGTGTCTTCGTACATGAATCACAAAAAGTTACCATGCAGGTACAGCAAATAATTAGGAAGGCAAATGGAATGTTACCCTTTATTGCAAGGGGAATGGAGTATAAAAGTAGAGACGTGTTGCTACAAATGTACAGGGTGCTCGTGAAACCACACCTAGAGTACTGTGTACAGTTTTGGTTTCCTTATTTAAGGAGGGATATACTTGCATTGGAGGCAGTTCAGAGAAGGTTCACCAGATTTATTCCAGTGATGAAGGGGTTGTCGTATGAGGAAAGTTGAGCAGGTTGGACCGATACTCATTGGAGTTGAGAAAAATGAAAGGTGAACGTATTGAGACCTATAAGATTCTGAGGGGACTTGACAGGGTAGATGCTGAGAGGAAGTTTCCCCTCGTGGTGGAATCTAGAACTCGGGGACACAGTTTCAGATTTAGGGGTTTTTCATTTAAGAAGGAATTTCTTCTCTCAGAGCGTCATTAATCTTTGGAATTCTCTACCGCAGAGAGCAGTGGAGGCTGGGTCATTGAATGTCTTCACGATTTTTATCTACAAGAGAGCCAAGGGTTATGTGGGCAGGCAGGAAAGTGGGGTTGAGGTCATGATCAGGTCAGCCATGATCCTATTGAATGACGGAGCAAGCTCGAGGGGCCAAATGGCCTACTCCTGCTACTAGTTGTTCTGATCTTATGTTGTTATGATCTCATTGCAGCTTGGTCCAAACAGAGATGAAAGAGTGGAATTCCAGAGGAGAGGTGAGAGTGATTGCCCTTGAGTGAGTGTGGCATCAAGGATCCCTAGCAAAATTGAAGTCAATGGGAATCAGGGGGAATACTCTCCACTTGCTGGAGTTGTACCTCACACAAAACAAGATGGTTGTGGTTCGTGGAGGCCAATCATCTCAGCCCAGGACATTGCTTCAGTAGTTTCTCAGGGTAGTGTCGTAGACCCAAACATCCTCAGCTGTTTCATTGACGACTTTCCCTTCAAAATAAGTCAGAAGTGGGAATGTTATGTGATGATTCACAACTCCTCAGTTGAAGCAGTCTGTGCCGACAAGCAGCAAGACCTGAACAATATTCAGGCTTGAGCTGATAAGTGACAAGCAACCTTCTGGCCACACAAGTGCCAAGCAGTGAACATCTCCAATGAGAGAGAGAAAAAAATCTACCTTTTGATATTCAGAGCATTATCATCGCTGAATCCCCCACCATCAATATGTTGGGGGTTACCATTGACCAGAAACTAAACGGGACCAGTCAGATCTATGCTGCGGCTACAAGCGTAGGTCAGAGATTAGGAATTCTGCAGCAAGTGGGAAAAATTAGGAATTCTAGGGGCGGCACAGTGGCGCAGTGGTTAGCACCGCAGCCTCACAGCTCCAGCAACCCGGGTTCAATTCTGGGTACTGCCTGTGTGGAGTTTGCAAGTTCTCCCTGTGTCTGTGTGGGTTTTCTCCGGGTGCTCCGGTTTCCTCCCACAAGCCAAAAGACTTGCAGGTTGGTAGGTAAATTGGCCGTTATAAATTGTCCTACAGTATAGGTAGGTGGTAGGGAAATATAGGGACAGGTGGGTATGTGGTAGGAATATGGGATTAGTGTAGGATTAATATAAATGGGTGGTTGATGGTCGGCACAGACTCGGTGGGCCGAAGGGCCTGTTTCAGTGCTGTATCTCTAAACTAAACTAAGTATCTCACCTCCTGATACACCAAAACCTGTCCACCATCGACAAGGCACAAGTCAGGGGTGTGATGGAATACATCCCACTCAAGAAGCTCAATACCATCCAGGACAAAGCAGCCCACTTAATCGCCACCTAACCCACCACCTTAAACATTCACTCTCTCCACCACCAGTACACAGAGTCTGCAGTGTGTACCATCTCCATATGCACTGCAGCAACTCGCCAAGTATCCTTCAACAGCACCTTCCAAACTCGTGACCACTACCACCTCGAAGGACAAGGGCAGCAGATGCATGGGAACTCACTACCTGCAGGTTCCCCTCCAAGTCACTCACCATCCTGACTTGGAACGATATCGCCATTTATTCACTGTTGTTGGGTCACAATCCTGGAACTCCCTCCCCAACGGCAGTGTGGGTGTTCCTGCACCATATGGACTGCAGCAGTTCACGAAGGCAGCTCTCCACCACCTTCTCAACGGCAATAGGAATGGGTAATAAATGCCCGCCTTATCAGCGATACTCACACCCAAGAATGAATAAAAACCAAATCACTCTCCACAGATTCCCCACAATCTGGGCTTGGACATTTACTTCTGGAGCACAGAGCTTTATATCCATGCAACATGAGTTCCAATCTTCATATTCTGTTCACTTTTCACATTATTTTCTACCAGTCCACGAGCTTTTATTAATTCAGTATTCGGGTCTCTGCTCCTCAACCGTTTCTAACATCTCACCTCTTACAAAAAAACACTCTGATCTATCGTCGGTAGTCGATGACCCCTCATTTTAAACTCCATCTGCCAAAGCATTGCTCACTCACTTAATCTATCAAGAAGATTTGAAAATAAATTTCTTGCCAAAGGATAATTTTCTGCATCTGCTCCCTCGCCATTTGCTTTTCCCATTTGTCTTTCACTTGGTGCAAATCCAGAGAAAGTAATGATGGAAGGAAGGAGGGGAGGAAAAATCCTGCTCCGTTTCGTGATCCCTATTTGATCTTCATTCCACTGCAGTTTGGGTGAAGAATTCCAATTGTCTGTCTCAATTTTAAAAAAGTATAACCAATTCTGGAATCACTGTCAAGATACTGACAAGAACAGATTTCGAGGCTGACTTTACACATCAGCTCACCCAACATAAATAATACACGAAACAGCTCATAAACTCGCGACAAGGATGGGATTCGAACCCACGTGTGCAAAGCACAATGGATTAGCAGTCCACCACCTTAACCTCTCGGCCACCTTGTCAGTTGCAGAGACATAACTGTCACCTTCAGCACAGCTTCTGGCTGTGCAGCCAGCTGTGGAATGATGGAAATATATCTTCTGTAAGTAAATTAAGTTGGGAATGGAGCAGTGTGAAACATTTCCAGACCATGTCCAACACGTTTCTACTCAGTGTGAAAACCCACCACGGAAAGACTGGAACAGACAATCATTTCATCACATCATTATTAACATCACTCAGACACCTGAACCATTAGGTCACTGATGAAGTCATGATGACCGAATTTCTCATGAAATGAAAACTGAACTAACTGACTGGAAGAATTGCTTTAACCCCACATGATCAGCGAGGCACAGCATCAGGCCGACTTGTCGGGTGGTGTAAACAGATATCACTGCTTCTGATCGTCACCAGAACAGAGAGTGAGATGTAACATTGATCATCAAACAGACTGTGAGAGAATACAACAGAATAAAACACATGGAGAGACACTGTGGAATAACAAATAGATTTGATTGGAATGTTGAAATTTTGATTGAAATGGATAAAACACCAGAAACAGCAGATTAAAGTGGGATTCTCATCATTATATTGATCTGGGACAGAAAAGAGAAACTGATGGAAAGAAGAGAAGAAGGAAGAAAAGAAAGGATGGAACTGTTCAATCTTTTCAGTTTTTTCACTCGCCCATCAAAGCTGATAAAAAAAAGTTGCAAATAACAGAGAATTTCACCAAAAAGGGAGATTAAATGTTGCTGAAACCTTGGATCGAAGGATGCCCCAAAAGATCACCTGTTTAACTGTCTCCTGACGAGGGGATTTCAATCAGTGAGCAATATTATTCTCTACTTTTTTTGTTAATTGGTCCCAGAACTGTCACTTGGAATTAATATCTGTGTTCCGACTCCTGAATAATAAAATTGTGAGTTTCTCGATATTTTCTGGACACAGTTCCTGCTGAAAGAACTAAGAACTCTTTTCTAATTTGCACAATACTCTATACACACTCATCAAGCCTGCTAAGCTAGCATCTTTGGTGCTGCTCTCTCTTCTCCCAAACTTCATCTCATGTGACTGTCCCATCATCACTCTGACAGTGGGAGGGGTTGATCCCATTATCTTCAGCATTAACCCTTTACATCCTTATACCACACTGTCTGTCCAAAAAAAATGGGTGGAGGGAACTTCCTTCATTTATCAAAACACCAACAGCAGCACAGTGGTGCAATGGTTAGCACCGCAGCCTCACAGCTCCAGCGACCAGGATTCAGTTCTGGGTACTGCCTGTGTGGAGTTTGCAAGTTCTCCCTATGTCTGTGTGGGTTTCCGCTGGGTGCTCTGGTTTCCTCCCACCTCCAAAAGACTTGCAGGTTGATAGGTAAATTGGCCATTGTAAATTGTCCCTCGTGTAGGTACGTGGTAGGAGAATAGTGGGGATGTGGTCGAGAATATGGGATTAATGTAGGCTTAGTATAAATGGGTGGTTGCTGGTTGGCACAGACTCGGTGGGCCGAAGGGGCTATATCTCTAAATAAGAAAAGTAAAATAAAAGCTACCAGTCGTAAATCAACTCAAACCCATTAGAGAGATAGAGGGAGACTGTCAGAGAACTTCCTGCATCCAGTCCTGACCCTGTCACACTCAGCAGCTTCTCACCCAGACCGCACTCTCATCAACACTGAACATTGTTACCGAGACCCTTCAAATACTGTTTATAAAAGGGAGAAAAATTCAAACCTTATCACAGCTAGATTGAATAGAACAAAGGTTAATATCTTCTCGTCGTCACTCGGTAACCACATGAGACAGACCTTAAATCAGTAGCATAAATTATCAGCTGGAAGAATGTTTGTCATTGGGTTGAATCATTTCTGTGTGAGGAAACTTCCAGCATCATAAACCAGGGGAACGTGTTGACTGAGCTGTGTCTTCATCTCTTCTGGACAGTTCACCCTTCATTCTGCTCTGATTCACTTTCCCAAAGCGGATCGACAGATTCTCAAATCCGGAGACTGGGTTTTCTTATTTTGTTCCTTTTGATTTTTCTTGCTCCTGAATGTTAATATATTCCAACCTCGGATCAACCTTGCCCTGTCTCCCAGTCTTGGTTAAAAGCGGCAAATAACGGCAACAACATTCTCAAACATACAACACGGTCACATTCTGCTGCAGTGAGATTAATGCTGAGGCCGTTTCTGTGTCGAATGCGATTGTGAACAAATTTCTCTCAAGGAAATTGTGAGTGATCAAGTATTTGCACTGAATTTCTGTGCAAGAAGGGACAGTTCCAACCAGCCATTCCCAAATCACTTCCTTCACAAAGACAACGACTGTGCTGTCTTAACGTGTGAATCAACTTCACAAACAAATTTGAACTCGAAGTTCAGGAGAAGACAGAGATGTGAATGATTGACAGTGTAATCTTTAAATCATAATTTTCCGTTTCTTCGTTGAAGTGAGGCTCAACCCTAAGCCACTAGAGATCGCGGAAAGCTACAAACTTGGATCCAGAAATCAGAAAAGTAGTGAAACAGTTGGTGAGTACATAGTGACACTGAAGAATTTATCACCACATTGCAACATTGGCACATTCTTAGACCGTACATTATGAGACAGATTTGTGCTTATATTGGTGGATGAGGAAAGATACTAAACACACAAAATCCCAATTTGAGCTAGTGTGTAAGATTGTTCTTTCCACGGAGATAGCATCAAAGAATGCTCGTGAATTTCGTCCTATGCCAGTGACAGTAACACACTTCAGAGGAACTTAAACACACTGGTAAAATGGGCTTTCACACAACAGATAAAATTTTACACAGAGACTTGTGAAGTGATACAGTTTGGGAGGAAGAATGAGACAATGTACACCAATCTTTTTTGATCAAGGTTTGAAAAGGTTGCTAAGAGCAAACAGGACACTTGGCTTTATTAATCGAGGCATAGAGTAAAAGCAAATAAGTTATGCTAAACCTTTATAAAACACTGGGGCTGAATGACCTACTCCTGTACCTCCACGGAAAGCTTCCACTCCAGGCTCGGACACCCTCTTCAGGATCACTCTCCATACATCCCGCCACTCCACACACGGATATCTCCCTCAGGATCAGATCACAGCTCCACAGTCCTGCCACATCCAGTCGTGAATGGTGGTGGATAATTAAATAACTAACAAGATGAGGAGGCTCCAAAAACATTCACATCCTCAATGATGGTGGTGCTGAGCACGTCAGTGCAAAAGATGAAGCTGAAGCATTTGCAACCATCTTCAGTCAGAAATATTAAGTGGATTTGATCTGTGCTAATTTCAGCTCCTCATGCTCGCTGGTGCCTTGGTTCTCTGGTGCTAATTTCAGAGTAAATCATGCAGCTTGACAATTGGAGACAAAGAAAAAGACACAGGAGAGGTTGAAAGTGCCAAAACCTGGTATTGAACCAAGAACTGTTTAACTGTTAGTGCAGCACGAACTCAACAAAGCTATTTCAACAACACAAAAAAGCCACCATTCTGTCACTGCTTTGGAAGACAATATATACATTAAAGTGTTTGTAAAAAGTTACAGAACACAACATGTGAGTAATATTCCCCATTGTTTTCTCAGTACTGAGGGATTGTGAAGTGGGACACAGCCAGAAGTCCCACTGTGCCACACTGACCCTGAGCTGTGAGTGAAATGAGATAAAGTTCAATCTTTAGCAGAGAGATTCTGGAGAGAGGTAAGAGTCCTGAATCAAGGAAAGACTTTCTGACACAACAAAAGCAAAATACTGCAGATGCTGGAAATCTGAAATAAAAACAAAAAGTGCTGGAAATACTCAATAGCTCTGGCAGCATCTGTGGTGAGAGAAACAGAGTTAACGTTTCTGGTCTGTGACCTTTCATCAGAACTGACACAGGTTAGAAAAGAATTAGGTTTTAAACAAGTGACGTGGAGGGGCATGTGGGAGAGAACAAAGGGGAAGGTGTTTGATAGTGCAGAGGGAAGGAGAGATTAAATAACAAAGCTGTCCTGGGACAAAGGCAAAGAGTGTGTTTATGCTTGTGGTTGCCTGACACCAGTCATGCTCTGATGTTATTGAACACAATGTTCAATTCACAAGGCTGGAGAGTGCCGAATCAAAAGGTCAGGTGCTGCTCCTCGAGCTTGGGTTGATTTTCACTGGAACACTGGAACAGGCCAAAGACAGAAATGTTGACATGAGAGCAGGGGAGAGTGTTGAAATGGCAAGCAACCCGAAGCTCAGGATCATGCTTTCGGCCTGAGCAGAGGTGTTCCATCTAATCTGCGTTTGGTCTCCCCAGTTTAGAGGAGACCGCATTGTGAGCAGTGAATACAGTATACATAATTGAAAGAAGTACAAGTAAATCGCTGCTTCACCTGAAAGGAGTGTTTGGGGCTTCAGATAATGAGCAGAGAGGAGGTAAAAGGGCAGGTATTATATCTCCTGCGATTGCATGGGAAGGTGCCTTGGGAAGGGGACGAGGTATTGGGGGTAATGGAGGAGTGGACCAGGGTGGCGCGGAGGGAACAATCCCTTCGGAATGCTGACAGGGGAGGGGAGGATGCGTTTGGTGGTGGCATCACGCTGGAGGTGGCGGAAATGGTGGAGGATGATCCTTTAGATGTGGAGGCAGGTGGGGTGGAAAGTGAGGACAAGGGGAACCCTGTCGCAGATCTGGGAGGGAGGGGAAGGGGGAAGGCAGAGGTTGAGAGTCCTGTCAACGACACTGGGAGGGGGCGGGTGGGAGTAGTTGAAATCTGGTGATGTTGTTGAATTTAATTTCAAACACTCCTTGAACTCTCTGCTGATGAAGACTGAAAAAGGGAAGAACAACCACACAACAAGGGTCTCACATCCAAGACCCTGAGATTAAAAGTCCCATGCTCTACCAACTGAGCTAACAAGGCCTGATACAGTCCTTCTACTCTGTCTGTTATTGGACGGATGCAGCTGTTGGCTCCACCCCAAGGGCGGGAATTTGTTCCACCAACTATGAAGCAGTTTCCTATCAATTCCCCAGATTATCAGTAAATCCACTTCCAGAAGCCCCAAAGTGTGATATATTCCTCTCACTCATCAATAATAAAACTGAAATCTTTTTACCTTCCAAATTCTGCCATCCATTTTGTCAGTATTTATTTCTCTCTCTTTTTATTTAGTTCATGCATTTCTTCAGAATTTTTTTTTCAATTATATCTGAGGGAAGAAATGAACAGATCTGGCAGCTCAAAACTGGACATCCATGAGGCACTGTGGGTCATCAGCAGCAGCAGAATTGTATTTAAACACAATATGTTACCTCATGGCCTGGCATATCCCTCACTCTACCATTACCATCAAGCCAAGGGAGCAATAGTGGTTCAATGAAGTGTGCAGGAGGGCATGTCAGGAACAGCACCAAGCAGACCTAAAAATGAGTGAAGCGACAACACAGGATTACTTGCATGTCATATAGCGGAAGCAGCATGCAATAGACAGAGCTGAGTGATCTCACAACCAACAGATCAGATCAAAGCTCTGCAGTCCTGTCACATCCAGTCCTGAATGGTGGTGGATAATTAAACAATTAACAGGAGGACGAGGCTCCACAAATATCCCCATCCTTAATGATAAGGGAGACCAGTATATCAGTGCAAAATACAAGGTTGAATCATTTGCAACCATCTTCAGCCAGAAGTGCCAAGTAGATGATCAATCTCGGCCTCCTCCTGAGGTCCCCAGCATCACAGGTGCCAATCTTCAGCTAAATCCACTTCACTCCACATGATATCAAGAAATGGCTGAAGGCTCTGGATACTGACAACATCCTGGCTGCAGTGCTAAAGACTTGTGCTCCAGAACTAGCCACACCGCCCGCCAAGCTACAACACTGGCATCTACCCAGCAATGTGGAAAGTTGCCCAGGTATGTTCTGTATACAAAAGGCAGGACAAATCCAACCCGGTCAATTCCTACCCGATCAGCCTCCTCTTGATCATCAGTAAAGTGATGGAAGGTGTCGTTGACAGTGCTATCAAGCAGCACTTACACAGCCATAACCTACTCACCAATGCTCATTTTGGGTTCTGCCAGGGCCACTTAGTTCCTGACCTCATTATGGCCTTGGCCCAAATATGGACAGAAGAGCTGAATTCGGGAGGTGAGGTGAGTGACAGTGACTGCTCTTGCCAAGGGCATCAAGGAGCCCTTGCAAAATTGAAGTCAATGGCAATCACGGAGAAAAATCTCCACTGGTTGGAGTCATACCTTGCGCAAAGGAATATGGTGCTGGTTGTTGGTGGCCAATCATCTCAGTACCAGACATCGCTCAGGAGTTCCTCAGGATAGTGTCCTCGGCCCCAACCGTCTTCAGTTGCTTCATCAAAGAACAAACAAAGAACCAAGAAAATTACAGCACAGGAACAGGCCCTTCGGCCCTCCAAGCCTGCGCTGATCCAGATCCTCTATCTAAACATGTCGCCTATTTTCTAAGGGTCTGTATCTCTTTTCTTCCTGCCCATTCATGTATCTGTCTAGAATCAATAAACTTCCTTCCATCATAAGGTCAGAAGTGGAAATGTTCACTGATGATTGCAAAATGTTCAGTTGTATTAGTAACTCCTCAGATACTGAAGCAGTCCGTGTCCACATGTAGAGAGACATGGGCAAGATTGGGCTTGGACTGATAAGTGGCAAGTAACATGCACGCCACAAAAATGCCAGGCAATGACCATTTCCAACAAGAGTGAAACTAACCATCTCCCCTTGACAGTCAATGACATTACCATTGCTGAATCCTTCACAATCAACATCCGGGGGTTTACCAATGAGCAGAAACTGAATTGGATCAGTCATATAAATACCGTAGCTGCAAGAGCAGGTCAGAATCTGGGAATTCTGCTGCAAGTAACTCACCTCCTGTCCACCATCTACAAGGCACAAGTCAGGAGTGTGATGTAATACTCCCCACTTGCCTGGATGAGTGGAGCTCCAACAACACCAAAGAAACTCAACACCATCCAGGACAAAGCAGATCACTTGATCAGCACTCCATCCACTACTTTAAATATTCACTTCCTGCACCACCAGTGAACAGTGGCAGCAGTGTGTACCATCTACAAGATGCACTGCAGCAACTCACCAAGCCTCCTTCGACAGCACCTTCCAAACCCCCAACCTCGACCACCTAGAAGGACATTGGATGAATGGGAACACCACCATCTGCAAGCTCCCCTCCAAGTTACACGCTGTCCTGACTGGGAACTATATCACCATTCCTTCACTGTCACTGGATCAAAATCTTGGAACTCCCTTCCTAACAGCACTGTGGGTTTACGTACAACACATGGACTGCAGCAGCTCCAAAAAGGCAGCTCACCACCACCTTCTCAAGGGCAATTAAGGATGGACAATAAAGGCTGCATTTGCTGACAACGCAACCACTAGGTGGCACAACTCGCTGTCTCCCCCTGCTTTGCACCGGCCGCTTCCACCCTCCATAGTCGCTCGCTCCAGACCTCGCTGCTACCCCCCTACTTCCCTGGCCGATTGTCTCCCGATCATGTCACCCCATTCTCCAGTCGTTCGCTCACTCCCCACCCCCCCTCCCCTCCAGCCACTAGCTCTAGGCTGCGCTGCTTCCCTTCTCTCGGCCACTTGCTCCCACGTTTGTCCAGTCTCCACGCGCCGACCGAAGAAGCAAGGTGGGCTGCAAAGTGTGACGTAGGAGTGAGTAGAGAGTGGCCTAGAGGAGGGAAGTGGCATGGCCTAGAGCTGGCGGCTGGAGCGGGGGTTGGGGGGCAGAGAGCAAGCGGCCATAGAGCTGGATGACGCGAGTGGGGAACAATTGTCCAGGGGAGCATCGAGGTGTACAGCGAGCGGCTGAGGGGAGGAAGCGTCGAGGCCTGGAGCGAGTTGCCGACGGGGGAGAGCTCCAGCCTCAAAGTCTCCTATTCAGCCGCTTCCTCCAGCTGAGTGAGGGGCTGGATACCTGATGACGCTTTAGCGCACATGTGCGAAGATGGACCAAGCGCGGATATGCGATGATGTTGGCGCTGCGCAATGACATCATCCTCCACATGTGCCACTTAATCCTGGCAAGATGTAGCTGTGCCTATGCACAGCTTGGCACAGTCCGATGATGTCACCGGGCCGCTCCATTGACAGGAATCACATTGTGTCAGCAGTGCCCACATCCCATGAAAGAATAAAAAAGAGATTTACCACAATGGTAGCAGGGTGAGGGATTTCAGTTATGTGGAGAGATTGGAGAAGCTGGTGTTGTTCTCCTTGCAGCAGAGAAAATTCAGAAAAGATTTGACGCATTTGTTCAAAGTCATGAAGTTCTTCAATAGTTTAAATCAGGAGAAACTGTTTCCAGTGGTAAAAGGGTCAGTAAGCAGAGGACACAGATATCAGGTGATTGGCAGAAGAACCAGAGGTGACATGAAGAACCATTGTTTACACAGCAATGTGTTGTGATAAAGAAAGAAAAGACTTGTATTTATATAGCACCTTTCAAGACCACTGGACATATCAAAGCACTTTGTAGACAATGAAATACTTTTGAAGTGTAATCACTGTTGTAATGTCAGAAATGCAGCAGCTAATACCCACAAACAGCAATGTGATAATGACCAACTGATCTGATTGAGGGGCAAATATTGATCACAGCACCAGGGAGAATTGCTCTTCACTTGTTTGACATTGCAGCATGGGATCTTTTACATTCACCCAAACATGCAGACCAGGTCTTGGTTTAACATCACACCTGAAAGGCAGCACCTTCAACACCCTCAGTGCTGCACTGGAGTGTCAGCTGTGAAATCTGAACCCAGAAGCTTGTGATTTCGAGGTGAGTGTGACCAACTGAGCCACAGCTTTTACCTGAGTCTCAATCCTTCTACCAACAATTTCTATCGGGTCTGTCACGACCCCTCATGATTGTGAACACCTCTATCAAATCTCCCCTCTAAAGAGAACAACCCCAGCTTCTCCAACCTATCCACATAACTGAAATCCTAACCACATGTTGCAGAAATCGATTTTTCCTCAAGTTCCTTCTGGTTTTGTGAGTCACCTTAAATCTGTAACCTTCGGTTATTGACCTTTCAGCAGTTAGAAACAGTTCCTCAGTATTTACTCTACCTCAAAACGTCAAGGAAGCTCTGCAAAGTAACTGAAAATCAAGTTGTCAGAAGTGGGATTTAAACACATGCCTCCAGTGAAAGCTGCAACCTGAACAGAGAAGCTGAAACCGCTCAGTCACCTCAACTGTTCAGACCTTTTTGACCTCGTCCTCACTTCTGTACTTTGAAAGGTTCACTCAGTTCAGGAACTTGTTCAATGTTGCTGGAATGCTCAGTGACTGGGATATTAACTCCCCCGGGTTTTCCTGAGCTTGTTCTCGGTGTATGGGGATATCCTGGGCTGTGGAATCTTGCATCCCTGTAATGGACATTAACCCACGGATTGAATCTGTTTTCACTGCTTTCCACTGGTGCTGGGTAATTGCAGAGTGTGGGGCCGGAATGTTGCTGCTTGTCCCGGCCTCACTCACTCTGGGAAAGAGTGAATAATTGATGCATCTGTTTCTGTATCTGAAATGTGGGTTAGATCGACTGTTATTAACCGAGGCAGCGCTGCAGAAGGATACGTTAATAATCTCTCACTAATCAACTGCAAACAGTCAGAATGTGTAACTTTGAGCAGCGCTTTCTGCACCGTCAGGGCTGGAAAGTTGAGGGAGGGAGAGACACTGTCAGTATCTGCGTGTATACAGCACTGTCCAGAGAAAGAGCCAATATACCGGGGCTGAGACACAGTGCATCTTTTCACATTTAATCACAATAATATCCACAGTCAGGAGCTGAAAATGATGAAAAACCGAATAGCAAGAGCAAAATTAAGAAATGTAAGTAATTATAGATTAGCTGATCAGCTTTCATTGTGTTACCTGGTAGTCCACTGTTTTATATTCAATGCTGTCTCCACTGTGGCCAGGGAATGATTTCTTCTCAAAGGCTGAACATTAACAAAACTGCTTGTAATTTAAAATCTTTTAAAAGTAATTCCATGGAGCGAATGGGGCAAAGTCAAATAACTGCACCAATTATAGGAGAGCTGGTTGGTGATGACGTGGATGTGTCTGCAGTGAGCAGGACCAGACTGTTTCTATAGATTCACAATGAATGTTCCATCTTTATTTATAACAGTAAAACTGATAGTGGACAATGGCTATCCTGGTTGCAGCAACCTGAAGCTTTAACTCATTAACACCCTACTTTAGGGTAATTTAGAAAGCACAACATGCAGCTCTGTCAGTTAGTATGTTTGTTTGTTAACCCACAATTTGATGGTTCAAGCACATAAATGGATGAGGCTTTATTAACTTAAACTCTTCTACATCTACCATATTACTCTTGCTGTTGATTTTTCAAAGATAAGGTTCATCAAGTCTTTCTTTATGAAATCCATGCTGACTGTTTTATTATTTTTCATTTCCATCTGTATTTTCTACTTTGGAGGATTACAGGATATTATCATTTTTTTAATTCATTCATGGGAGGTGGGTGTCGCTGGCTAGGCCAGCATTTATTATCCATCCCTAATTGTCTTGAGAAGGTGGTGCTGAGCTGCCTTCTTGAACCACTGCAGTCCATGTGCTGCTGTTATGAAGAGAGTTCCAGGATTTTGACCCAGCAACAGTGAAGGAACGGTGATACAGTTACAATTCAGGATGGTGTGTGGCTTGGAGGGGAACTTGCAGGTTGTAGTGTTCCCATGCATCTGCTGCCCTTGTCCTTCTAGGTGATAAAGGTCGCGGATTTGGAAGGTGCTGTCTCAGGAGCCTTGGCACATTGCTGCAGTGCATCTTGTGGATGGTACACACTGCTGCCACTGTGTGCCAGTGAAGGAGGGCATGAATGTTGTAAATGGGGTGCCAATCAAGCGGGCTGCTTTGTCCTGTTGAGTTTCTTGAGTATTGTTGGAGCTGCACCCAGCCAGACAAGTGGAGAGTATTCCATCATACCCCTGACTAATGTCCAGGCTTTGGGGAGTCAGGAGGTGAGTTACTTGCCGCAGGATTCCTAGTCTCTGACCTGCTCTTGTAGCCATAATATTTATATGGCTACTGCAGTTCAGTTTCTGCTCAATGGTAACCCCCAGGTTGTTGAGAGTGGGGGATTCAGCGATGGTAATGCCATTGAATGTCAAAGGGAGATGGTTAGATTCTCTCTTGTTTGGGATGGTCATTGTCTGGCAGTTGTGTGGTGAGAATCTTATACATCTTTATTGTAGGGTACTCTATTGCACTGTTGAGTGACTACACTTTAAAAGTCCTTCCTTCATTGGCTGCAAAAGGGTTTGCAATGTCCTGTGGTCGTGAAATGCAAGTCTTGCTTTTTACATTGTTATCAGTGTCATTGTGATCAAAAGATAGGATTCATGAGCACAAAGTTTAAATCAATTTTGATTAAAATAATGTAAAAGCATCTATATTTTTGCACTGTACTTAATAATCTCCATCTTCCTATCCTTACCAAGTACAATGTCTTTGACCCTGAAATTGATTCCACAATCGCAGTCCCTCAGACAATTTCAGCTCAGTTCTGATGAAAGGTCACAGATCTGAAACGTTAACTCTGTCTCTCTCTCCACAGATGCTGCCAGACCTGCTGAGTATTTCCAGCATTTTCTGTTTTTATTTCAGATTTCCAGTATCAGCAGTATTTTGCTTCTGTGTTACTTTGAAAGTTAAAACTGACCCACCTGTTTACAATTCACACTGGGGTCTCCCATGAAATGATTCTGTATAATGTTGATGTAATGAATACAGACTCCGAGCACAGAGCTTCCTGTGGGGAATTGGGGATATGAAAACCAGCAGACTCTGCAAGAATTTCCACTGGGAGCACAAATTCACAAAATCTACCTTTGAGATATCGATTCATTTTGATTGTCCTTCTGGAAAATTATTTTGAAACAATTTAAACATCAACCCACAGCTCCATGACTGGGTCAATTATGAGGTCATCCTCTGACAGGTCACACGACAGCTGGAGCCACAAGACATCAGAACCAGATTTGTGACTGGATTAAAACCCGGGATCCTGTCAAAATGGCTTTTCAAATAAAGCTGTTGCTGTTTGAAAACACAGCAGTTAAACTTTCTGCCTGACCATGAGGGGAGCTCGGGAGAAATTAACAAAATTAAATCCTTTTACAAAATAGTTCAAAAATCATTCACTGAAAAATCATGTGAGGATTCATATGCAGTAGAGAAACAAGCAGAATACAGAAAGTACAGAGGAGAGCTGAAAAAGGAAATGAGATTAGCAAGAGAATGTATGAGAAAAGATTAGCAGGTCACATAACTGGGAACACTGAAGTCTTTTACCAACATATGGACAGTCAATGAAAGGGTGGGTCAATTAGGAGATCCTGTGGAGGCAGAGGGTGTGGCTGAGGTACTAATTAAGTACATTTCATCTGTCATCACAAAACAAACGGGTGCTGCAAATGTCACAGTAAAGGAGGAGGAAGTGGATAATTTGGAGGGGATGAAAATAGATAAAGAGGAGACAATTACAAGGTTAGCAGTGCTCACACCTGTCTACAGGTCACCCGGTCTGGATGGGCTGCATCCTGGGTTGCTGAGAGAAGTCAGGGTGGAAATAGCAGAGACTCGAACCACAATCTTTCAATCCTCCTTGAATATGGGAATGATGCCAGAGGACTGGAGGATGGAGGTAAGCTTGGGTAGTTCGATCTCAGTTTAACTTGACCATTTTTATCATGTATCCATTGTCATAACTAACAACGTTAAGAAAGCCATTTTATAATGAACACATGACCAAAGGAACCATTTTGTGTTCAGTACTAACGTTTATATCCTGTATAATTAATGAGTAGCTACCCATCCTGAAACAGATGATTGTAAAAGTAATGAACCTTGATTGAGTTATAATTAATGAATCAATAAACATTTTAGAGAGAATGGGTTTTCATTTAAAGTTAGTTCAATCTAATTACTGTGAGTTTCTGTGTCTGTGTGGGAAAGGACAGTTTCAGCTATATGTATTCAAACAATGGACCTTTCTCGGACCCCTGATAAAACCAATGGTATGGTACATCGTGACCTTCAAGACTCTAGATTTAATGAACAGGAAACTTGTTTCAGATCAGATTGGGAGACAGTGTGAAACCACTCCATTGTACTCATGTCTGAGATTCTGAGGACAGGTGACTGTTAGTGGAAGACATTATTAAGAACTAATTAAATGTACCTAGCAACAGCTAGGACCAATTAGTATTTTACATGGTGGTGTGATGGCCATCCAGGGGTTAAAAGTAGGGATCTTGTAAGGTTTCAGTGTGCAGGAACACTAGAAGATCTCAGGGGTAAAGACTCAGATCATCAACCAAGTTCTCCATCTGACGAGGGATCTAGACTGGACAAAGAGGACCGTGACACTCTGAGACCAAGCTCGACCAGTCCCCAGAGCTGTAAAGTTATATTCCCCACGTTTGTTAAGTATAATTTTACTTTCAATTATTAAGTACTATTTTACTCTCAATAAAAGTTCTGGACTTATTAATCAAGTATCCTGTTGCTTTAATTGGTTAAAGTCATTCCCAAAGTGATTGTCTACAATAGACTTTCCAGAATTAAAAGATAAGTCTGCAAGGGTTGTGAATATTACAGCCTGTTTAAAAAGAGAGATAAACCCAGGAACGACAGACCAATTAGTCTAATGTCGGTGGTGGGGAAACTTTTAGAGACAATTATCCAAGAGGAAATTAACTGTCACTTGGTAGAACATGGGCTAATAAATGACAGCCAGTACAGATTGGTTAACAGAAGATTGTGTCTGAAATAATTAATGAATTAATTTCTTTGATGAAGTTTCAGAGAGAGTTGACGAGGGTGGTGAGGTTGATGGTACGTGTCTGGTCATCAAAATTGTGTTTGAAAAGATACCATGAACTAGACTTGGGGCAGCACAATGACACAGCGGTTGGCACTGCAATCTCACAGCTCTCACACCCCAGGTTCAGTTCTGGGTACTGCCTGTGCAGAGTTTGCAAGTTCTCCCTGTGACTGTGTGTGTTTCTGCTGGGTGCTCCGGTTTCCTCCCACACGCAAAGACTGCAGGTTGATAGGTAAATTGGCTGTTGTAAATTGCTCCTAGTGTAGGTAAGAGAATGGTGGGGACGTGGTAGGGAATATGGGATTATGGTGTAGGATTACTATAAATGGGTGGTGGTTGGTCAGCACAGACTCAGTGGGCCGTAGGGCCTGTTTCAGTTTTGCATGTCTCTATGACTTGCTAACAAAATTCAAGCAGATGGGATTAAAGGGGCAGTGGCAGTGTGGATCCAAAATTGGCTGCAGGGTAAAAAGTAGTGTGAATGCTTGTTTTTCAGAATGGAGGGAGTAATACAGTAATGTCCTTGTTGTTGCAATATGTTCAATGTCAGACCCCGAGCTGTCCGAGGGATGGGGCAATTTGTGATGTTCCTGTGGTTGAAATATTTGCAGTGTCTGACCTTGATCTGTCACAGGGACGTGGCATTTATGAGGTCCCTGTGGGGTGCTGTTTGTTTGGTGTATCACACTGACCTGTCCCAGAGAGCGGGAAGGTTGTGATGTCCTTGTGGGTTGCAATCTGTTCAGTGTCTGACTCTGATCTGTACCAGAGATGGGGCAGTGTGTGATATCCTTGTGCATGTCATACAGGCCCATTGGTGTGTGGTTCCATCCTGATGCCAAGAAACAGAGCCCCATCTCTGGGCAAAAAGTCTCACTTCTCAAGGGGTGTCTCGAGAAGACACAGTGGCGCAGTGGTTAGCACCGCAGCCTCACACCTCTAGTGACCCGCGTTCGATTCTGGTTACTGCCTGTGCAGAGTTTACAAGTTCTCCCTGTGAGTGCGTGGGTTTCTGCCGGGTGCTCTGGTTTCCTCCCACAGCCAAAGACTTGCAGGTTGATAGGTAAATTGGCCATTGTAAATTTCCCCTAGTGTAGGTAGGTGGTAGGGGAATTGAGGGGATGTGGTAGGAATATGGGATTAATGTAGGATTAGTATAAATGGGTGGTTGATGGTCGGCACAGACTCGGTGGGCTGGAAGGGCCTGTTTCAGTACTGTATCTCTAAATAAATAAATAAGAAGGCTGAGGCAGTAAACCTGGACAGTAAATCCGGAGTGGAGTCCTGGAGGCAGTTACCTGTTACTTATCAGGCAGTTTTCCAGCAACTCCGACAGCAAAACTGGTAACAAACAGTACTGGTTTTTCCTTTCCTTTGGACAATACGAGCAATGCTGAGAGGGGGTCCTGATGCTCAGGGTCTCCATACTGTTTGCCCAGGCCTGTGCCCTGGAGAGGACACTCCAGCTTCGTGGTTAAACATGAGCACAACCCGGGAATAAACAGTTACTGATTATAAGCTCTCATTCAATTGGTGTAGAGTATGAGCGCCAGGGGTTACTTCGGACAGTGGGAGAGCTCTTAGTGTCTCATTGGATAGCTACCATTCACTCCAAGCTGGGCAGCCCCCAGTCAGTTAGGTGCTGTGAAGCCACGACCTGCTTGCTTCAATGGGTGCTTGGAGCTTAGAGAGTCATCTCTCAACAGGCGGATCGATAATCTATGCACCAAGAAAAACAAACTCAACAAAGAAGACACCAGTCCTTCGCATCACAAGCTGGAATGTAAGGACCATGTGTCCTGGCCTTACCGACAACCTTCTGCAGGTTGATGACACACACAAGACAGTTGTGATCGACAAAGAACTCACAAGGCTCAATGCGGACATTGCTGTGCTGCAAGAAACTAGACTCGTTCAAAGTGGATCCCTCAAAGAGAAACACTACACCTTCTTCTGGCAGGGGAAAGCCCAAGAGGCAACTCGTGAGCATGGAGTGGGTTTCACAGTAAAATACACGCCACTTGAGATGAGTGAACCACCCACAGTAGGCTCAGAGAGACTTCTTACTCTTCACTTGTCAACAAGTGTGGGCCCAGTTAATCTCATGTGCATCTATGTCCCGACACTCACCTCCACCCCAGATGTCAAGGATCAATTCTATGTGACACTTGACACTGCCATCAGTAGAATTCCCAGCACTGAGGGACTGTACCTTCTAGGAGACTTCAACACAAGCTTGGGTACTGACTACACAGCTTTGCCAATGTGCATAGAGCACCAGGGGATTTGCAAGATGAACGAAAATGGACAGAGGTTGCTGGAGCTATGCTGTCACCATGGATTCTGTGTGATGAACAGCTACTTCCAGGTCAAGCTGTGCTACAAGGTGTCCTGGAGACATCCGAGATCATGCCATTGGCACCAGCTAGACCTATTCTTCACCAGACATAACACCCTCAGCAGTGTCCTCATCACTCGCAGCTATCACAGCGCTGACTGTGACACTGACCACTCCCTGGTGTGTAACAAGGTCAGGCTTCAGCCAAGGAAGCTTCATCCATCCATGATGAAAGCTCGTCTTCTGATCAACACTTGCCGAACCACTGATCCAGAAAGGACCCAGGAGTTCCTCAACATCCTCGATCAGGCTCTTTCAGACAACAATGCTCAAGGCCTCAGTGCAGTGTCAAAGTGGAATCATCTGCACACCACCATCTATATCTCTGCACTCACTGTGTATAGGAAAAGAGATGGGAGGAATGCTGACTGGTTTGAGGCTTATTGGACTGAAATGGAGTCAGTTACTGTAACTAAGAGGAGAGCCCTCATGAACTACAAACAAGTCCCCAGCAAACAACATCTAATTGCTGTCAGAGCTGCCAGAAACAAGTCTCTGCAGACTGCTCGGCACTGCACCAATCAATACTGTTTAAAACTCTGCTGATGAATCCGGGGATGCAAGAGGGATGTATGAAGGAATGAAGAAAGCAATGGGCCCAGTAGTAACTAAATCAGCACCTTTTGAAGACAAAGAGAGGGGTGATCATCACTGAACCTAACAAGCAGATGGAAAGGTGAGTGCAGCATTATCTTGAACTCTACATAACGGAGAACATTGTCATTGAAGTAGCTCTCAGTGCCATTCCAGACTTCCCTGTCATGGAGGAACTGGACAGTGAGCCCACCATAGTCCAGCTCAACAAGGGCTCAAAGCATGCGTGATGCAAACATTGTCACCTTGTACAAAATTAAGGGGGATCGCAGTGACTGCAGCAATTATCGGAGCCAGCTGCTCAGTTCCACTCACCTGCTCGATCCCTTTCCTCCTGCAAGTTCCTTTGCTTCAAGTATCCATCCAATTTCCTTTTCAAATCATTGATTGTCTCTACTTCCACCACACTCGTGGGTCAGGACATTACCACTCACAGCATAAAAAAATTCCACCTCACCCAAGGATGGGAAATATTTATATCTTCTATATTTAGCTTATTCTCTATCCCTACGAGAATAGAATGGCAGTCAACATGAAAGGGAACCCAAAAATCTTCGAGCAGTATATAAATAATAAGCAGGTAGTCAGCGGTGAAGTGGGCCCCATTAGGGACAAAGAGGGTAATATATACTTAGAGCTGCAGGGCAATGTTAATCTAGTTAATAAGTACCTTGTACCAATGATCACTAAGGAAGTGGAATTTGACAAAATATCAGGAGAAGTGGAGAGTGTAGAGGCAATGGAGAGGGTACAAATTGAGAGAGGGAGATACTGAAAAGGCTGGTTATGCTTCAGGAAGATAAATTACCTGGTCCGGATGGTTTTCATCCCAGATTGCGAAAGGAAATGTGGATGCAGATAACAGAAAGGCTTGCTGTAATCTTCCAATCTTCCCTGGATACGGGGGAGGTGTCAGAGGATTAAACAGTTGCAAATGTGACACCCTTATTCAAGAAAGGGTGTAAGGACAGTCCGGCTAACTACAGGCCAGTTAGATTAACAGCAGTGGTGGGTAAGGTTTTAGAAAGAACAATCAGGGAAAAAATCAACAGTCACTTGTAGAGGTTTGAGTTAATTAAGGAGAGTGAGCATGGATTTATACATGGGAGTTCATGCTTGACTAATCTAACTGCATTTTTTGATGAACTAACAGAGAAGGTTTATGAAGGGCATGCAGTGGATGTTGTTTCTATGGATTTTAAGAAACGACACATAATAGGGTGATTAACAACATTGAGGTTCATGGAATAGGAGGGTCAGTGTCCAATTGGATAGAAAATTGGCTGAAGGACAGAAAACAGCAAGGCGTAATAAATGATTCATTCTCAGACTGGAAGGTTGTCGACAGTGCTGTTCCCCAAGGGTCACTGCTGGAACCACTGCTTTTTACTTGCGACAGATAAATGACTTGGATCTTGGAATATAGAGTAGAATCTCAAAATATGCCGATAACACCAAACTTGGAGAAGTGGCAAACAGTGAGGATGAAATGAATCACCTGCAACAAGACAGTGATAGGCTAGCAGAATGGGCAGACAGGTGCAGATGGATTTTAATAGTGACTAGTGTGAGGTGATGCATTTTAGCAGAAGGAATAGGGAGAGGCAATATATACTTAATGGCACAGTTCTAAAGAGTTTGCAGGAATAGAGGGACCTGTTCACTGTTGGTACCGGCTTTAATCCAACCCAGGTAAAAATCAGGGTACATTGTGGGCAATGAGCCCAAATTGCTGAACTACAGGTCCCTGTCACTTTAAAGAGTGGGCTGGTGCGATTATGATCAGAGGCTCCTTCTAAGCACATTTCTCACCACCACAACTTCCAGATGCTGGTGTTAGTGTGTGCATGTACCAGCAGTTGCAGTGCTGTTCAGACCCTCAATAGCAGTGAAAGTCTCAGAGTTCACAACTATTGGGCTGCAAAGTCCAGGCCAATATCTCACAGTCCTGTTCGATTTGCTCTCCCTCTGTACAAAATCAAACTCCACACATTGTCTTTCACTCACTCCTGTTTCCAGCCCTGATGGTGCAGAAATCCCCTCTCAAAGGTACACAATTCAGTTGATTTCTGATCAAATACCTCCTTCCTCATTCAATAGAGGAAACAGAGACATGAACAGGAGTCAGGTGCAAGAAAGTTTCACCAACAGAGCAAAGAAAGGCACCAACAAAAGTCACCCCTACTTTCGAAATCATTTCACTGGAATATTCTTTCACTTGTTTTGTCGGATGACTGCAATAAATCTGAAAATGAGCACCATGAGGTTTGTGTTCACTAGTCACTTGTTCTCCTGTGTTTGTCTGTCAGGTTTGTAATTCAATTTGTATTGGATATTGAAGAGAATCTCTTTTCAAGATGATTACACATTGTACTGTGTTTCAAGCAACCAACTTGGAAAATGGCAGAAAATGAATGTTTCAATACCTGTGTGACCAGATTCTTCCAATGCTTTTCAACAGCTAGATTGATGATGCTTGTAATCTGTATCCTGTGGAGAATGGGAGTGGAGAATAAAAACATGGTGCATGAACAGGACAGACTGTGTAAAATGGGAGCACAGAAATACTGCCACCTCATTGAAAGTTAATGAGATTTATTCGAAGTCAGACACCTGTCCACAATGAACAAGTGAATACATTAATTGTCCACTTTCAATCTAAATGGGACTGAGGTTCCAACAGAGAAGTTTTCTGGAAAATACCTGCTGCAGTTTTAAAATTGATGAACTGGAACATCTTATACTAACTTTCAAATAACTGTCGTGATTGTATAGTTCCCATAGTGGAGAGAAGGAGTTGTTTATAAATATAAGCAGAAAGACACATTTGTGGATTGGCGAATGAACTTTATCTTTCTGAAATGTATTTGTCCATTGGTTGCAGGTCACTGGAAATTCTTTTTTACATTTCAATTGTAGCAGCAGCAGTTAGCAGCAAAATGTCTGATTAATCAGAGTAGTGGGTCTGGGAAACACTTAAACAGCCGAGACCCTGTAAAACAGAACTCCAAGTAATAGTTTAAATAAGGCACTGAACTGACAGAGCAGAAAAGGCCTGCTCAGGTCAGGAAAAAAAACCCGACACGAACCTGACAGAACCACATTGGACCCGAGCCTGACCCGGCCCGAGTATCTCCATTTATTCCCACGCCCAAACTAACCCGAGCCTAACCCGACCACCGGAATGTTCACTTTGTCTACCTCCCAATTCCGAATCTGCAGGAAGCTGCAGCATGAGCGCAATGACGTCATAGAGATGCTCACTTGCTCACTGCGCAGACTCAGAGTTTCCCTCCTTCATGACCCGGACTCCCGGCTTTGGTTGGCTTTTCAACTTTTGACACTTATTAAACTCAACTTCCCAGCAAAGTTAAATGTAATACTTACTGTGTGTGTCCGACACGGACTCAGACCAACCTGGACCCAGCCTGACCTGAAACTGACCAAACCTGACCCGAGCCCGAAAGCCAGAACCGGAAGAGCGACCCGACATGACCCGAACCCGACACAGGTCGTCGGGTTCAGGTCGGATTGCAGGCCTTCACAGAGTGGAGGTCAGATGAGGATTGAATTAATTTCAATCACTGAATCTAAACAAGAAGTAAATCTGTCAGGAATGGAACTCTTTGCTTTATCTGCGAGCTTGTGGCACAACGGTAGCGCGTCTGACTCCAGATCAGAAGGTTGCGTGTTCAAATCACGTCAGGCTCAGTTGTGTTTTACAGCAGCTCAAGTTCCTGGATTTTATATCAGAAGAGAGATGGATCCATTGGAATGTTCAGTGAATGGTTGAATTTCAAGATCAACTTTAATAGATTAAAGTCCTGATTTCTGGTTCCGTTCCACTTCCATGCTCAGTTCTTATTTCACACTGTTTTATATCAGAACAATGTTTCAGGGATGTGATGTGTCCATTGTTTGTACAATCGCTCTGTCACCCAGTGTGAGAAATAAAACACAAACCGCCCAGCGTGCGGCTCAAACCCATACCTGGCTCTGTCTATAGGCCGCTTAGTTCAGTTGGTTAGGACGCAGTGTTGATAACAACAAGGCTGTGGATTTGATCCCCATGTGCGCTGTCACATGGTCAGTCAATAATTTGACACATTTTTGTTACACATAAAATCCAACTTTTGGATGCAAACAAGTTTACATAAAATGTCAAAGGGAATTTATTTTGAATAACATCCATTGTATCTTTGTCACTGATCTGGAGTAACACAGAATTCTTTCCAATTATCTTCCGTTTGCTGATAAACGTTGAACTCGTGGCCTGTTCTCGTTAATGGTCACGAGCAACAAAAACAGACAGAGCGAGTCTGACCACCCAGAGATGTGGAAAAGGCTTCAGTTTGGGACAAATGCAGCAAATCAAATGTTCACCCGGCCCCGAAAGATTCAACAACTGGGGAAAAGGACACAGGGAGATAGAGAATAAGCTAAAGCAGACAATGTAAATATTTCCCATCCTTGATATCTCTCTATTCCAATCCAACCTTCAGAGTTGGGTAAATAATTTCAGTGTAAATTGTGCAGCTCAAGAGTCAAAACCAAAGGGTGATGCAGAATAAAGGAGAACTGCCAAAACCCCAGATTGAACCAGGGATCTTCAGTCTAACACACTCCCAACTGAGCTATTTCAGTCTCACAGGCTTGGGATGATAAGTGGCAAGTAACATTCGCACCACACAAGTGCCAGGCAATGAATATCTCCAACAAGAGAGAATCTAACCATCTCCCCTTGACATTCAATAGCATTACAATCACTGAATCCCCCACCATCAACATCATGGAGGTTACCATGGGTAGCCATACAAATAACGTGTCTAGAAGAGCAGGTCAGAGGCTTGGAATCCTGAGGTGAGTAATTGCAGTGCACCTGTTGGCTCCACCCCAGGGGCTAAATTTGTTCTGTAAACCATGAAGCAGCTTCCTCTCAAATCCCAGGTTTATTAATAAATCCTTTTACAAAAGCCCCAAAGTGTGATATATTCCTCTCACTCATCCATGCCTCCTGACTCCCCAAAGCCTGTCCACCATCCACAAGGCACAAGTCAAGAGTGTGATGGAATATTCTCCACTTGCCTGGATGGGTGCAATTCCAACTCAAGAATCTCAACACCGCCAGGACAAAGCAGCCCGCTTGATTGGCACCCCATCTGCATACATTCACTCCCTCCACCATCGACGCACAGTTGCAGAGTGTGTACCGTCTACAAAATCCACGGCAGCAATGCACCACAATCCTTAGACAGCACCTTCCAAACCAGTGACCTTTACCACCTAGAAGGGCAAGGGCAGCAAATACAGGGGATACCACCACATGCAAGTTCCCCTCCAAGCCACACACCATCCTGACTTGGAACTATATCGCCGTTCCTTCACTGTCGCTGGGTCAAAATCCTGGAACTCCCTTTCTCACAGCACTGTGGGTGTACCTACCCCACATGGACTGCAATGGTTCAAGAAGGCAGCTCACCACCACCTTCTCATGGGCAATAAATGCTGGCCTAGCCAGCGATGCCCACATCGCATGAATGAATGAATAAAAAAGTGAAGTATCCCTTGTGTCATTGTTTTGGTGGAAAATATAACCCTGGTGGAATTGCCCCTCCCAATCACACCTCACTTCATAGAACATAGAAAATGGAGAAAATTTATGGCACAGACTGAGACCATTTAGCAATCGTGTCTGTGCCAGCTGAAAAAGAGCGATCCAGCCCAATCCCACTTTCCAGGTCTTGGGAATGGGATCTGAACAGATCTCAGAGCTCACATTATGTGAATGTTCTGTTGAAGTATTGGTGAGCTGATATACCAGGGGAGATTCACACTGTTAGACACAGTGTGAAATACATTCAAGTATTTATAAAGCATTACAACATGTGAGTAGTATTCCCCATTGATTTCTCAGCACTGATGGATTGTGAAGTGGGAGACAGCCAGAAGTCCCAGTGATCCACACTGACCATGAGCTGAGAATGAAATGAGATAAAGTTCAATCTTCAGCAGCGAGATGCTGCAGAGAGGTAAGAGTCCTGAATCAAGGAGAGACTTTCTCATACTGCTGTTGAATCTCATTTCAAACACTCCTTGAACTCTCTGCCAAGGAATTCAGAGCTGGAGAATGGCTGTAAAATCAGCCTAAAAAGGAAATAAAAGACACCCACCGTGAGGCTCAAACTCAAAAACTTGAGATTCAGAGTTTCATGCTTTCATCGACTGAGCTCACCAGGCCTGAGACAGTGTCCCCATCCTGTCTGTTATTGGACGGCGCAGCTGTTGGCTCCACCCCAGGGACTGAATTTGTTCTGTAAACCATGAACCAGCTTCCTCTCAAATCCCAGGTTTATCAGTAAATCCTCTTAAAAAGCCCCAGAGTGTGATATATTCCTCTCACTCAACCAGAATAAAAGTTACATCTTTTGCTCTTTTTACCTTCCAAACATTGACTTCTATTTTTCTCAGCATTATTTCTCTCTCTTTTTTATATTGTGCATTTCCTAATAAACATTTCATTTCAATTATTTATGAGGGATGAAATGAACAGAAGAGATTTTCTGCAATGCTACCAGGGGTGTGGGACAGAGTGAGTGGTTCGGATCTGGAATACACTGCCTGAGAGTGTGCTGGAGGCAGATTCAATCGTGGCTTTCAAAAGGGAATTGGATAAACACCTGAATAGAGAAAATTTGCAGGGTTACAATGAAAGGGCAGAGGAGTGGAATTAGCTGATTTGCTCTTGCAAAGAGCTGTCATGGACATGATGGACTGAATGGTCTCCTTCTCTACTGTAACAATTTGATTCCTTGATTCTAACTCTGTCAAAGTTGTTCTGAACTTGCTCTGCTCCAAGGAGAACAACCCCAGCTTTTCCAGTCTCTGCACATAACTGAAGTTATGAGGAACCATGGGGAACCCACTGTAAACCTTCCTCCAGACAGAAATACAACTGTTCACCACCACACTGTGACCCAGCTGTTCACAATATATATCAATGATTCGGAGGTGGGAACCAAATGTCGTATTTCCAAGTTCGCAGATGACACAAAACTAGGTGGTAATGTGTGTTGTGAGAAAGATGCAAAGCAGCTTCAAGGGGATTTGGACAGACTTAGTGAGTGGACAAGAAAGTGGCACATGGAATATAATGTGTAAAAATGTGAGGTTATCCACTTTGGTAGGAGAAACAGATGTGCAGATTATTTCTTAAATGGTAAGAGATTAGAAAGTGTAGATGTACAAAGGGGCCTGGGTGTCCTTGTCAATAAGCGACTGAAAGCTAACATGCAGGTGCAGCAAGCAATTCAGAAGACGAATGATATGTTAGCCTCTATCACAAGACGATTTGAGTACAGGAGTAGTGAAATCTTGCTTCAATTGTAGATAACCTTGGTTGGACTGCACTTTGGAATACTGTGTGCAGTTTTGGTCCCCTTACCTGAGGAAGGATATCATTGCCATCGAGGGAGTGCAATGAAGGTTCACCAGACCTGTTCCCGGGATGGCAGGAATGTCCTATGAAGAGAGATTGGGGAAACTGGGACTGTATTCTCTAGCGTTTCAAAGAATGAGAGGTGATCTCATTGAAACTTACAAAATATTTAAAGGGATAGACAGGGTAGATGAAGTTTTTCCTCCGGTTGAGGAATCTAGAACCAGGGGACACAATTTCAACATAAGGGGAAAGCCAGTTTGGACAGAGACGAGGAGAAATTTCTTTCCTCAGAGGGTTGTGAATCTTTGGAAATCTCTACACCAGAGAGCTGTGGAAGCTCAGTCATTGAGTATGTTTAAAGCAGAGATTGACAGATTTCTAAATACAAATGACATAAGGGATATGGAGATAGTGTGGGAAAAAGGCATTGAAGTGGATGATCAGTCATCATCATATTGAATGGTGGGGTGGTCTCGATGGGCTGAATGGCCTACTCCTGCTTCTATGTTCCTATCAGTCTGCAAACTTCATATCCATGCTGTCATTGTCTCTTTTATTCCATGGGCTTCAGTTTTACTGGCAGTCTAGTATGTGACATCATCAAGAAGGTTTTCAATAAGTTAAATAAGGAGAAATTGTTTCCAGTGGCAAAAGGGTCAGTAACCAGAGGATGTATTTATCAGGTAATTGAGAAAAGAACCAGAGGCGAAATGAGGAATGATTTTTTATACAGTGATGTGTTGTGATCTGGAATGCACTGTCTGATCAGGACTTGAAAGCAGATTCAGTCGTAACTTTGAAAAGCAATTGGGATAAATACTGGAAGGAAAAATGTACAGATTACAGGAAAAAGCTGAGCAGCAGAACTAATTGGATAACATAACCAAAGAGACAGCACTGACGCAATGGACCAAATTGTCTCCTTCTTTGGGTATCATTCTATGGTTTTATGAACATAATGTTGATACAATGTGCTGAGTTGGAAGGGAAGTGAACCCAGATTCCGGGTATTCTGAACACCAGACCCAAACCAACTGAACAAGCCTGTTGTTTAATCTCTGTTTTTCACACCAGGTTCTCCTCGCTCTTTCTGTGTTTCCTGCCTGGTCTGTTCCTCTGACCTTCATTCCTGACACTCTATTGAGAATGGCCAACTCACTGCACCTCTCACTCACACCATCACTCCACCCCTTCACCCACTTCCAAACCTCTCTGTTCAACAGCACCTCACATCTGCTCCTCTGCTCCATTAATATAACAGGAAAACATTTTCAAACAGACATTTCCAGACAGTGAACGTTCCAGTAAGACAAGGTAAAGAGCAGATTCATTCACTTTGAACACAGAGAGAGCAGCTCTCCCTGTTCAGGCTAAGGAGCAGATGTAGTTTCACTCCCATTAGTCTTAGAGACATGGGCCAGAATTTTAAGGGACCGTTGGAGACGGGAATGGAGGCTGGGGAGGGGGAGGGGGGGGAGTATAAAATAGGGATGGAAGACGTCGGACCGGATTTGTCTGTTGGCGGCTGACATGGAGGTCAGACTTCGCACATCCACTCGGCAAGAAGGTATTTAAAGTATTTATGAGTCCAATTGTCAGCAATTTTATTCACTGGATCCAATTGAACTCATAGTGCACGGGAACCACGGGGCTTCAGAGCCTCGCCTGGTTAAAGGAGGTGACTGGGAGGTGGGAGCTGAGTGTTGGCTTCACTGGGAAGCTATCGGGTGAGGCAGCGTAACTTGGCAGTAAGGGTGGAGGGGGAAAGGGCATCGGGAAACACTGTCAGGTGTGGGGGCCAATGTGCCAGCTCTGCAGGGGGAGCCACACCAGGGTACCATTGGGGCAGTGCCACCTCATTGAGGGTGACAAGTGAGGTAAATGTGGCTGGGTGTTGTTTACTGAGAAGGCATTGCACTCAGGGAGGGGCAACCTGTCATGGGCCTCATTCAAGGCTCACATTGAGGAGGAGGAGGAGTAGAGAGGAAGGGAGGGAGGCGCAGGCACCAGCAGGGGCACCACAGCAGCTTGGGGGCCCACAGCAAGTCCAGCCTCGAACAGGAGGCTGGAGAAGGAGGCAGTGGAACACGTCAGCTGAGGTTCAACTACCTGCAGATGTCTGACTGACAGTGTCTCCACAGACTGCGCCTCTGCACGGAGGTCGTCACTGATCTCTCTGCCATGATGCAGCTGTGCCCCATGGGACTTGGTGGGCACCTGATACCAGTGTCACTGAAGATCACTGTGCCACTGAACTTCTGCACCAGCAGATCATTGCAGGGATCCACTGGAGATATGTGTGGAATCTCACAGTCTTTGGTGAATCAGTGCATCAAGGAGGTCACCAATGTCCTGTTCAGGAGGGCCGGTGACTATGTGCACATCGATCCAAACAGTCAAGCTGAGAGGACTATAGGATTCGGGGCCATCACTGGATTCCCCCAGGTGTAGGGTGTCACCCCATGTGACCATCAAGGCTCCTGCAGATCAGCCAGCAGCCTTCAACAGGAAGGGCTTCCACTTGCTCAGTGTGCAATTGGTCTGCAACCACTGCAAATGGATCCCATAGGTGTGTGCACAAATCCCGGGAAGCAGCCACAACGCCTGCATACCAAGGCACTCCCAGGTGCCAGAACCTTTCCGTGGCCCCATCCGCTTTCAGAGATGGATCCTTGGAGACAAGGGCTACCCACTGAGGACATGACTACTGACGTCTGTGAGGAACCCACGCACGGATGCAGAGGAGAGGTACAACACCTGCTGCGGGTCAACCCGAGCGACCATCAAGGAGGCCATTGGTCTCCTGAAGATGAGATTCAGGTGCCTAGATCGATCCAGTGGAGCCCTTCAGTATGTCCCGGCGAGGGTCTCACATATCGTGGTGGTTTGCTGTGCACAGCACAATCTGGCATTACAGAGGGGTGAGGTGTTGACAAGTGAGGATATCGTGGAGTGTGATGTCTCCTCTGATGATGAGGATGTGGAGGAGGATGCTGCCCAAGCAGTGCCTGATGAAGAACCTCATGCACAGCAGGAAAGGGGCAATGAGATACACACAAGGGAGACATGAGACACCCTTATACATTCAAGTTTCCTTTGAGCCTTACCATCTTCTGGAACCACAGCAATAAAGTCTTAGCTTTAAGCAGCCCTGTTGTCGCCTGCTTCCTTCTGCACTGCAGCGTCCAGGTACACATCGCACAGTGACAAGACCGAAGCTTTGTGAACTCAGGGCTTGGTCCCTCACTTCCAGCCCCTTGGGAGGAAGGTTTTAAATGAAGTCCCAAAGGGCATCAACAATAGGAAGGAGACATAGTGAGAGAACATCATTTCTTTCTTCCGTGTGACATCAAATGCAACCCTATCCATCTGGAATGCACATTCACCATGAACCCAAGTGAATCTAGGTGCTCTTCTGAAATCTTTTCCGCATGCTCCTACGTGGTGCTCCCCCTGCTCTGTCAGCTGAGGTGGAGACAGGCTGCTGACCTTGCTGCCCCATGGCTTGGGATGACATTGGTGGCCGTCCTCTTGCTGCCTGAGGCCTGGAGGGCCCCGGCACACTGAGGGCCTCCTGCACAGGTACAGGGACCCCCCCTCTGTCATCGAGGGTGATGGAGGCAGGCACTGGCATCACTTGTGTCACTCGCAGAGGGGCTTTGGAGCTACTGTCCACACCAGGAGCACCCTGAGAGGAGACCCCAGATGTAGCAGCCAGTTGCTCCTCCCCCTTATAAGACACACTTGTACCTCGCTGCTGACCTGAGAGGGATGTGGACCTGGTGAAGAGTTCAGGTGCCTCGTCCCCCCTCTCGCCTTGTCACCGCTGGATGGAGCTCATGGACAAAGCGATGGAGTGCAGGTCTGCACACATCTCCGGCAGCCACTGATTGGTCGGCTGGATCTGGCTCTCCATCAGAGTCACCAATCTCTCAAGGAAGGAAGCCAGACACACCCCCATCAGAGACAGTGCAGCATGCAAGGCCTGGATGGACTCCTCCATCATCCGAACTTGGGTACACATAACCTCCGGCAACTCTGCCAGATGTTGCCTGACCTCTTGCTGCAGCTGCAGCATTTCCCGTGTTGCTGGTGACACCAGAGGCACGTCATCAGCCTGGGACTCAGAATGGGCCTGGCCTCCCACAGACTTCCAACTGCCAGTGGCCTCGGCTGTCACAGCCTCCGTCAGCTGCCCGGGCCTGTCTGTGAAGTGCTCACCAGCTTGTGTGCCCAAATCTAACAGCGAGTGGATACCCACCGAGTGAGGGTTTCTGTGCTGGTGGGGGGTGCAGGGGAATGAGGTGATGGTGCACCATCTGAGGCTCCCTCCTCCTCCTCAGAGGTGTCTGGCTGTCCCCCAGTCTCTCCAGCTCTTCGCTCTTGACTTTCATCCTAGCCTGCATGTGAAAACAGGGACATTGAAGGGTTAGGGTCTGCCCATCGTGACATTCCAACCACCCCTACTGTGCAGCTCCATTGATGCAGTGGTGAACAGATGAGCAGTGTGGCTCCTTTGCAGCAGATGCACCTTTGTGCCCCAGGAGATGTTCACTCACTCTCTTAGGTAGGTGTCCCTGTCTCTCCATCAGCTATGGAGCAGCTGCTTTGCTGCCCGGCCTGTTCCATGGCCTCCTCCTCCATCGGGATGAGGACATGGAGATAAGGCATCCACTGCCAGTCTTGACACGCTCATTCCGATTGTGGGCTGTCTTCTATTGCAGCCACTATGATCAACAAAGTTCGTCTCCCAGCGGGGACAAGCCCAATATCTCTGATGGTGATAGTCCAGCAGTCCATGATGTGGACACACGTATTCCTCCTGCATGTGGCCCCTCTCGAGGGACTGTGTGAGTTTAGACAATGACTGACGTGCACCTCCCACCGAGATGCAGCCAAGCCTCAGGCAGCGTGTCCTGCTGCCCTTCCCCAATACACATGACTGGGTGGTCACTCCCTTTCCACCAAACACTCCCTCTCACTCTGCCATGCGCAATGTCCAAAGGGTCCAAACTGTTTTGAGTTTGTGCCTGAGCAGCCTGGATCCGGTCATTGACCCACTTCGTGCACTGGATCCATGTCTTGGGGTTGACCCCAAGGCTGCTGACTTCACCTACTATCTCAAAGCAGCTTTGCTTGGTCAGGTGGACAGGTCTCCACCTCCCATCCCTGGGGAAGAGGATCTTCCACCTATCTGTTGTCACCTGGAGGCGAACCTGCAGGAAGGCATCGCCAAACCATTGGACCATGGTCACTGCAGGCTCGCATTCAGCTCCTTACCTCTCAGGCAGCAGAGACAGCAGAACGGGCCCTGGGGCATCAGTGACAGCAGAACGGGTCCTGGGGCATCAGTGACAGCAGAACGGGTCCTGGGCAGCAGAGGCAGCAGAACACATCCTGGGGCAGCAGATGCAGCAGAACAGGTCCTGGGGCAGCAGATGCAGCAGAACTGGTCCTGGGGCAGCAGAGGCAGCAGAACAGGTCCTGGGGCAGCAGATGCAGCAGAACTGGTCCTGGGGCAGCAGAGGCAACAGAACAGGTTCTGGGGCAGCAGAGGCAGCAGAACGGGTCCTGGGGCAGCAGAGGCAGCAGAACGGGTCCTGGGGCAGCAGAACGGGTCCTGGAGCAGCAGAGGCAGCAGAACGGGTCCTGGGGCAGCAGAACGGGTCCTGGGGCATCAGGGGCAGCAGAACGGGTCTTGGGGCAGCAGAACGGGTCCTGGGGCAGCAGATGCAGCAGAACGGGTCCTGGAGCAGCAGAGGCAGCAGAACGGGTCCTGGGGCATCAGAGGCAGCAGAACGGGTCTTGGGGCAGCAGAACGGGTCCTGGGACAGCAGAGGCAGCAGAACGGATCCTGGGACAGCAGAGGCAGCAGAACAGGTCCTGGGGCAGTAGGGGGCTCTCAGGAAGACACTCCTTTAAACCAGGCAGCAGTGAATGCAGGTCTGGCAGTCCTTTCAATATGGTGCCAGCACCTGCCGTTGTGTCAGATGTCGGTGCCATCGGTGCCTCGTTCCCTACCTCTGGTCCTTGTTTACATGGGCCCCACGCCTCCCCTTCATTAATTGGTCGGCTGCTCCGTGATCGGGGTCGGCCGGCCACATTTCACTCGTGTGGTGATGACACCCGCTTCCGGTGCCTCTGCCGAGAGCCGCACCGTTAGTTTAAAATTCAGCCCATGGGGTCAAGAGTGGAAAATCTCCCCTCTGATTCTCTCTACTTAAACTGATGGAGACACCAAATTAAAACTGATGAAACCAGGGATTGTATCCTGGTTCTTCAATCTAGTGTTCTCCCAACTGAGCTATTCCATCCTCACTGTGAACTCATCTTCATTGGAGACAAATATAACTCCAGGTGGAATTTCCCCACCCGTTCATTCCTCACTTCAGGGGAATGGGACCCGACCAGATCGCGGAACTCAGATTATGTTAATGTTCTGCTCTTGATATCTTAATATTATCTTGCGTTTGAGACACTTTTAATCAGGTTCACGGACAAATTCTTCCATCATCCCTTCTCCCACTTTCTCTCTCTCTCATTCATTCTTTATTCCTCACAGTCCAGAAAGGGTTAGGAATCAGAGCTCACCCCCAAACCCTCTGCACACAGACCTGTGTCTCTTACCCTGTTTGATCCAAGAGACCAGTCAATAAATTACACTCTTTATAAACACAGAAAGCTGCCTCACAGTGTTGACAGAGATAAATGCACTGAAGTCTTTTGAAAAAAGTTCATCTTACGGGTTGTTACTGAGCCCACAGAGCAGGACGGACCCAGGCTCCAGCCCCAGCCTGTGCTGTATTAGCTGATGCCACCTGGTGTGATACTGAGCCACACGGAGCAGGAAAGGGCCTGGTTGTATTCATGGCCTGTGTTGAGTTAACTGATCCCACTCAGTGTGGTCGGAGCCACACAGAACAGAATGGGCCCAGGCTCCTTCCTCAGCCTGTGGGATGATAGTTCTTCTCACACGTTGTTGCACAGAGCCCCACACAGAACAGGGAAATCTCAGGCTCCATCCCCGGCCTGTGGTATTTTACTTCATCGCACCTGGTATGGTACGGAGTCCCAAGAGCAGGAAAGGTCCAGCTTCCATCTCCGGCCTGTGCTGAATTAGCTGATCTGACCTGGTTGGCACTGAACAGCAATCGGGGAAGGATGGGCCGAGGCTCCATGGCCTGTGGTGTGTTAGTTATTTTCATTTGGTGAGGTACTGAGCACCATATAGAGCAGGATGGGCCTGTGCTCAGTGAGCTGATCTCACCTTGTGTGGTCCTGAGACCCACACACAAAGCAGGACAGGCCTAGGCCTCATCCCCGGCCTGTGTTCAATTAGCAGATCTCAGCCAAAAGATTTTGATAAGGTTCCACACAAGACGCTTCTCTATAAGATTAAAGTCCCTGGTATCAGTGGTAATATATTGATCTGGATTGGGAACTGACTGGCAGATGTAGGCAGAAAGTAGTTACAGATGGATCTGGATCTGTTTGGAGACCAGTTACCAGTGGTGTCCCACAGGGATCGGTGTTGGGTCTGTTGCTCTTTACTATTTTTATTAATGATCTGGATGTAGGTGTAGGGCGCACCATCTGTAAATTTACAGATGATTTGAAGATCTGTGCGAGTGTTTAGACTGTAGACGATGCTCGACTGTTTCAGGCTGATCTTAATGTGTTGGGAGATTGGGTTCATGACTGGTAAATGATGTTTAATTTGGGTAAGTGCAGTGTTATTCATGTGGACAGGGCGATTGCTCAACATTCATACACCCTTCAGGGAAAAACATTAAAGTAGGTGGAAAAAAGAAAATAATTTTGAGCAGAGATCTGGATGTTCTAGTGCACAGATCTCGAAAGTTACAGCAGCAATGCTGTGAAGTGATAGTTGGAGCAAATAGAGGGTTGGGCTGCATTCAGAGGACAATTGAATATAAAATGAGGCATATTCTTTCATGGGATGTGAGCGACACGGGCAAGGCCAGAATTTGTTACCCATCCCTAATTGTCCTTGACAAGGTGGCGGTGAGCTCCCTTCTTGAATTGCTGCACTCCATGTGGTGTAGGTACACCCACAGTGCTGTTAGGAAGGGAGATCCAGGATTTTGACCCAACATCAGTGAATGAACAGCGATATATTTGCAGATCAGATGGTGTGTGACTTGGAGGGGAGCTTGCACATGGTGGTGTTTCCATGCATCTGCAGCCCTTGTCCTTCAAGGTGGTGGAGGTCTTCGGTTTGGAAGGTGCTGTCTGCGGAGCCTTGGTGAGTTGCAGCAGTGCATCTGGTAGATGGTACACACTACTGCCACTGTGTGTCAGTGATGAAGGGAGTGAATGTTTAAGGTGTTGAATGGGGTGACAATCAAGGTGGCTGCTTTGTCCTGAACAGTGTCGAGTTTCTAGAGTATTGTTGGTGCTGCACTCATCCTGGTTTGTGCCTTGTCGATGGTTGACAAGTTTTGGAGAGTCAAAAATCACAAAATTATTGCAGTGCAGAAGGAGGCCATTCGGCCCATTGTGTCTGCATAGAATCATAGAACATAGAAAGTTTACAGCACAGGCAGGCCAAAAAACGAGCCACCCAGCTGTATCCCATTGTCCAGCATTTGGACCGTAGCCCTGCAGGTTCAGTTACTTGAGGTGCACATCCAGACTCCTTTTAAATGAGTTGAGGGTTTCTACCTCAGCTACCCTTCCAGGCAGTGAGTTCCAGACTCCCACAGCCCTCTGGGTGAAAAAACCTTTCCTCTTCTCCCCTCTAATTGTTCAACACATCACTTTAAATCTATGCCCCCTAGTCACTGACCTCCCTACTAAGGTAAATAGACCCTTCCCATCCATTCTATCCAGAGCCCTCACAAC
This sequence comes from Heterodontus francisci, assembly GCF_036365525.1. Taxonomy (NCBI): domain Eukaryota; kingdom Metazoa; phylum Chordata; class Chondrichthyes; order Heterodontiformes; family Heterodontidae; genus Heterodontus; species Heterodontus francisci. Next base: position 21,775,795 of record NW_027141852.1, on the reverse strand, counting down.
TTTGTACATTTCAATCATATCTCCCCTCAGCCTCTTCTATTCCAAGGAGAACAACCCCAGTCTATCCAATCTTTCCTCATAGCTGCATTTTTCCAGTCCTGGCAACAACCTCGTAAATCTCCTCTGTAACCTCTCTAGTGCAATTACATCCTTTCTGGAATGAGGTGACCAGAACTGCACACAGAACTCAAGTTGTGGCCTAACTAATGATTGATACAGTTCCAGCATAACCTCCCTGCTCTTATATTCTATACATCGGCTAATAAAGGAAAGGATTCCATAAGCCTTCTCAACCAACTTATCAACCTGTCCTGCTACTTTCAGGGATTTGTGGACATTCACTTCAAGGTCCCTCACTTCCTCTACACCTCTCAGCATTCACCCATTAATTGTGTATTCCTTTGCTGTGTTTGACCTCACCAAAGGCATCACCTCACACTTCTCCAAGTTGAGTTCCATTTGCCACTTTTCTGCCCACCTGACCAGTCCATTTCTCCAGCTCTCCTAATGAGCATTTCACCACGTGCCTTGAGCTGAGTTACTCATCACAGAATTCCCACGATCTGATTTACTCTTGTAGCCAGAGTATGTATATGAATGGTCCAGTTAAGCTTTTGTCAATGGTATCCCCCAGGATGTTGATGGTGGGGGGATTCAGCGATGGTAATGCTGTTGATCGTCAAAGGGAGATGGTTACATTCTCTCTTGTTGGAGATGGTCATTGCCTGGTACTTATGTGGTGTGAATGTTACTTGCCACTTAGCAGCCCAAGTCTGAATGTTGTCCAGGTCTTGCTGCTTCTGGACACGGACTCCTTCAGTATCTGAGATGTCCCGAATTTGTCCTTTTATGAAACCTTGGTCAGGACTCACTTGGAATATTGTATCCAGTCTTGGTCTCCTCACATGATGGGTGATATTGAGGCTTTGAAAAGGGTACAGAGGAGAGACATTCGACGAATTCCCAGTATAAGACATCTTGGTTATCAAGTTAGACTAAAAGAGTTGGAACCCTACACCTTAGAGAAACCTAGACTGAGGGGTGATCCGATTGAGGTTCATAAATAATGAAGGGTCCAATTTAGCATGGGAGAGGAGTCAAAACTTTATATTGGAAAAGGCCAGATGGCACCCGGATCACATTAAATTTCATTTTCAGTGGTGGGTTAATGTAACAGGATGGCCGAGTGGTTAAGGAGTTGGACTTAAGATCCAATAGACATGTGTCTGCGTGGAGTCAAACCCTACTCCTGGTATCTGTGCTTACAAAATGTTACTTATTCTTTCCCTGACTTTTGCCTTGCACCATCATCTCTTCTGTCATTTAATCACTCTTGCCTTCTAACTGATCACAGCTTCCTATTATTTGATCTGCCCCAGCACCGTTCCTTGGCTCTGCGCTTGCTTATAAACTGGTAAATCTTTAACTTAATCTCCTCTGTACCCTGACAATGACCTTCTCATCCTTCCTGGATTGTGGTTCCTCACAGGTTCCGCTGCCTGTCCGACTCCCCTCCAGGCAACTGAAGGCCCTGAGCCTTGGTCTCCCTTTATACGCTAGCTGGTAGTTGATTCCTTGCTGGTCTGCCACCGCTCAGGAGAAGCTCAAGACCCAGATCAAGCAAAGTATCAAGAGGAATGTGAACAAAGGCTCCCTGGTGCAGAGCAAGGGACAGGGCGCCTCCGGCTCCTTCAAAATCAGCAAGAAGGAAAACCCAGGGAAAAGTGGGAAAGAAGGTGAAGAAACCAGCAGCCAAGAAATCTTTAGTGAAGAAACCAGCAGACAAGAAATCTTCAGTGAAGAAACCAGCAGACAAGAAATCTTTAGTGAAGAAACCAGCAGACAAGAAAGTGACAACAAAGAAAGTAACAGCCAAGAAAACGAGCAGCAAGGCGGCGGCAACACCAAATAAGGCGGTGAAGAAAGCAGTGCTTCAGAAAAAGTCTCCTGCGAAGAAGGTCAAAAAAGGCAAGAGTGCGGCGGGCGGAAAGGCGCTGAAGAAAGTGCAGACATGGAAGAGCAAGGTCAAGCCGAAAGCAGCGAAGTCTCAGAAAGCAGGGTCTGGAAAGAAGTGAAAGCGCGGGAAACTTGTAAACATCTGAACACAAAGGCTCTTCTCAGAGCCACCCACATCTCTCAGGAAAGAGCTGATCCCCTGATCAAATGATCCCTGTCCCGGTCCCGCCTGCAGATTCCACATGAAAATGATTTGGAGTAAATCCAGGATCCCTGGTGACTCCCCTCCACCCAGCCCTTTCCCCACTCTCTGTTAAAGAACAGAGGGATATCCGGCCCTCACTCTAACTGGGGATGTGTTCGGTGCAGTCTCAGTTCACAAATTCAGGGGGAGAGTCTGTAAGACAGTAACACTGGCGGAGAAACCCCACCTCACAACTCAAACCCCAACACATGAGTTTCTCCAATTCAGCTGGAGTCGGGTGACAACAGGAGCTGGGATAGGCTGTGATCGGGAATGTTAGGAATGGATTTGTTCAGGGAGGAATGTACCTGGAATCTCCGAATATAATAGTTCCTTATTTCCCCAGATGACACATTCTGCAGTGAGAGTGAAAAGTCTCTTCACTGCTTCACATTTACTAATTGTTTGGTTCTGGATAAATAATGAGTCAGAGAGTAATGACAGGATCTGAAGCTTCTCTCACACCAGCCCTTGAATGACTCAGTGTGAAGTGTCCAATGTGTGAAGCTACTGCCAGGGTTTGTCAATCTGAACAGTTTCAGCTCAGTTACTGGGGGCCTGGAATCCCCACAGTTTGACTCTGTCTCTGATTGGTCACCCGCTTCTCAATCCAATTCTTAACCAATAGGAGAATCACATATAAGTAAATAGAAGTTCTCATTGGCTTAGAATTTCCAATTGGAAAAAGCCCGGCAATTCCAGAGCAGGAAGGAATTGAAGTGATGGAAAATTTCAATTTTCAGGCAACAATTTCAAAACCTCTCATTTTATGTTCTGTTTTACTGTATTTACCGTCACAAAATCCTGACGCGATGTTAGGAATCGTTTTCATTTGTCAATCTGTTAACTGTAAGCGGCGGGAGGAAGGTCCGGTTCAGCAATTTAAAACGGGACAAATATCAGCTTCCACTCTGTAAAAGGAACAAATTAGCGACTAACCGCTTCTCACAGGCTTCTCGGGGACTGACAGAAACGAGCGGTTTCTGATCTTTTCTCCTGAAAGAGGCGGATAATGCTGCAGGGAGCAATGAACTGCCCTTCACTTTCTGGCTGCTAATACACCCCTGACTTTAAACAGTTCAAACAGCGACTGATGCTTCTGCCGGAAAATGAGCAGATTCACCAGAATGATCCCGGTCCATCATGGCCAAAGACATCCAGCTGGCCCGCCGCATCCGCGGGGAACGCACCTAAAACCCAGCTTCAGTAACAAGTGTAACAAGGGCTCTTTTCAGAGCCACCAAATCAGCAAAGGAAAGAGCTGCCATCTCTGTTCATCATCAAACCCATTAGATTGGAGGGGCGGCCACATGGTTTCTGTTTTGTCACATCACTTTCCCGAAAGGCCTGTCGGACTGAGAGCTGATCTGGAATTTAGAAAGCAGCATTACCGGAGACTCATTGCTGCTCAACACAATCTCAACCCCGCTCCTGGGATCCGTTAGCTGGCATTTGGGGAAAAGAAATGGATCCCAGTTTTATTTGGAAGGCATTAATGGAGCCGGGTCCGTTCACATGAGGGTTATTTCCAAACATTACCCAATGAGTTCACTAATATTTGAATCAATTGGAGATTAGTACACAGGATATGTAAGGCAGCTCGGTCACTCTGACTGAAACCGCCAGTTCCCCGGGTTTGCAGACCCTGACACTGCGGGGAGAGAATCCCCGACTCTCTCCCGCCGCCGGGGGAAACAGACAGCTCTGTGTCCGGAGAATAGGGAGGGCCGGGGAGAAGGTACATATTAAAGCGCTGCAGTAGACTCAGCTCCTGTGTGTGCACAACTCGCACTGATTCCGTCCTCTGGGAACAGTGCGGTCTAAACAGATCAGGTTAGGAGAGAAACACACATCCCGAGAATGGCCTCTTCCTTCCTGCATTTACTCTGTTCCGGGAGCAGATTCTCATTGAGAAGCGGCGCTCAGATCACCAGAGAGAAGAAAAAAAAACACAATTCAAACTGTCCAAATGAAAAACAGAGAATTAACCCGGACACTTCCATTATTAAATTAATTCATCAGCTCCGAACCAGTTCCCGTTAATGTGCCGGGATAATCTCGGGATTTATCAAATCGAAGGCAGCGGGATTTATTAAATTGTTGATTCTGACACCCTGCAGTTCACTTCTTCACTTAACTAGACGGGGGAGATGTGTGAGCAGAGTAACAGAGCGAAATCCAGAGAGGGAACTGAAAACACACCTGGACAGATGTGAAACAGGTCAATCCACTGTTCCAATAACTCCATCTCTGACTCCCTCCTGACAGTAACCAGCCCTTTCACAGAGACTGTGAGTGGCTCTGAAAAGAGCCTTTGGTTTATTAGATGACATTTTGGCCGCTTTACTTTTTCTGGGAGCTCTTGAGTGCTGGTTTTCTTGGGCAGCAGCACGGCCTGGATATTAGGCAGCACCCCGCCCTGAGCGATGGTCACTCCTCCCAGCAGCTTGCTGAGCTCCTCGTCGTTGCGGACGGCCAGCTGCAGGTGTCTGGGGATGATGCGGGTCTTCTTGTTGTCCCGGGCCGCGTTACCGGCCAGCTCGAGGATTTCAGCGGTCAGATACTCGAGCACAGCAGCCAGATCGACCGGGGCTCCGGCACCCACACGCTCAGCATAGTTACCCTTTCTCAGGAGCCTGTGAACACGGCCCACCGGGAACTGCGGTCCAGCCCGGGAGGAGTGAGACTTGGCCTTGGCCCGAGCTTTCCCGCTGGTCTTCCCTCTTCCAGACATTTCCACAATCTCACAAATACTTTCACAAAGAATGAATAATTTCCTTAGCATTGATAGTACATCGCAGGCAGTCAGGATGGTCGAGCGGTCTGAGGTGCTGCGTTCAGGTCGCATTCCCCAGTGGAGGCGTGGGTTCGAGTTCCACTTCTGACAAGTTGTGTTTTGACTGAACTGGAGGCGTTTGGGAGCAGCGGCAAAAAGCAAAGAAAAAGCAGGAAAGAACATGGACAAACAAAATAACAATGGACCCAAAGATGTTGCATTAAAACATTAGAGTAAGAGGCAACTAAACAAACAGCAGGGCACATAAAAGATCAAAAATGTAACCTTTGTATCGGGGTGGAAGATGTTGCCAATATCCTTAATGAATACTTTACTGTTTTCCCGAATGAGAGGGTGATGCAGATATTGTTATTAAGGAGGAGGAGTGTGAAGTATTGGACGTGATAACTTAAGGAGAGAGGAAGTCTTAATGGGATGAGCATCCTTGAATGTGGATAATTCATCAGGACCAGATGAAATGTACCCCAGGCTGTTGAAAGAAGCCAGGGAAGAAATAGTGGAACAAAAACAAGAAATGCCGCATTCACTCAGCAGGTCTGGCAGCATCTGTGGAAAGAGAATCAGAGTTAACGTCACTGACCCGAAACGTTAACTCTGCTTCTCTTTCCACAGATGCTGCCAGACCTGCTGAGTGAATCCGGCATTTCTTGTTTTTGTTTCAGATTTCCAGCATCCGCAGTATTTTGCTTTTAAGAAATAGTGGAAGGTCTGACCATCATTTTCCAATCCCTCACTGGATACAGGTGTGGTGCCAGAGGATTGGAGGTCTTGTAACGTTGCAATAAAAGCAAAATACGAGGCAGATCAAGCATGGCTGATCCTTTCGAGTAGAGAAACAGGGCTGAATTCCCTGAACCAGTGCTGCAGCTTTCAGAATAGAAGGAGCCTATACACACCTGATGGGTTCCACTTAAACAAAAGAGCTGGAGGTGTTGACGGTCAGAACAGATAAAATGTGGAGGAGTGTTTGAAGCAGATTCTGTGTGGTTACTGTAGTTGTACTATGGAGTTATTTCACGGAGGTGATTCTGAATGTAATGGATCAACGTGGACCCGTCCAAGGCAAAGGTTCTAAGCTTCCCTGTGGTCCAGCCTGGTTGAATGGAACTGAAGCAAACAAATCATCCAGAAGCGGAAAAGATATGTAAGGCCATGAAAGCACAGAATTCAGATGGATGCAATACCAGATGGTATGGCAAGAGTGTAAAACAGCAACAGACTGGTGAATAAAACTTTCCCATTGAATGAGACAAGAGAAAAGAAGGGTAATAATAGTGTCAGGTGAGTTGTGACACTATTCACATTCCACCTTGATCTGAATAGGACTGTTGAAGGGAGTGATTGAGAAGAATAGAGGAGAAATGAAAAGAAAGGAGAAATAAACAAAAGATCTTTTGATTTTAGAATGCTTGTTTTTGGAAATGACAGACTGTAAAGTGTGTGTGTCAGAAGATATAGAGCGAAGTTGGGTGTGACAAGATCACAGGAAAGTTGTGCCCTGAGACAAGGTGTGTGTTGACAGGAAAGCTGCTCTCTTTTGCACAATATGTATTTTATTCATATAATTTGTGCAATTACATTGCAAAGCAGTTCAAATTTAATATTACATAAGGTACAATACAGATCAGCTTCCTTCAATAATGTACATGATGTATCTCACTATCCCTGCCTGCACAGGTTATATTTACAGTATTTACATTACACATCAAACATTCTCTGGTGCAAACAGCCCGAGGGGTTTTACACAGGTTCCAGCCCCTCACTGTACTATGGCCTACTAGGGCCTCAGACTGCAGACTTTCCCCATTGAGTCTCCATGGTGGCTTCCCCAAGCTTTAATGCCGTCCCACAGCACATAGTCTTGGACGTTGCAATGTGCCATTCTGCAACACTCGGTCATGGACAGCTCTTTGCACTGGAATACCTGTCCCACGGCCGGGCTCGTTCTCAATAGAGATCATTTCAAATGAGCATTTCCTAAATCCGTGCTTTCTCTCTCGCAATAAAGAGAACAGGATGTCTGGCAGATTCAGTGTGAGACGATAACACTGCCGGGTAAAGGCCGCTTTCCAACTCCAATCTTAACACAGGAGATTCCCCAAACAGCTGCAGTAGGGTGTTTGTAAACTGCAGGAAGCGGATGTGTGAGGAAATGGTGATGTTACTGAGGAGGTTTCTTAGAAAAGAATGGACTGTGTTTTGGTGGGAATATTACTGAGTGTTAATTGCATCGGGACCATATTTAAAAGTTCCGGCTTTCTGGAATGCCTTGACTATGAAGGCCGAGTCTGGAAGGGTTTGTGTGGAGAGCTGGGTTTTGGTTCTACTGTTAATAAAGGGTTTGAAATTGGCAGCCCGGAGGAAACTGGAGGTGGAGCTGAAAGATGAGGGGCCGTTCTCTCTCTGTCTGTCACTCTGGGTGTCTCCTCCATCTAGCTCTCTGTTTAATCTTCACTCTTGTCTCCTCCCCTCCCTGCTCTCACTCTGCCTTTCTCAGCCAGGTCCAGGTGGCCTGTATAAAAAGGAGCCTGACAGAATCAGTCTCTTTTATTGTGCACTGATTTGAGGAAAGAATCGACATGTCTGCCAGTAAACAAGAGTATGCTCCAGGCTGGCAGCATGTTAGAATCCATGAGGAAAGGCATCATCACCCTCATCGACAAGCAGAAGGGGGAGAGGACAGAAATCAGAAATTGGTGGCCCAATTTCTGCTTAATGCTCACTACAAGATTCTGTCAAAAGACATAGCCAGTCGATTCAAGTCTGCTCTGGAGTTGGTGATTCACCCTGATCAGACCTGTACTATACCAGGCAGGACAATCTCTGATAGCTTTGCGCTACTCAGGGATATGATCACCGATGTACGGGACAGGAGGGTGGACACCTGCCTCATCAGCCTGGACCAGGAGAAGGCTTTTGACAGGATATCGCACACTAACATGATGGATGTACATTCCAAAATGGGGTTTGGGGAGGGAATCTGCAATTGGATCAAACTACTCTCCACAAACATCAGTACTGCAGTCTCAATCAATGGGTGGGAATCAGAAAGTTTCCCGATCCAATCTGGAGTCAGACAAGGCTGTCCTCTCTCCCCTGTCTTGTTTGTTTGCAGTATTGAACCCTTTGCTGTGTCTATTAGGAAGAATGCGAGCATCAGAGGGGTGACAATCCCAAGCAGCGGAGGCACTCAGATTAAAACCTCCCTGTGCATGGATGACGTCGCCGTTTTATGCTCGGATCCACTGTCTGTGCGCAGAGTGATGAGCATCTGCGACCAGCTCGAACTGGCCTTGGGAGCCAATGTTAAACACGGCAAGAGCGAGGCCATGTTCTTTGGGAACTCGGCTGACCGATCCTTTGTCCCCTTCACCGTTCGGTCAGATTACCTGAAGGTGCTGGGGATATGGTTTGGAAGGGCTGAGACGTGCACCAAAACCTGGAAGCAGCGAGTAGCCAGGGTACAACAGAAGCTGAGCATGCGGGAGCAGCGATCTCTCTCCATTATGGGTAAGAACCTGGTCATCAGGTGCGAGGCGCTCACATTGCTGTACGTGGTGCAGGTCTGGCCCATACCGCATTCCTGCGCTGTGGCGATCACCTGAGCCATTTTCCGCTTCATCTGGGGATCCAAAATGATCCGAGTCCGGAGGGACACGATGTTCAAACCTCTGGATAAGGGCGGGAAAAATGTACCCAACGTCGCCTTCATCCTTATGGCTACCTTTGTGTGCGGCTGCATCAAGCTGTGTGTAGATCCCCAGTTTGCAAACTTCAAGTGTCACTACGTGCTGTTGTTCTATCTGTCCCCAGTGTTGCAAAGGATGGGCCTGGTCATATTGCCGCGGAATGCTCCATCCAGTTGGACTGTGCCGTACTGCCTATCCTTCATGGAAAAGTTTCTGTGGAAAAACACCTTTGACCACCAATCCATCAGGCAGTGGTCTGCACGGAATATCCTCAAGGCCCTACGGGAAAAGGAGATGGTGGATCCTGTCGGATGGTCCCCTGGCAGAATGCCTCATCACCAGAACTTTCAAACAAGCACCAAGATGTAGCCTGGCTGATGGTGAGAAGAGCCCTCCATGTCAGATCCTTCCTGCACACCCGAAGTCTCACCCCATCCACACGCGGCCCTCGAGGTGGCTGTGGTGGAAAAGAGACGTTGCCCACCTCTTTCTGGAATGTGTCTTTGCAAAGCAGGTGTGGAAGAGATGCAGTGGTTTTTGTCGAGGTTCATCCCAAGCAGCTCTGTAGCACAGGAGTCTGTGCTCTATGGGCTGTTCCCAGGGACGCACACCGAGATAAACATCAACTGCTGCTGGAGGACTATTAATTCGTTGAAAGACGCTCTTTGGTCTGCCCGAAACTTGCTAGTCTTCCAGCACAAAGAGTTGTCCATGACCGAATGTTGCAGACTGGCACATTCCAAGGTCCAGGACTACGTGCTGAGGGACGCACTAAAACTTGGGGCAGCCGCAGCAAAGGCTCAATGTGGAAAGACCACAGTGTAAGGTCCCCTCACCAAGCTGAACGGAGGAGCTGGATCCATGGGAAACCACTCGAACTGTAGCCAGAAAATATTTGTTTGCTGTAAAATGTACATGGCATGACAATGAAATGGAAGGGTTGTGAGGCAACTCACTCCTGTATTGAAGAAGGAAACTGATCTCCTTTGCACTCTTTGTATTGTTTGACTTGGTGCTTTTTGGAACTGTTTTGTAATGTTTTTTTTTTTACTGATTTTTATGAATAAAGTATATTTTGGAAATTAATAAAAGAAAGTCTGGCAGAGGTAAAGGAGGGAAAGGACTGGGCAAAGGCGGAGCAAAGCGGCACCGCAAAGTGCTTCCTGATAATATCCAGGGCATCACCAAACCAGCAATCCGCCGCCTGGCTCGCCGTGGCGGGATCAAGCGGATCTCGGGTTTGATCGATGAGGAGACTCGCGGGGTGTTGAAGGTTTTGCTGGAGAATGTGATCAGGGATGCGGTCACCTACACTGAACACGCCAAGCGCAAGACGGTCACTGCCATGGATGTGGTGTACGCTCTGAAACGGCAGGGCCGCACTCTCTGCGGATTCAGCGGCTGAACAACTCGACCCTTTCCAGCAAACACAACAAAGGCTCTTCTAAGAGCCACCCACCGCCTCACAGAGAGAGCAGTGACCTAGAAACGGGAGCTGGGATAGGCTGTTTAGAACTGTCTGGAATAAATCTGTGCTGTGTTCGAGATACAAAACTAGAATCCCCAAATTTGACATTTCATTTGCAGCAAGGATGTGCAGTGGATTTGATTTTCTAAACGGGCTGTGTGAACAGTGCCCGAGGCTCAACAGTTAGTTATTTCCCCAGTCCACACATACCCTCAGTGAAAAGCCACATCACTCCTCCAGAATCACTCATTGTTTTCATAGAATTTCAAAATGATTTCGCTGCAATGAGGGAATCCGGGAGTTTTGCAGCAGCCGTTAAATCGGTCACTGGAACCAGACCCACTTGTGATGTTATTTCCCCCGAGACGGTGTTTCCTGCACTGAAACTGACAGGGTTTGTGAAACTGATCAGTTTCAGCTCATTCATTCAGGGACCTGGAATTCCCGCAGTTTGAGCCCGCGCTATCCAGAGCCCACTTCTGATTGGTCACCCTCTTCCCATTCGTTTGTCTTAACCAATTGCCGAGCCTCGAATTAGAAAATACAGCAAATCATTGGCTTAAATTGTCGTCCTGGCAGAAAGGTTGAATTCAAAAAAGCCGCCAATTTCAGTGTTGGGCAGAATCGAATTACTCAACGAATCTCAATAACGAATTGGCAGCACATTTTATACTTTCCCCGATTTTCCTTTCCATCGATTGGGGTGCTAATTCACTCGGGTGCGTTTGCCAATACTAACTGTAATCCTCAGATCCATTTAACATTTCAGTAATCCTATTAAATACAAAAGGAATTTTATGATTGAATTTCCATTGGAAGATAGTGAATTAGCACCCCGATCGATGGAAAGGAAAATCGGGCAGAGGATAAAATGTGCTGCCAATTCGTTATTGTGATTTGTTTATATAACTGACCAGGACTGACTTCACCCGAACGCAGCTACTAGCTCCCACCCCACTGACCACTCTCCCCCCTCTGCAACTCGCTTTCTCCCCCTCCTCCCTACTGGCGAAATTCCGCACTCTGGCTGTTCGCTCTCCGCACCCCCACCCCCCACCCTGTCCCAGCCCAGCCCACAGCTGCTAGCTCTGGCCGTGACACTCGCTCCCACATTTCTTCACCAGGCGCCACCTGTAGAAGCAGGAGGGCCGCAAGGAGTGACAGGGCGACGTAGGAGTGAGTGGCTGAGAGGAGGGAAGCGGCAGGGCCTGGAGCGAGTGGCCAGAGAGTGGGGTGGTGCGAAGCGAGGAACAACTGGCCAGGGGAGTGGGGGGGTGGGGGAGCAGCGAGGTCTGGAGCGAGCGGCTGAGGGGGGGAATCGTCGAGGCCTGGAGTGAGTTGCCGAGGGGGGAGAGCTACAGCTTCAAAATCTCCCATTCAGCCACTTCCTCCAGCCAAGTGGTGGGGGGATGGGGTGGCTAGATACCCAATGACGCTTTCTCACGCATGCACCAAGATGGATTTGTTGCGGAAATGTGATGATGTTGGCGCTGCAAAATGCGGGAGTATCTGACCGCTGAAATCCTCGAGCTGGCCGGTAACGTGGCCCGGGACAACATGAAGACCCGCATCATCCCCAGACACCTGCAGCTGGCCGTCCGCAACAACGAGGAGCTCATCAAGCTGCTGGGAGACGTGACCATCGCTCAGGGCGGGGTGCTGCCTAATATCCAGGCCTTGCTGCTGCCCAAGAAAACCAGCGCTCAGAGCTCCCAGAAAAAGTAAAGCAGCCAAAATGTCATCTGATAAACCAAAGGCTCTTTTCAGAGCCACCCACAGTCTCTGTGAAAGGGTTGGTTACTGTCAGGAGGGAGTCAGTGATGGAGTTATTGTAACAGTGGATTGACCTGTTGCACATCTGTCCAGCTGTGTTTTTTAATTTGCTCTGTTTTTCTGCTCACACATCTCCCCCTCTAGTTAAGTGAAGAACTGAACTACAGGGTGTAGAATCAACAATTCCCAGGATCGGGGGTGAGATTGTGCTGAGCAACAATGAGCCTCCAGTAATGCTGCTTTCGAAATTCCAGATCAGCTCTCAGTCCAACAGGCCTTTCGTATTTTAAATATCACAACAGAGCTGAGCGGGGGTGAGCGCAGCCTCAGCTGCACCGAGTCTCAGGGGCTCTCACGACCCCAATCAGAGCTGCCAGGCCTGACGGACGTGCAGCAAGGACCCCGGGGGAGGGAGGGTGTACCATTAAAGTGATGGTGCAGCACCTCCCCCATCCTCGCCGCCACTTCCCGGTTTCTTCTCCCGTTTATCTAAACATTAAGAAGACGCTTTTGCTCTGGACTACACTGGTTATAAAGTAAGACCCAACTTTGTCTCTGAAAGTGATGAATAGCAGCAACAACAGCAGAATCCAACCCCTGCAGTTACATGTGAACTTGCTGATGTTGCAGCAGATTGAATGACTGAGTGAATCCCTTCCCACACACATGGCAGGGGAACAGCCTCTCCCCAGAGTGAATGTGTTGGTGTTTCAGCAGATCATTACTGCTTTTCAAGCTCTTCTCACAGTCAGGACATTGAAAAGGTCTCTGATCAGTGTGAACAAGTTGATGTTCAGTGAGGTTGGATGACTGAGTGAACCCCTTCCCACACACGGAGCAGGTAAATGATCTCTCCCCAGTGTGAACTCACTGGTGTTTCAGCAGGTTGACTCTGGCTGGGTTCAGTTCTACACTCACTGGTTCCTCTCTCTCTCCTCCCCTGAAGGTGCTGATTCTGACTGTATGTACGTGCTCTCTCCCCCTCCGACCCTCCCTGTCCAATGTAGTATCTCCCAGTTTTGGTGATGTGCTCTCCCTGACCTGTCTCCATTTCTCCTTCTTATACAGACTTGCCCTGACTGTCACTATTTCATAGAATCATACAGCACAGAAGGAGGCCAATCGGTCTTTTGTGCCTGTGCTGAATCTGTGAAAAAAATGATGCAATTAGTCCAACCCCCTGCCTATTTCCCCATAGTCCTGGAGAAATTCACTTTTAAATATTTGTCTAATTCCTTTATGAAAGTTATAATTGAATCTGTTTCCAGCACCCTGTCAGACAATTCATTCCAAATCCGAATCAGTTACTGGGTAAAAAGATCTCTCCTCACCTCCCCTTGACATTGTTGGCCAACAATTCCAGCTTCACCACCCTGTCCAGAGAACTGAAACCCCTCATCTCTGGTATCATTCTCGTAAATCTCCTCCGAACTGTCTCAAAAGCTTTGATGTCCTTTCTGAAACCTGGTGCCCAGAACAGGACACATTACTGCAGCTGAGATCGAGCCAGCGACGCCCACATCCCACGAATGGATAAAAAAACGCTCCCTGCCAAATCCCCAATTCTTATTCATTTAGAGATGCTCCCTGCCCAATCCCCAATTCCTATCCATTTACAGACGCTCTCTGACCAGTTGACCTTGCTGGCGGGCAGTTTCGGGACGCCTCACAGGGAAAAGCTTCACCGCCACCCGCAGGGACACAAACGGGATTGTTCCATCCTATTGTGGCTTTGACGCCCTGCTCCAGCTGTGTGCACCCGCTACGGGCGCGGTCTCCCTGCACTTTGTGAATATTCCGCTCCAGCTGCAGATGGAGGTCAGCCACTACCGCGCCTGCTCCTTATCAGAGACAAGGCAAATTCAGGAGCGCAGAGCATTCTGGGTACCACAACTGTCATTAATGCCAATCTCTGACATGATAATCAGGTTTTATTTCCTACATTTCATTTCCTGGTATGTTAGTGCGTGTTTTCTTTTGTACCTGTCAGTGCCTGGGAGGAGAGAGTCAGCTTCACTTTGTAGCCGTGAATTTCTGGTGTGAGAATGTGGGTTTTTACTCTGTATGTTTCAGTTTTTGGTTTGTGACTGTTTCTGCTATTGCTATGTGAGTTAACTTTGTGGAAAGAGATGCAGTGGTTTTTGTCGATGTTCATCCCAAGCAGCTCTGTAGCACAGGAGTCTGTGCTCTACGGGCTATTCCCAGGGACGCACACCGAGACAAACGTCAACTGCTGCTGGAGGACTATCAATTCGGTGAAAGACGCCCTTTGGTCTGCCCGAAACTTGCTGGTCTTCCAGCGAAAAGAGTTGTCCACCACCGAATGTTGCAGACTGGCACATTCCAAGGTCCAGGACTACGTGCTGAGGGACGCCCTAAAACTTGGGGCAGCCGCAGCAAAGGCTCAATGGGGAAAGACCACAGTGTAAGGTCCCCCCACCAAGCTGAACTGAGGGGCTGGATCCATGGGAAACCCCTCGAACTGTATGGGAGAAATTTTGTGTGCTGTAAATGTAAAAATGTATATGGCATGACAATGAAATGGAAGGGTTGTGAGGCAACCCATGATTGTACAGAAGGTAACTGATCACCTTTGCACTGTTTGTATTCTTTGACTTGATGCTGTTTTAAACTGTTTGGGAATGTAATTTTTACAGATTTTTATGAACATAGTATATTTTGGAAATAAAAAAAAAAGCGAGTTTCACCACATATCTGTCAACAACATTATGTGAACATCAGCTTTTGTCCAGATCTATCAGTTTCTGATATAGAGTCATAGAGTTATACAGCACAGAAACAGGCCCTTCAGCCCATTGTGTCTGTGCTGGCCATCAAGCACCTAACTATTCTAATCCCATTTTCCAGTATTTGGCCCGTAGCCTTGTATGCTATAGCATTTCAAGTGCTCATGTAAATACTTCTTAAATGTTGTGAGGGTTCCGGCCTCTACCACCTCTTCAGGGAGTGCGTTCCAGATTCCAACCACCCTCTGGGTAAAATTTTTTTCCTCAAATCCCATCTAAACCTCCTGCCCCTTACCTTAAATCTATGCCACCTGGTTATTGACCCCTCCGCTAAGGTAAAATGTTTCTTCCTATCTAACCCATCAATGCCCCTCATAATTTTGTAAACCTCAATCTTATCTCCCCTCAGCCTTCTCTGCTCTAAGGAAAACAACCCTAGCCTTTTCAGTCTCTCTTCATAGCTGAAATGCTCCAGCCCAGGCAACATCCTGGTGACTCTCTTCTGCACCCTCTCCAGTGCAATCACATCCTTCCTATCGTGTGGTGCCCAGAACAGTACACAGTACTCCAGCTGTGGCCTAACTAGCATTTTATACAGCTCCGTCATAACCTCCCTGCTCTTATATTCTCTGCCTCGGACGATCTATATTGGCCTGCAATCTAAGGCTTTCCTCCTCACTATTTACGACACCACCAATTTTCGTGTCATGTGTGAGAAAGGGTTTGATTCTATCCCTATCAGTATCCGTTACATGCATGTGTTTTTAATCTGCACCCCGTCTATTTTATTCTCTGTACTTGTCAGCCTCTTGTAGGTGAGTCTGTGATTTGCTCTTTATCTCTCAGTCTTCGAAGGATGAGCCTGGGTTTGGACCTAATTTTCTTTGTACCTTGCAGTATGGATATTGAAGAGAGGTTTTTACACATTAACTGCCAAATCCTGATAAGTGATTTTTGGGTTTCACACAGTATCTGTCAGTTTGTTGTCTAGGACTGTTGGTTTTACTCTGTCCCTGGCATTTGCTGGTTTGTTAGTGTGGGGTTTACACTGTACCTGTCAGTTTCTCAGATGTGAGTGTTGGTTTCACTTTGTGTAGAATCATAGATCACAGAATACTTACAGTACAAAAGGAGGTTTCAGCTCATCGTGCTTGTGCTGCCTCTCTGCACAAGCAACTCAGCTCATGCCACATCCTCATGTATTCCATGAAAACCTGAATTTTTTTTCCCTTCAGATAATTATCATATATCCTTTTGAAAGCTGTGGTTGAATCTTCCTCCGTCACACTCTCAGGCAGTACATATCAGATCTTAACCATTTGCTGCATAAAAAAGGTTTTTCCTCATGTTGCCTTTGGTTCTTTTCCCATTCACCTTAAATCGGTGTCCTCTGCTTACTCAGCCATGAGTAATATTTCCCATTGCTTTCTCAGCACTGATGGATTGTGAGGTGGGAGACAGCCAGAAGTCCCACTGAGCCGCACTGACTCCCAGCTGAAAAAGAAATGAGATAAAGTTCAATCTTTCACAGCGAGATGCTGCAGAGAGTTAAGAGTCCCGAATGAAAGAGAGCGTTTCTCATACTGTTGTTGAATTTCATTTCTAACACTCCTTGTACTCTCTGCTAATGAAGCCTAAAAATTGAAAAACTAAATGGCGCTCAAACTCACAACCCTGAGATTAAAAGTCCCATGATCGACAGACTGAACTGAATATGTCACTTCTACTGTACCTCTGTTTGGATGGAGGCAACTGTATGCAAGGGCAGCTTTCAAATCCTCCCATGGGTCCACACGTCAGACTAAGTTCCATGTTGTAAACTGAAGCAAAGGAAATCTGCTCACTTCCAAAACTATCAGCAAATTGAAGCTGATTACGATCAACATCATCAGAGGTCAGAACTACCTGGTGAAAGAAGACACCCTGAAGAAGGATCCACAATTATTCAAAGGCATCGACAAAGTGAAAAACACGAAAATCAATGAGTCAATCCAAGCTAAACAGAAACACTGAAGAATTCCATTCCAGACCAGAACACAATTAGAGGCATTTTTTGTATTCAAAGCTGGGCATTAGTATTTAATAGTTGATATATAATTTTGAATATATTTGAATTTCTTTATTCATTTGGCACTGTTGAACACGAAGCAGTCTTAAATCATTTAATTTTTTTTTGTAAAATCTGACTTACCAGATTAAAATATTAGATCAAGGGAGAAATTTCAAAGACTACTGGACCAGTAATCCAGAGGCCTGGACTCAAGATCCAGTGACAGCCAGGACGTCAAGGCGGGAAACACTCCGCACTAGTCTGCAGTGAGCGATTCCATCGAAGGTAGAGCACAATCTCTTTAATATAAGAATGTATATTTTATAATAATTAATCACTCAAGACTTTCCTGGTCTCTGCATCTCACCTGCTCTCTGGATAAACTTGCAGAAAGTATTTCAACCTGTAAAGCAGGAGTCCAGGGAATGTATAATGATATTTTCTAGCCTTCGGGCAATATTTTAATCAGTACAGTGTGGGACAACCTGTCTGGGCACAACTCCATGACTTTCTCTTTAACTAGTGATCTCACAATCACTAAAGTCAATGGTAACAATCTTCAGCTCATCACCTCCGGTACGTAGCTCTAATCTTAATGCACATTTAAACAACCTTTCAAGTCCAGTTACAGTTTTTGTTGCCTTCCCTGCACAAGCTTAAAAAGTGAAAAACGGAAGCAAGTTTAACTGAACATTCTGGTGGTCAGTTCGGGCACGGGAAAAAAATGAAAGGACTCGGACCAGGTCAGATGTGGTGCTGTCAGGCTTGGGTCGGGTTTCATTTGCTGACACGAGCAGGCCTTTAGTTACTGTTGCAACCTTATATTCCCACTTGACAATCTGTATATTTTGTTCATTTCAATTTTGTCGACAAGCTCTTTGAATCCAGTTCCCCGGTCCTCAAGCAGGCTCAGTTTGCAAATCGATTCCGCTTTCTGGAAGGCTGAAAGCAATCGATGACCTTAAACTAAAAATGGCAACAGAGAAGGGCTCATCTGCGATTTGAACCCAGGACCTCTCACATATTAATCACTTATATACCCAAAGCGAGAATCATACCCCTAGACCAACGAGCCACTGTTGGCATGGTTTTTATTCGCTCCTGTGGAATTTCACTGGCACCCACAGCCGATCATGCATTTTTTTCAGATCAAAACAATATCCTACAAAGCTGAAATAAAAACAGAAAGTGCTGGAAATACTCAGCACCTCTGACAGCATCTGTGGAGAGAGAAACAGAGTTAACATTTCAGGGTTTTCACCTTTTGTTTGAGCCATCTTTTCAGACTGCTTCTGTCCATCCAATCTCACTTTTTACTCTATCCATATTCTAAGGGTGGTGCAGTGGTGAGCACTGTAGCTTCACAACTTCAATGACCCCGATTCAGTTCTGTATACTGCCTGTGTGGAGTTTGCAAGTTGTTTATGTGGGCTTCCACAAGGTACTCTGGTTTCCTCCCACAACGAAAGACTTGTGGGTTGATAGATAAATTGACTGTTGTAAATTGGCCCCAGGGTAGGTGATAGGAGAAATGTGGGGATGTGTTAGGGAATTCTGGGTCAACATAGGATTAGTATAAATGGGTGGTTGATGGTCAGTGCAGACTCAGTGGGCCAAAGGGCCTATATCAGTGCTGTATATCTCGATAACCATTCTCTAAGCAAATGCATTTTTCATGAATTCCTCATTTCTTTTATTAATGACAATTTTATATTTCCGGCCCTTGCTTCATACGATACCACAAGTGGAATCTTGTTTCCATCAACCCGATCAAACCCCTTCACTATTTCCTCATATTGCAATGTTTCTTTAACCCTGACAGACTGTGGAGTTTCTGCTGCTTGATTGCAGTTCTTGCTTCCCGCCAGTAGATGTCACCTCACTCCAATATAGTGAAGTTTACAAATGTGAGAGAGACACAACAGGAAATAATTGTTCACATTATAGTGAATGTGTGGGATTTAGAAATACTAGGAGTGGAGACGAGTTATTATTGAATTTGTCAAACCAAACATATGTTATAATGTTGTGTTAAATCTGTCACTCTGTTGTCTTGAATCTGAGAGTGACATAGACTCATCGAGTCATTGGGTCATTTGTGGTATAGAAGGAGGCCATTCGCCCCATCGAGTACAGGCCAGCTCTCCATGGAGCGATCCAGTCAGTCCCACTCATCTGCTCGATCCCCCTAGCCCTGTAAATTTATTTCCTTCAAATGCCCATCGAAATTTCTTTTGTAACCAACGATTGTCTCCACTTCCTCCGCCCTCGGGGGCAGCGAGTTACAGATCATTACCAATCACTGTGTAAAAAAGCTCTTCCGCACATTCCCCCTGCGTCTCTTGTCCAAAACCTTCAATCTGAATCCCCTAGTCCTTGTGCCAATAGTTAATGGGAACAATGTTTCCTTGCCAACTTATCTAAAACTGTCAGAGCCTTCGACACCTCCATCCATTCTCCCCTCAATCTCCTTTGATACAGGCAGAAAAAACCCTGTTTTTCTAACCTAACCTTGAAACTAAAACCCTCCATCCCTGGAACTATTCTGGTAAATCTCCTCTGCATCCTCTCAAGAATCCGCACATCCTTTCGAAAGATTGGTGAGCAGATCTGGATGCAACACTCCAATTGGGGCCTAACCAGAGTTCAGCATAACAACCCTGCTTTTGTACTCAATGCCTCTATTTATAAAGCCCAAGATCCCACATGCTTTGCTAACCACTCTCGCAATATGTCTTGCCAACTTCAAAGAATGATGGACATGTACTCCAGGTCCCTCTATTCCAGCACACTCTTCAGAACTGTAGCATTGAGTATATATTGCCTCTCCCTATTTCTTCTGCTAAAATGCATCACCTCACACTTGTCACTATTAAATTCCATCTGCCACCTGTCTGCCCAACCTACTAGCCGATAACGATCCTGTTTCAGGCAGTTCATATCATCCTCACTGTTTGCCACTCCTCCAAGTTTGGTGTCATCGGCATATTTTGAGATTCTACTCGATATTCCAAGATCCAAGTCATTAATCTGTAGCAAAAAAAAGCAATGGTTCTAGCACTGACCCTTGGGGAACACCACTGTCGACTATCCTCCGGTCTGACCAAGAACCATTTCATATGACTCGCTGTTTTCTGTCCTTAAACCAATTTCCTATCCAAATGGACACTGACCCTCCTAATCCATGAACCTCAATTTTGTTAACCACCCTTTTATGTGGTACTTTAGAAAATGCTTTTGTAAAATCCACATAAACAACATCCACTGCATTCCCTTCATCAACTTTCTCAGATAGTTTATCAAAAAATGCAGTTAGATTCATCAAGCATGAACTTCCATTTATAAATCCATGCCCACTCTCCTTAATTAACTCAAACCTCTCCAAATGACTTGATTTTTTCCCTGACCTGTTGGTCTTGTGCTTATAGCAAGCTCACCACAGAGCATGTATTTGGCAATGTGACTGTCATTCATTAGGCCCAGTCAACAGAGCCGCCTCTGACTCAAGAGGGCAAACATGCTGCGGATCCCTGCACGCTGGTGTACTTCCTCATTCGGCACTCTGTCCTGCCAGGAGATGTCCAATATCCATCTGAGGCAGTGGAGGTGGAAGCTGTTCAGCTGCTTTTCTTGGCTTGTATAAGTTGTTGATGCTTCTCTACTATAAAGGAGGGTGCTGAGAACACAAGCCTGGTACACATGGAGTTTTGTATTTTCGGTCAGTTTGCTGTCGGTTCACACCCGTCTTCTCAACTTTGACATGACAGCTGCAGCATTGGCAATCCTGGTGCTGATTTCAGCATCAAGGGACAGATTGCTGGTGATTGTTGATCCAAGGTATGTGAACTGTTGACAACCTCCAAAGTGAGGTTGTCAATGTTGATGGAAAGTGGAGTCTCTACGTCCAAGTCTCTACGTCCAAGTGGAGTCTTGCCAAGATGAACAGCTTGTCGTCAGCTCTGATATGCAGGTGAACACCCCCATCTGAGTCACTGAAAGTGTACAATAGCAGCATGGAGAAGAATACACCAATTATAAAGGATGTGATAACTAGACAGTTAGAAAATAATGATATGATTGGGCAGAGTCAACATAGATTTATGAAAAGGAAAACAGGTTTGAAAAAACCCGTTGAGTTTTTTGAGGATGTTACCTGGAGAACAGATAAAGGAGAACCAATGGATGCTTTGGTAATGTCCCACACAGGAGGTGAGTAAACAAAATTAGAGCACATAGGATTGGGGATAATATACTGGTGTGGATTGAGAATTGGTTAACAGACCGAAAACAGAGAGCAGGAATAACGGGTCCTCCTCAGGATGGCAGGCTGTTACTATTGGGGTACTGCAAGGATCAGTGTTGGAGCCACAGCTGTTAACAACCGAAATAAATGATTTGGATGTGGGGATTAAATGTAATATTTCCAAGTTTGCAGATGACACAAAGCTAGGTGAAGTGTGAGCTGTGAGAAGGATGCAGAGAGGCTTCCAGGGAACCTGGAGAGGCTAAGTGAATGGGAAAGAACATGGCAGATGGAATATAATGTGAATAAGTGTGAATAAGTGCAGTTGGCTGCCATGTGACCAGATTTGCCACAGGTGCGGCAAACTCTGGGCTGCCCAGCGTAGACCAAGAAGCCTCGATACCGGAAACCCCTCCACTTCCACTTTGGTGGAATAAACAGAAAGACAGAGTATTTCTTAAATGGTGAGAGGTTGGGAAGTGTTGATGTCCAAAGGGACCTGGGTGTCCTTGTTCATGAGACACTAAAAGCTCTTGTGCAGGTGCAGCAATCAATTAGGAATGCAAATGGTATGTTGGCCTTCACACGAGGGGTCTTGAGTACGGGAGTAATGATGTCTTGTTGCAATTGTATAGAGCCTTGGTGAAACCGCGCTGGAGTATTGTGTAGAGTTTGGTATCCTCATCTAAGGAAGGATATACTTGCCATAGAGGGAGTGAAACAGAGGGTCACCAGACTAATCCCTGGGATGGTGGGACTGAAACTGGGCCTGTATTCCTTAAAGTTTCGAAGAATGAGAGGTGATCTCATTGAAACTGATAAAATTCTTACAGGGTGTGACAGTGTGGATGTAGATAGGATGTTTGCCCTGGTTGGTGAGTCTAAAATCAGGGGACCAAGTCTCAGAATAAGGAGTAGGCCATTTAAAACTGAGATAGGGTTGAATTTCTACACTCAGACGGTGGTGAATCATTGGAATTCTCTACCCCAGAGAGCTGTGGCAGTTCAATCATTGAGCATGTTCAAGACAGAAATTGTTAGAAATCTTGATACTCATGACATCAAGGGATATGGGGATAGCACGGGAAAGGGGCAGATAGAGGTAGATGATCAGCCATGATCATCAGGCTCGATGGGCTGAATGGCCTACTCCTATGTTCCTCTTTTCCTAAGAGAGTTGGCGCCAGCGTGCAGCCCTGCTTTACCCCACTGCTGATCTTGAAAGTGTCTGATGTTGCTCCATTGTAACTGATTGAACTGTGCATGTTCTCGTGGAAAGAAGAGATGATGCCCAAGAGTTCTGGAGGGCAGCCGAGTTTCCATCGCCGTTTGAAGAGTCAGTCTCTGCTGACAAGATCAAAGGCCTTGGTGATGTCATTCAAAATATGTGTGGCTCTGTGGCGCAATGGATAGCGTGTTGGGCTTCTAAATAATGATAAAGAAGGCATTCAAAGGTTGTGGATTCAAATCCCACCAGAGTCAGATTTTGGACCAGAGACAGAAGAGCACAACGGAACAGAGTTAACAAGTGTGTCAAAAGCACCGACTCAGAGACAGAGCGAGAGAGAGAGGAGCACGGCAGGAGCGGAGCAGGGGTAAAAAAATCAAGGGGTGACATCACAATGGAGAGTGAGAGCAGGGAAACAGAGAGCCGCTGGGGTGAGTTTCCAGGATTTGGTTCTTGCTTCGGTGCAGTGGAAGGAGCTGTTTGGTGAGGATCTGGTAAGCTGTGACATCACAGGCAAGCAGGTAGTTGATTGGTTTGGAAAAAGCTGCATGTTTGATGAGTATCTGGTAAGTGATTAAGGTCCATTTTAGTCCTAATGTTTAAAATAGTAAACAAACTAGTAGTAAGCTTAATAAAATATACAATAAAATAAACAATTGAATAAAATAATTAAGTAGTTAATTGAAACACGTTAAGGATGACAGGACAGGTGATGTGTCACAGCTGCAGCATGTGGGAGCTCCTGGATGCCAGTGTGATCCAGAGCAAACACATCTGCAGCAAGTGCAGTATCTGTTCTTATCAGTGCTTATTTGATTGAGAAGAGACCATGATCATTGCCTTTTGATCCTGGGGGAACTTTGAGTAAAATGGCTATAACCAATTTTCGAGTTTCGGGCCAGGGAGTGCGCAACACTGTTCGGGTGGTCGTGAAGGACAAGGAAGGAGATGCACCGGTCGATCGCACCTTCTTCATCAAGAAATTTCTCTTCGATTGCTGCGGATTTCAAGCGACGGACGTCTTCTGCCTGCAGGATTTCCCCAGCAGTGGATACTTCGACGTGACGTTCCGGAACGTGGCGGGATGCATCAAGTTTCTGAAGGCGTTCAAGGTGAAAGGGGACCGGGCGCCACTGTCGATCCTCACAGCGGAGCCGCTCTTCACGCTTCCGTCACAACGGTACCGGGTGGTGACGATTCACCTCTACAACCCCCATGTTCCGGTGGTGGATGTACTCACCTTTCTCGCCAGGTACGTCGAGGTGGCCGGCAGCAGCACTGATGTCAAGGACCCCTTTGGGATCTGGACCAGCAAGCGGCAGGTCAAGGTGACCTTGAAGGTAGATCCCAGTGGAGCCATCATCCACCCTCCCTCCAGCTTCGCTATCGGGGGAAGTCGAGGCTTCTTGGTCTACGCTGGGCAGCCCAGAGTTTGCCGCACCTGTGGCAAATCTGGTCACATGGCAGCCAACTGCAGCACGGTTGTTTGCAAGAACTTCAAGGAGGAAGGCCATCAGACCAAGGACTGTAAGCAGACTAAGTGTTGCAACTTGTGCGGTGCGGCAGGCCATCTCTACAAGACCTGCCCCAAACGTTGCCTCAGCTATGCTCAGGCGGCAAGGTCCAAGGAAAGGCCGGGAGAAGGTTCGACGAAGGCGTCCGCTGTTCGGAAGGAGACCAGCAACCTTCTCCGCAGAGAGGAACTTCAACCTGAGAAGGAAGGGGAGGCAGCTGAAACCAACGACCCAGCACCTATCCAGCGCCCGGAAACCCCTCCTCCACAGACAGAATCAATGGAGGAGGAGGCAACAGATGGACAAACAGGTCAGTGGCAAGTGGTCCAGAGGAAAACCACAAAGAAAAAACATCCCAAAGCCACCACCCAAACCAGTGGCAAGAGGAGGCTCTCTGCTGAATCAGACTGCAACAATTCCTCTTCACTGGACGGGGAAATGCTGGAGCGACAACCCCTTCAAAAGAGGCGGCAGAACTCCTTGATGCATGATAGAGCATCCCAGCCCCCGGGCACTGGAAGCTGTGATGGGCCCAGCGTGCCCCAACCCCAATGCCCCACACGTAACGACGTGGCCAACGCATCTCAGCTCCGGGACACCGGGAGCAAAGACACGTCTGGCGCACCTGAGCTCCTGGTGACCGGGAGCTGTGATGTTTTCGAGGAGGAACAGATGGAAGCAGCTGAGGACAACCCAATCCTCTCTGCCTACAAGACCCCCCCCACCCGATGTCACCCGAGCGGCACAAACCCTGCATGAAAAATCAGGAGGGGTTTCTGAGCCCAACCAACGTGAAACTGCTTGCGCACACGATGGGTATGCAGGAACATCCCGAAGGACTGGGACTAGCGAGGACAAATGGTATGGGAAGCAACAACTAATTTTTAGTAAAAAATGGGTGTACGAATTGCTTCCATTAATGTGCGTAGCATTAAATCTACTACGCGATGTGTTTCAACCTTGGATTGCCTTGCCAAGGTCAAAGCTGACCTACTGTTTCTGCAGGAGTGTGGAATACCACACCTCAGCACCTACAGGCAGTGGTCGCGATGGTGGTCCCATGGGCCATCGATCTGGTCGGGGGGTAATGACTGCCGTTCCTCCGGCCTGGGTATTCTGCTGCGGGGAGGTAACTTCACCATCTCCGAAGTTAAGGAGGTGGTGGGCGGCCGCCTCCTCGTAGCAGACGTGATGTACAACAACGCTCCGCTCCGGTTGATCAACGTGTACGCCCCGGTACAACGCAGCGAGCGGCTGACCGTCTTCCAGCAGCTCCCACTGCTGCTGGCGACGTCCAGGCCGGTCATCCTAGGCGGTGACTTCAACTGCATCATCGATGCGGCTGGACGATCCGGCAGTGACGACAGCAAACTGGACGCTACGTCCAGATTCCTAATAGAAACAGTTAAAGATGCCAAACTGCACGACGTCTTCAGCAAACCTGCAGACGGAGCGCAGCGCAGAGACACATGGTCAAGATCGGACGGGTCTGCCCGTTCCAGGATTGACTTCCTGTTTGTGTCCCGTGCTGTCACGGTCGGATCCACCGACGTCAAGCCGGTGTTCTTCTCCGACCACTGCCTCTTACTGGCCGACTGTCACTTGCAGGACGACCAGCGGGTTGGCAGAGGGACGTGGAAGCTCAATGCGACACTGCTGACCCCAGAGAACGTTGAGGAACTCAAAAGGGATTACAATGGTTGGAGGACCGTGAAACCCCTCTTTGAGTCTCCAGTTCACTGGTGGGAAGCGATTAAGGAGAACATCAAGAGGTTCTTCATCCACAAAGGTGTTCAGAAGGCGAGAGAGAGACAGAGGGAAGTGTCCCGACTCCAGAAAATTATGCAATATCTACTCCGGTTGCAGTCAATGGGGGTCGAGGTCAAGGAGGACCTCCAAGAGGTGAAGAGCCAGCAGGCCTCGTTCTTTGCCAAGGAGGCCTCCAAGATCATCTTCCGGTCCAGAGTCCGCTCCATCGAGCAGGATGAGACGTGCTCGTGTTACTTCTTCCAAAAGGTACACAGAGAGAGCTCTGTTATCAGCAGCCTGAAGGAAGAAGATGGCTCGGTAACGTCTTCGCAGTCCGATTTACTAAGGATCAGCAAATCCTTTTATGCTGGGCTGCATGACGCGAAGCCCACAGACAGCAGAGCCTCCCAGTCCTTCCTGTCATCTATCACAGAGGTCTTAGATGACAGCAGGAGGGAGAGACTGGACAAGCCGCTAACTCTGGACGAGCTGACAAAGGCCGTCGAGTCTTTCGAGACGAGTAAAACTCCCGGGAGCGACGGCTTACCGGTCGAGTTGCACTCGGCCCTGTGGGACTGGGTCGGCCCGGACCTGCTGGAAGTATACGAGAGTATGTTCCTGGCCGGCAGCATGTCAGAATCCATGAGAAAAGGCATCATCACCCTCATTTACAAGCAGAAGGGGGACAGGGCAGAAATCAGAAATTGGCGGCCCATCTCACTGCTTAATGTTGATTACAAGATTCTGTCCAAAGTCATAGCCAGTCGAGTCAAGTCTGCTCTGGAGTTGGTGATTCACCCCGATCAGACCTGTACTGTACCCGGCAGGAAGATCTCTGATAGTCTCCCGCTACTCAAGGATACGATCGCCTACGTACGGGACAGGAGGGTGGACACCTGCCTCATCAGCCTGGACCAGGAGAAGGCTTTTGACAGGATATCGCACACCTACATGATGGACGTGCTTTCCAAAAAGGGGTTTGCGGAGAGAATCTGCAATTGGATCCAACTGCTCTGCACAAACATCAGTAGCGCAGTGTCAATCAACGGGTGGGAATCTGAAAGTTTCCCGATCAAATCTGGAGTCAGACAGGGTTGTCCTCTCTCCCCTGTCTTGTTTATTTGCTGTATTGAACCCTTTGCTGAGTCTATTCGGAAGGATGCGAGCATAAGAGGGGTGACAATCCCAGGCAGCGGAGGCACTCAGGTCAAAACCTCCCTGTACATGGATGACGTCGCCATCTTCTGCTCGGATCCACTGTCCGTGCGCAGACTGATGAGCATTTGCGACCAGTTCGAACTGGCCTCGGGAGCCAAAGTTAACCACGGCAAGAGCGAGGCCATGTTCTTTGGGAACTGGGCTGACCGATCCTTTGTCCCCTTCACCGTCAGGTCAGATTACCTGAAGGTGCTGGGGATATGGTTTGGAAGGGCCGGGGCGTGCACCAAAACATGGGAGGAGCGAGTAGCCAAGGTACGACAAAAGTTGGGCATGTGGGGGCAGCGATCTCTCTCCATTGTGGGTAAGAACCTGGTCATCAGGTGCGAGGCGCTCACGTTGTTGCTCTACGTGGCGCAGGTCTGGCCCATACCCCACTCCTGCGCCGTGGCAGTCACCCGAGCCATTTTCCGCTTCGTCTGGGGATCTAAAATGGACCGGGTCCGGAGGGACACGATGTTCAAATCTCTGGACATGGGCGGGAAAAATGTACCCAACGTGGCTCTCATCCTGATGACCACCTTCGTGTGCGGCTGCATCAAGCTGTGTGTAGATCCCCAGTACGCAAACTCCAAGTGTCACTACGTGCTGAGGTTCTATCTGTCCCCGGTGTTGCGAAGGATGGGCCCGGTCACATTGCCGCGGAACGCTCCATGCAGTTGGGCGGTGCCGTACCACCTATCCTTCGTGGAGCAGTTTCTGCGGGAAAACACCTTTGACCACCGGTCCATCAGGCAGTGGTCTGCACGGAATGTCCTCAAGGCCCGAGGGGAAAAGGAAACGGTGGATCATGTCGGATGGTTCCCCGAGCAGACCGTCAAAGTCATTTGGTGGAATGCCTCATCACCAGAACTTTCAAACAAGCACCAAGACGTAGCTTGGCTGGTGGTGAGAAGGGCCCTCCCCGTCAGATCCTTCACGCACACCCGAAGTCTCGCCCCCTCCGCACAGTGCCCCCGCATTGGCTGTGGTGGGGAAGAGACGGTCGCCCACCTCCTCCTGGAATGTGCCTTTGCAAAGCAGGTGTGGAAAGAGATGCAGTGGTTTTTGTCAAGGTTCATCCCAAGCAGCTCTGTAACACAGGAGTCTGTGCTCGACGGGCTGTTCCCAGGGACGCACACCGAGACAAACATCAACTGCTGCTGGAGGACTATCAATTCGGTGAAAGACGCCCTTTGGTCTGCCCGAAACTTGCTGGTCTTCCAGCGCAAAGAGTTGTCCACCACCGAATGTTGCAGACTGGCTCATTCCAAGGTCCAGGACTACGTGCTGAGGGACGCACTAAAGCTTGGGGCAGCCGCAGCAAAGGCTCAATGGGGAAAGACCACAGTGTAAGGTTCCCCCACCAAGCTGGACTGAGGGGCTGGATCCATGGGAAACCCCTCGAACTGTATCGTTAATATTCTCAATTGCTGTAAATGTAAAACTGTAATTGACATGACAATTGTGAAACGGAAGGGTTGGGAAGAAACTCATGACAGTATTGAAGGAAACTGATCTCCCTTGAAATGTTTGTATTTTTTGATGCTGTTTTAAACTGTTTGGCAATGTAATTGTTACAGGTTTTTATGAATAAAGTATATTTTGGAAATTAAAAAAAAAAGTTTGCTGCTCAAAGAGTGAGAAAAAAGGAATATAGTGGTAGTAGGGGACAGTATAGTAAGGTGGATTGACACTGTTCTCTGCAGCAAAGAGCAAGAGTCCAGACGGCTGTGTTGCCTGCCGGTGCCAGGATTCAGGACGTCTGCTCAGGGCTGGAGAGAAACATACAATGGGAGGGGGAGGATCCAGTCGTCGTGGTCCATGTCGGTACCAATGACATAGGCAGGACAAGGTTAGAGGTTCTGCAAAGTCAGTATGAGGAACTAGGCAGCAAATTAAGTAGCAGAACCTCAAAGTTAATCATCTCTGGATTATTACCTGAGCCATGTGCAAATTGGCATAGGACAAATAAGATTAGAGAAATTAATGCGTGGCTCAAAGACTGGTGTGGTAGTAGTGGGTTCTGGTTCGTGGGACATTGGCACCAGTACTGGTGAAAGTGGTGGCTGTACCGTTGGGATGGTCTACACCTGAACCGTGCTGGTGCCGGTGTTCTAGCGAGCCACATAACGAGGGAAGTAGAGACAGTTTTCAACTGAATAGTGGGGGCAAGGGATCAAATTTGGGAAGATATGGTGAATCAAGGAGGAGAGACAAGGCAAGAGAGAAAGGTATAAATATGGGAAATGATAAACAGACTGTGACAGGAAGGGACAGAGCAGGCAAATCTAAGAGTAAATCAACAGATAAGGCTAGACGTTACAAAAATAATAAAAGGACAAAACTAAATGATCTGTATCTGAATGCATGGAGCATTCGAAACAAAACAGATGAACTGAGAGCACAAATAGAATAAATAAGTGCGATCTGATAGTCATTACAGAGATCTGGCTGCAGGGCGTCATCGATTGGGATGTGAATATTGGAGGTTCCATGGCATTTAGGAAGGACAGGAAGCTTGGAAAAGGTGGTGGGGTAACTCTGTTAATTAATGATGGTATTAGCGCAATAGAGAGGGATGACCTAAGTTCAGGAGATCACGATGTAGAAGCAGTTTGAGTTGAGATGAGAAATAATACAGGCAAGAAGTCACTTGTGGGAGTGGTGTACAGGCCACCTAACAATAACCACACTGCAGGATAGGGTATAAAAAAAGAAACAATGGCAGCTTGTCAGAAAGGTACAGCAATAATTATGGTGGATTTTGATATCCATATAGACTGGAAAATTCTGATGGGCAGAGGTAGCCAAGATGAGGAGTCCACAGAATGTTTTTGGGATAATTTCTTGGAAAAATAAGTTCTGGAGCCAACCTGAGAGCAGGCTATACAAGACCTGACATTGTGCAATGAGATAGGATTAATTAATGACCTCATAGTTAAGGTGCCCCTAGGTAGTAGCGATCATAACATGATTGAATTTTACATTCAGTTTGAGGGAGAGAAGAGTGGGTCCCAGACTAGTATTTTAAACTTAAATAAGGGCAATTATAAGGGCATGAAAGCAGAGCTAGCTAAAGTGAACTGGCAAATTAGGTTAAGGGATAGGTCAATCGAGATGCAGTGGCAGACATTTAAGGAAAATTTCAGAATACACAGAATAGATACATTTCAACGAGAAAGAAAAATTCCAAAGGTGGGACTCACCATCCATGTTTAATGAAAACAGTTAAAGATACTATCAAACTTAAAGAAAATGCCTATAATTGTGCAAAGGTGGGAGGCAGGTCAGAAGATTGGACAGAATATAAAAAACAGCAAAGAATAACTAAAAGATTGATAAGGAAGGTAAAATTAGAGTACGAGAGAAAGCTAGCAAGAAATATAAAGACAACTAGTAAGAGTTTGGATAGATATTTTAAAAAGAAAAGAGTTAACAAAGTGAGTGTTGGTCCTATGGAAAGTGTGTCTGGGGATTAATAATGGATAATTAAGAGATGGCAGATGAATTGAACAGATACTTTGGATTGGCCTTCACTATTGAGGATACAAATAACATCCCAGTATTAGCTGCAAGTCAGGAAATGGAAGGGAGGGAGGAACTCAAGAAAATTACAATCACCAGGGAAGTGGTACTAAACAAATTGTTGGAGCTGCGGGCTGACAAGTCGCCAGGCCCTGAAGTGGCTAGTGAGATAGTTGATGCGCTGGTTTAATTTTCCAAAATTCCCTCGCTTCGGGAAGGTTCTGTTAGATTGGAAAGTAGCGAATGTAATTCATTTATTCAAAAAGGGAGGGAGACAGAAAGCAGGAAACGACAGGCCGGTTAGCTTAACATCTGTCTTAGGGAAAATGTTTGGAGCGATTACTGAAGAAGTTATAGCAGGGCATTTAGAAAACATTAAGGTAACCAGGCAGAGTCAACATGGTTTTGTGAAAGGGAAATCATGTTTAACCAATTTATTGGAGTTCTTTGAGGGAGTTACATGTGCTGTGGATAAAGGGGAACCGGTGGATGTATTGGACTTCGATTTCCAGAAGGATAAGGTGACATATCAAAGGTTATTGCAGAAAATAAAAGCTCATGGTGTCAGGGGTAACATATTGGCATGGATAGAAGATTGGCTAGCGAACAGGAAACAGAGAGTCAGCATAAATGGGTCATTTTCTGGTTGGCAAGAAGTAACGAGTGGTCCACAGGGATCTATGCTGGAGCCTCAACCTTCTACGATTCTCGAAATGACTTTGATGAAGCGACCAAAAGTATGGTTGCTAAATTTGCTGATGACAAAGATAGGTAGGAAAGTAGGTTGTGAAGAGGACATAAGGGGGCTACAATGAGATATAGATAGGTTAAGTGACTGGGCAAAGACCTGGCAAATGGAGTATAATGTGGGAAAGTGGGAAATTGTCCACTTTGGCAGGAATAATAAAAAAGCATATTATCTAAATGGTGAGAGATTGCAGAGATCTGAGATGCAGAGGGATCTGGGTGTCCTAGTGCACGAATCGCAAAAGGTTAGTCTGCAGATACAGCACGTAATTAGGAAAGCTAATAGAATGTTATCATTTATCGCCAGGGGAATTGAATACAATAGTAGGGAGGTTATGCTTCAGCTATATAGGGCATTGGTGAGACCTCTTCTGCAATACTGAGTACAGTACTGGTCTCCTTATTTATGGAAGGATGTAAATACATTGGAGGTAGTACAGAGAAGGTTTACTAGACTAATACATGGAATGGGTGGGCTGTCTTACGAGGTAAGATTGGACAGGCTAGGTTCGTATCCACTAGAGTTTAGAAGAGAAAGAGGCGACATGATTGAAACATACAAGATCCTGAGGGGTTTTGACAGGGTGGATGTGGAAAGGATGTTTCCCC
Source organism: Heterodontus francisci (assembly GCF_036365525.1). Taxonomy (NCBI): domain Eukaryota; kingdom Metazoa; phylum Chordata; class Chondrichthyes; order Heterodontiformes; family Heterodontidae; genus Heterodontus; species Heterodontus francisci. Next base: position 21,744,256 of record NW_027141852.1, on the reverse strand, counting down.
TTGTGGGAGAATCTAGAGCTAGGGGTCACTGTTTAAAAATAAGGGGTCACCCATTTAAGACAGAGATGAGGAGCAATTTTCCCCCTCAGAGGGTCGTGAGTCCTTGGAATTTTCTTCCTCAAAAGGCGGTGGAAGCAGAGTCTTTGAATATTTTTAAGGGAGAGATGGATGGATTCTGTATCTGCAAGGGGGTGAAAGGTTATCGGAGGTAGATGGAAATGTGGAGTAATCAGTTCAGCCATGAGCTTATTGAATGATGAAGCAGGCTCGAAGGGACGAGTGGCCCACTCCTGCTCCTAATTCGTATGTTCATATGTAAAGACAATGTAGAGTGGTCTGTACTGTTCACAGTACTTCTCCTGTAACTGCCGAAGTGAGACAATCATGTCGACTGTCGATCTACCAGCTCTGAAGCTGCACTAAGACTCAGGATAGATGTGTGATGCCAGGGTCTGCAATCTGGTCAGAGCAATGCGAGCAAAGACCTTCCCCACAATACCGAGCAAGGAGATGCCTCGCTATTTGCTGCAGTCACTGCGAATCCCCCTTATTGTTGTACAATGTGACAATGTTTGCATCACGCATGTTTTGAGGTGCAGATCTTTCCTTCCAACAGAGACACAGAAGTTCATGGAGATGCTGCAGTAGAGCCGCTTTTCCACTTTTGATGAATCCAGGTGGAATACCATCATTTCCCGGGGCTTTACCACTGGCAAGATGGTCAATGGCTTTGTTGAGCTCCACTATGGTGGGGTCACTGTCCAGCTCCTCCATGACAGGGAAGTCTGGAATGGCACTGAGAGCCACTTCAATGACAATATTCTCCGTTATGTAGAGTTTAAGGTAATGCTCCACTCACCTTTCCATCTGCTTGTTAACAGATGATTCCACTTTGACACCGCACTGAGACCTTGAGCATTGTTGTCTGAAAGAGCCTGATCGAGGATGTTGAGGAACTCCTGGGTCCTTTCTGGATCAGTGGTTCGTCAAGTGTTGATCTGAGGACGACGTTCTTCTTGGATGGATGAGGCTTCCTTGGCTGAAGCCTGACCTTGTTACACACCAGGGAGTGGTCAGTGTCACAGTCAGCGCTGTGATAGCTGTGAGTGATGAGGACACTGCTGAGGGTGGTATGTCTGGTGATGATAAGGTCTAGCTGGTGCCAGTGGTGTGATCTCAGATGTCTCCAGGACACCCTATGGCACAGCTTGACCTGGAAGTAGCTGTTCATCACACAGAATCCATGGTGACAGCATAGCTCCAGCAACCTCTGTCCATTTTCATTCATCTTGCCAATCCCCTGGTGCTCTGTGCTCGTTGGCCAAGCTGTAGTCAGTACCCAAGCTTGCGTTGAAGTCTCCTAGAAGGTACAGTCCCTCAGTGCTGGGAATTCTACTGATGGCAGTATCAAGTGTCACATAGAATTGATCCTTGACATCTGGGGTGGAGGTGAGTGTCGGGACATAGATGCACATGAGATTAACTGGGCCCACGCTTGTTGACAAGTGACGAGTAAGAAGTCTCTCTGAGCCTACTGTGGGTTGTTCACTCATCTCAAGTGGCGTGTTTTTTACTGTGAAAACCACTCCATGCTCACAAGTTGCCTCTTGGGCTTTCCCCTGCCAGAAGAAGGTGTAGTGTTTCTCTTTGAGGGATCCACTTTGAACGAGTCTAGTTTCTTGCAGCTCAGCAATGTCCACATTGAGCCTTGTGAGTTCCTCGTCGATCACAGCTGTCTTGTGTGTGTCATCAACCTGCAGAAGGGTGTCAGTAAGGCCAGGACACATGGTCCTTACATTCCAGCTTGTGATGCAAAGGACTGGTGTCTTCTTTGTTGAGCTTGTTTTTCTTGGTGCATTGATTATCGATCCGCCTGTTGAGAGATGACTCTCTAAGCTCCAAGCACCCATTGAAGCAAGCAGGTCGTGGCTTCACAGCACCTAACTGACTGGGGGCTGCCCAGCTTGGAGTGGGTGGTAGCTATCCAATGAGATGCGATGATCTCTTCAACTGTCCGAAGTAACCCCTGGTGCTCATACTCTGCACCAATTGAGTGAGAGCTTATAATCGGTAACCGTTTCTTCCCGTGTTGTGCTAATGTTTAAGCACAAATAGTGTCCTCCACACGGCACATTAGTACTGAACACAAAATGGCTCCTTTGGTCATGTGTTAATTATAAAATGGCTTTCTTGACCTTGTTAGTTATTACAATGGATACATTATAATAATGGTCAAATTAAACTAAGATCGAACTACCCAAGCTTACCTGCATCCTCCAGTCCTCTGGCAACATTCCCATATTTAAGGAGGATTGAAAGATTGTGGTTCGAGTCTCTGATATTTCCACCCTTACTTCCCTCAGCAACCCAGGATGCAGCCCATTCAAACTGGGTGACTTTTCTACTGTGAGTGCTGCCAACCTTGTAATTGTCTCTTCTTTATCTATTTTCATCCTGTTCAATTTCTTTACTTCCTCCTCCTTTACTGTGACATTTGCAGCATCCGCTTATTTTGTGATACTGAATTAGTGCCTCAGCCACACCCTCTGCCTCCATAGGATCTCCTAATTGACCCACCCTTTCATTGACTGTGCATATGTTGGTAAAAGACTTCAGTGTTCCCAGTTATGTGACCTGCTAATCTTTTCTCATACATTCTCTTGCTGATCTCATTTCCTTTTTCAGGCTCTCCTCTGTACTTTCTGTATTCTGCTTGTTTCTCTACTGCATATGAATCCTCACATGATTTCGATTTGAATGATTTTTGAACTATTTTGTTGAAGGATTGAGTTTTGTAAATTTCTCCCTGGCTCCCCTCATGGTCAGGCAGAAAGTTTAACTGCTGTGTTTTCAAACAGCAACAGCTTTATTTGAAAAGCCATTGGGGCAGGATTCCGGGTTCTAATCCAGTCACAAATCTGGTTCTGATGTCTTGTGGCTCCAGCTGTCACATGACCTGTCAGAGGATGACCTCATCATTGGCCCAGTCATGGAGCTGTGGGTTGATGTTTAAATTGTTGCAAAATAATTTTCCAGAAGGACAATCAAAATGAATCGATATATAAAAGGTAGATTTTGTGAATTTGTGCTCCCAGTGGAAATCCCTGCAGAGTCTGCTGGTTTTCATATCCCCAATTCCCCACAGGAAGCTCTGTGTCAGAATCTGTATTCATTATATCAATATTATACAGAATCATTTCATGGGAGACCCCAGTGTGAATTGTAGACAGGTGGGTCAGTTTTAACTTTCAAATTAACACAGAAGCAAAATACTGCAGATGCTGGAAATCTGAAATAAAAACAGAAAATGCTGGAAATACTCAGCAGGTCTGGCAGCATCTGTGGAGAGAGAAACAGAGTTAACGTTTGTGGTCTGTGACCTTTCATCAGAACTGGGCTGAAATTGTCTGAGGGCCAAGTGGCCTCTTTCTGTGCCTTAAACTTTCTTTGAGTCTAAGATACTATGAGATTGTGGAATCAATTTCAGGGTCGATGACATTGCACTCTGTAAGGATAGGAAGATGGAGATTATTAAGTACAGTGCAAGAATATAGATGCTTTTACATTATTTTAGTCAAAATTGATTCAAACTTTGTGTTCACGAATCCTATCGTTTGATCACAATGACACTGATAACAATGGAAAAAGCAAGACTTGCATTTCGCGACCACAGGACATTGCAAAGCCTTTTACAGCCAATGAAGGACTTTCCAAGTGTAGTCACTGTAGTCATGTAGGAAACATGGTGGCCAATGTGCGCACAGCAAGCTCCCAGAAACAACAACGTGATAAAAACGTGATAATCTGTTTTGAAGTGATGTCGATTCAGGGTTAAACAATGACCAGCATCCCAGAAATAATTCCCCTTCTATTCTCTGAAATAGTGCCATGGTACCTTTAACATCCACGTGAGAGGGCAGAGGGATCCTCAGTTTTCTGTCTCACCTGAAAAACAGCATTTCTGATAGTGCAGCACTGCCTTAGTACGGTACTGGAGTGTCAGCCATTTTTAAAGGGCTGTTAGTCCTTTTGGAAAATATTTAAAGGAAGATTAAATTAAATGAAATAAATACATTGCTTTTGCCTCTCTCCCATCCCCCCAATAACAGTTAAATTAATTATTTGCCCTTCCCTCCCAAAACCTACCTTTACCATCTGACCTTCCGCCCAAAACTGCACAAACTGTAAACTATAACCCTTCCCACCATCCCCTGCACCCATGACATTAATTTGACTCCGTCCCCCCACCCCCACACTGAGAAACTTACCTTCTCCCCCCTCCCCACCAGTGTTGCACCTCATTTGCCCGGGTGGGGCTCCGAAGGCACGGCAGTGCCGGCCACTGGGCTGAAGATCGCAGCGGAACATCAGGAAGTGATGGGATAATAATTAATGCAGGTTTGTGGTCCCGTTGCCGAGCGGTGGAGGTCCCCCACAAGGCCTCGCCGTCGCCGGCAATATCGAGCCAGGCCCTGCCGGTGTTGAGGTCCGTGGCGGGTCTCATCCGGCGCCATCTTCAGGCGGCCCCCACCCCACCCCCACCACAGATCTCGACGTCGAGGGCTCTATAGAATCCAGCCCATTGTTTCTGTCAATCTCAACTCCACAAGGATTTTTCTGTTAATTGTAGAAAAATTAAAGCTCTATAACCTTTTGATAAAAGGGTTCAAATCCATTTCCAAACAAATGATAGTTCTCATTGTATCTAGAACATGTTTTCTTACATACAAACATACCAATTAGGAGCAGGAGTAGACCACTCGGCCCCTCGAGCCTGCTCCACCATTCAATAAGATCATGGCTGATTTGACTGCAACCTCAACTCCACATTCCCACCTGCCCCCGATAACCTTTCACCCCCTTGTTTATCAAGAATCTATCTACCTCTATCTTAAAATATTTCAGAATTTCTGTCGTCCAGCAACTCTCATTTTATTTCCTGGATTTCACCTAAAAAATGTATTTCCACACTTTGGATATCCTGTACTTCATTAATGTTTTTGCTGTCTGGGGATTTCCCTTTAATTATATTCAGTGCTGGTATTTTACTGCCACACACTGACTGAAAGTGTCCCATCTTTCTGCAGGAAAAACACTCAGCTTCTTTGGCAAGGCAGTTTTCCCACTTGTGTCTCTCTCGGCCACACCTACTGCAATTGGTTGCAGCTACCACTAGATGCTCTTCCCGTCTTTCTTGTCTTTTACCACTAATTTTTCCTTTTGTTTTCTTAACAAATTCAATTGAGTCTGCAACTCTCGAGATCAGACTCTCCCTGTCCCCTCGAACAACGGATTGGTTAAACTTTCTAACCTCTGTTTGTCTGCTCAATTGAAACTCTTTCGTTAATGTGAGATCAGCCCTGGACTGTAGATGATCTGAAAGGGTGTTGTCTAATACCCCGAACACAATCCTGTCTCCATTCAGCTCTTCTCTTATGTTGCCGTATTCACAAACATCCGTGAGTTTGGACAAGTCATTGATAAATGAATGAATACTCTCCCCTTTCTGTTTTGTACGCTTATTAAATTCAAAGTGATTCCTGACAATGCAGCAGCCAGCCGACGTCATCAGAGCGCTCCAAGCTCGCACATGCACAAGCAGTCTCCTGCGCTCTGAGATGCTGCGCATGCTCAGCCTACGTCTTCCAGGACGAAGTGGCGCATGCGCGGGAAAACTCTCTCCCCCCTTTCAGCCACTCACTCCAGGCCGCTCGCTGCCCGCTCCTCGCTACCCTGCTCCCCCGCCCTCCGGCCGCTTGCTACCCCCCCACCCTCGCACTGCCCTCTCTCCGTCCACTCACGCCCCGCTTCCCCCCCACGTCCCTCCGGACACTAGCTCGAAGACATGCTGCTTCCCTCCTCTCGGCCTCTCGCTCCAACATTCGATCATTCTTCACCGCACCACCGATAAAGCAAGGCGAGCCTCGAGAGGTGATGGGGCAATGTTGGAGCGAGTGGCCGAGAGGAGGGAAGCGGCAGAGCCCATGGCCTGGAGTGTGAGCGGCCAGAGAGCAGGATGGGGGTGGTGGTGGGTGAAGCGGGGAGTGAGCAGTCAGAGAGTGGGATGGGGGGAAGCGGGGAATGATCGTCCGGAGAATGGGATGGCACTGTTTAGCGGGGATTTGAGGAAAAAATGTTTCAATTCGAGGGTGGTTGGAATCTGGAACACACTGCCTGAAGGAGTGGCAGAGGCAGGAACCCTCACAACATTTAAGAAGTATCTAGATGAGCACTCAAAACGCCACAGAATACAAGGCTACGGCCACGTGCTGGAAAATGGAATTAGAATAGATAGGTACTTGATGGCCGGCACGGACATGATGACCGAAGGGCCTGTTTCTGTGCTGTATAACTCTATGACTCTATGAAACCTCACTGAATTACAGAGGGTGTGCAGCACTGTCAGAGGTGCTGTCCTTCTGATGAGACTTCAAACAGCGCAACGTTCTCCGAGTATCAACCAAAACATGTCCATTGTGTAGATATGTGCCATATTTGCTTATGAAACGACAGTCACTGCTCCGAAAATAATTCACTTTAGGTGAATTAAGATGACTTGGTACCATATAACTGGCGAATGCACAAGAAGGAGCGGTGGACTGTTGGGGGTGGGACGGAGGCGGCGATGGCAACCTTTGAGGGGATTTTTGGGTCGAAGTTGTTTTCTGTGATAAATTGAGTAGCTCCATCTTTAATCCTGGCAGCTGCCTGAATGTCACAGACAGTGACGTTTCAGTGGAAGAGGCTGCATTTGCGCATGTGCTAGTACAGCGTCACCTGGTGGTTGCGTTGTCAGCAAATGCAGCGTTTTAACTTTGGCTCCACGATGACATTTTTTTCCTCAATTAAAATAGGTCTTCAGTGCCTTAATAACTTCTTCACATGTTGCCTTCTGTTCTTCATGAGGATGTTGCCTGCACACTCCCTTCATTGCAGACAATAGTGTACTGACCTGCTCCATGTCTGGCTTCTGCACGCGACCCGATGCAGTACGATACCTTGCAAACCTCTGGAACCAACTCGGCCACTCGTCGGCTTGGTTCAGTGCAGTGACCTTTTCAAAGGTACAGGCAAAGATTTCTCCATCTTCGCTTTGGTTTACTGTGGCCCCCATATAATATTCTGATATCTGTCAAGGCGTAGTACAGAATTTATAAGAATCTGACGGTTAAAATAACCTGAGTTTACTCTACACATCTTGCATTGAAGGTTTCATCTGCAACTCTCCGTGAGGTGCCGGACAGATTATATTACATCACTTCCTGTGATGATGCACATAGTCTGCTTATATAATCTGCCCAGTAACATCCCAATGTCCACTCTTATATTATTGTACAGATGTGAGAAAAGCTGAGGATGGGAATGGAACGTCTCAATGAAGATTTCATGATGCTGATGATGTAAATGAGGCTGATCTGTTACCCATTCCACAATCCCTCTTTATTTCTGTGCATGTTTCTCGATGCTGTTTCAACCAAATTGAAAAAGAATCACAAATCCTCCTCTGGAGCCTCAGGTGTTCATTAACAAAAGCCATGGTGGCCAAGTGGTAAGGTGTCAGTCTCGCAGACTGAAGGTCACGGGTTCAATCCCCGTTTGTGCCTTTTGATTAGTTTCTCACTTGAAATGTGATGTTTCCACAAAAAATGTCTGTTGCATTTGTTTTGGCCATCTGGAAATCAGTGTCATGTTACACTTTATCCTGGACACGGGGAAGAACTTGAGGAGTAGCCACATGGTTCCTCCAGCCTTCTCTGCCATTGATAGAGTGAAAATATCTGAGGTCCAAGCACTGAACCTTATTACTGTGTATATGCCGGATATTGAACAGAGGTATTCTATTAATCCCACATCCCACACTCCTGTCCTTTCCCCCATTGCCCTGTTAGATTTTCCATGTCAGGTATATATCCAATTCCATTTAGAGTTAACATTGAATCTGCTTCCACTGACCTTTCAGGATTGCATTCCAGACCAGAACAACACACTGCTGAAAAAACAATCTCCTCATCACAACTCGAATTCTTTTGTCAATTACTTTAAATGTGTTTCCTCTGGTTACTGACCCTTCTGTCACTGGCAACACTTTCTCCTTCTTCACTCTATCAAAACTCTTCAGGATTTGCATTTCCTGCTGCCTTTGCTGATATAACAAGGCTGAGCACACATCACTAAATGGAATATGATTGGCTCTGAATCATATTTATCCTTCCTGTCAATCTGATGTGGACCTTGTATTTTCCCGGAACCAAACAACCTGAGCAACAAGTGTGGGTTCCAGTGATTCCCACCGCTCTGAGAGAGAGAGGATGTGATAATGAGCCAGATAGAAGAAAGGAGTGAGATAGAGAGTAAAATAGCCCTGGTCTTTCTACTAACTCCCGGCCCCCTACTTAAAATGGCATCATTTTCTCCTGCCTCTCCACATTCTAATCCATTGATTAATGCAATCCTTTCATCTGGAACATAGAACATAGAACAGTACAGCACAGTGCAGGCCCGTCTGCCCACGATGTTGTGCCGAACCTTTAACCTACTCTAAGATCAAACTACCTACATACGCTTCATTCAACTATCATCCATGTACCTATCCAAGAGTCGCTTAAATGGCCCTAATGTATCTGCTTCTACTACCACCGCTGGCAGTGCATTCCACGCACCCACCACTCTCTGTGTAAAGAACCTACCTCTGACATCTCCCCGAAACCTTCCTCCATCACATTAAAATTATGCCCCCTGGTGATAGCCCTTTCCGCCCTGGGAAAAAGTCTCTGGCTATCCACTCTAGTTATGCCTCTCATCATCTTGTATCCCTCTATCAAGTCACCTCTCATCCTTCTTCGTTCCAATGAGAAAAGCCCTAGCACCCTTAACCTTTCTTCGTAAAACATACCCTCCAGTCCAGGCAGCATCCTGGTAAATCTCCTCTGCACCCTCTCTAAAGCTTCCACATCCTTCCTATAATGAGGCGACCAGAACTGAACACAATATTCCAAGTGTGGTCTAACCAGGGCTTTATAGAGCTGCAGCATAACCTCGCGGCTCTTAAACTCAATCCCCCTGTTAATGAAAGCCAACACACCATATGCCTTCTTAACAACCCTATCAACTTGGGTGGCAACTTTGGGCAATCTTTGGACATGGACCCCAAGATCCCTCTGTTCCTCCACACTACCAAGCATCCTGTCTTTAAGCCTGTATTCTGCATTCAAATTCGACCTTCCAAAATGAATCACTTCACACTTTTCCAGGTTGGACTCCATCTGTCCCTTTAATTCCTGTTTCCTAATCCATTGATGTTTCACAATGTACTGAACTGTCCCAATCCATTGATATAACTCAGTCTATAGAATTTCTCAATCCACTGATATTTTCCAGTCCATTGACTTTCCCAATCCATTAATGGTTCCTGACCATTGACATTCCCAATCCATTTATATTGCCTGTGATTTCAAAGCAACTGTGGAATGCAAATAGTATTAGTATTATCAGATACATCGAGACGAGGTGCAATAGCCAAGTGGACAGATGTCAGGTTTATCAAGAAAAAAGCACTGGCTCGATATTTGTCCAGTCGATCACTGGATCTGAACTCTCAACCTACTGTATTTCTGTGGGTCTGCTGACTTGTAGATGTGAAGAACCATTGGATGTTTCTCAATCCTCTGACTTTTCTCATTCTTGTGCCATATTTGTTCCTTTGGGTTCACCAGTGAAGAAAATTATTCCCTATTACATTTGGTGAAGACTTTAATAACCTCACATCCTTGTGTCTCACCATCTCAGGTCAAACTCCCTACAGAAACTTTAAACATTTAACTATTCTGCTGGAAACATTTTCAAGGGCGCAGCCATTCCTTCATTACGCTTCCTTCTTTGACATGTGATTGACAAATATGTGTGTAATGGAGAGAGAGAGAGTGAAAAAAAAGAGAGAGAGAGTGCAATAGAAAGTTAGAGGACCAGCTAAAGACAGATAGAGAGAGAGAGGCAGAGCGAGGTAAAGCGATAGACAGAGAGAGAGAGAGAGAGAGAGAAGGAGAGAGAGTCATTGAGTCCTGGAGTCACTACAGTACAGGAAGTCATTTTGCCCATCAAGCCCATGTAAATCAGTCCATTCAGTCCCATTCGCCCGCTCTATCCCCATCGCCCTGTAAGTTATCTAAACCTGTCATACTTATTATAATCTTGTACATGTCTATCAAATCTCCCCTCAATCTCCTTTGCTCCAAGGAGAACAACCCCAGCTTCTCCAACCTAACCTTACAGCTAAAATCCCTCATGTCTGGAACCATTCTGATAAATCTTCTCCACCCTCTCAAGGACACTCACATCCCTCCAAATGTGTGTTGACTAGAACTGGATGCAATTCTCTGGTTGTGGCCCAACTAGAGATTTATACAGGTTCAGCATAACTTCCCTACTTTTGTACTCAGTACCTCTATTTATGAAGCCCAAGATCCCATATGCTTTGCTAACTACTTTCTCAATGTGTCCTGCCACCGTCAAAGAACTATGCATATGAATCCCCAGGATTTTATTCCTAAAAATATGCTTTCTTCATATAAATCTGTAAAAAATGCATTATACAACAGTTCAAAACAGCACCAAGTTGACATTCCAAAAAGTGCAAAGGAAATCAGTTTTCTTCAATACAGGAGTGAGTTGCCTCACAACCCTTCCACTCCATTTTACCTGACATGGACATTTTACAGCAAACCCATATCTGGTGCATACAACACGAGGGGTTTCCAATGGGTCCAGCTGCCCAGTTCACTATGGCGGGGGGACCTTACACAGTGGTCTTTCCCCATTGAGCCTTTGCAGTGGCTACCCCAAGCTTTAGTGCGTCCCTCAGCACGTAGTCCTGGACCTTGGAATGTGCCTGTCTGCAAAACTCGGTCGTGAACAACTCTTTGCGCTGGAAGACCAGCAAGTTTAGGGCAGACCAAAGAGTGTCTATCACCGAATTGATGGTCCTCCAGCAGCAGTTAATGTTTATCTCGGTGTGCATCCCTGGGAACAGCCCGGAGAGCACAGACTCCTGTGTTACAGAGCTGCTTGGGATGAACCTCGACAAAAACCACTGCATCTCTTTCCACACCTGCTTTGCAAAGACACATTCCAGAAGGAGGTGGGCAACTGACTCTTCCCCACCACAGCCACCTCGAGGGACGCGTGTGGAGGGGGCGAGACTTCGGGCATGCAGGAAGGATCTGACAGGAAGGGCTCTTCTTACCACCAGCCAAGCTACATCTTGGTGCTTGTTTGAAAGTTCTGGTGATGAGGCATTCTGCCAAATGACTTTGGCAGTCTGCTCGGGGAACCATCCGACCGGATCCATCATCTCCTTTTCCCGTCGGGCCTTGAGGACATTCCGTGCAGACCACTGCCTGATGGATTGGTGGTCAAAGGTGTTTTCCCGCAGAAACATTCCCACGAAGGATAGCTGGTACGGTATGGTCCAACTGGATGAAGCGATCCGCGGCAATGTGACCAGACCCATCCTTCGCAACACCTCAGCACATAGTGACACTTGGTGTTTGTGTACTGGGGCTCCACACACAGCTTGGTGCAGCTGCACACGAAGGTGGTCATCAGGATGAGGGCGACGTTGGGTACATTTTTCCCGCCCTTGTCCAGAGGTTTGAACATCGTGTCCCTCCCGCCCTGGTCCATTTTAGATCTCCAGATGATGCAGTTGAAGTCACCGCCTAGGATGACCGGCCTGGACGTCGCCAGCAGCAGTGGGAGCTGCTGGAAGACGGTCAGCCTCTCGCTGCGTTGTACCGGGGCGGACACGTTGATCAACCTGAGTGGAGCGTTGTTGTACATCACGTCTGCTACGAGGAGGCGGCCGCCCACCACCTCCTTAACTTCGGAGATGGTGAAGTTACCTCCCCGCAGCAGAATACCCAGGCCGGAGGAACGGCAGTCATTACCCCCCGACCAGATCGATGGCCCGTGGGACCACCATCGCGACCACTGCCTGTAGCTGCTGAGGTGTGGTATTCCACACTCCTGCAGAAACAGTAGGTCAGCTTTGACCTTGGCAAGGTAATCCAAGGTTGAAACACATCGCGTAGTAGATTTAATGCTACGCACATTAATGGAAGCAATTCTTACACCCATTTTTTACTAAAAATTAGTTGTTGCTTCCCATACCATTTGTCCTCGCCTCCTTGATGAAGGGTCACTGACCCGAAACGTTAACTCTGCTTCTCTTTCCACAGATGCTGCCAGACCTGCTGAGTGGTTCCAGCATTTCTTGTTTTTATTTCAGATTTCCAGCATCCGCAGTATTTTGCTTTTATCTCGCTGTCTCTTGCTGGTTTGCTCAGTACCTTTCTCTGTCTGTTCATTTCTGAGTCCTGATAATATCTTCCTGGTTTTCTGTGTGTCTTTCTCTGCCTGCCTCATTGTCGGTGCTGTTACTCAGTGTCCTTGTGTCATTGTGCAGTGAGGGCGAGTCCGTCAGCACGTGTGTTGCTGAGTCCGGGATTCTTGAGAAATCCGACTCCAATCCTATTTTTATAAAAACATTGGGGAATGAACATATTTCACTAACGGGCAGCTGAAATTGAAAACAGCAGTTAGTAGAGTGGTGCAGCGGAAGTGTGCTGGGCCCATAACCCAGAGATGAATGCATCGAAACCATTCTCTGCTATTTATGTTTGGTAAAAATACAAACAGTTCACTTTCAAAACGTCAAGTATTTACCTAAAGTAACAAGATGCTTCCAAAGGCACTCGATTGCAATCAGCTTCTTCTTTCTAGTGAACACATCAATCAGTATCAAATCACTTTTGCTCACACGAACACAAGCTGCAAACACGGACCAGCCGAGTCTCTCCCACTTTGTCAACCCCTTCCTGCAGAGCCTCCTCTCCACCACCAGATGGTGATGTTGGCCACAATAAAAGCAGGACAAATGGTCACAGTGAGGAGACGGTCAGTAACAGAAAATAAAACAATAACAGGGAAAACCTTTACACAACAACAGGGTACATCTTTACACAACAGAAAACATAATTACACAACAGGAAATACCTTTAGATAACAGGGAGAACACAATCATACAAATGCCTTGTTTCTCCATCTCAGTCTCGTTGCCTCTCTCTCTGTCCCTCACTTTTGCTTCCTCACAGTCTATTCTTGGTTTTCTGTGTGTTTTTCTCTCTGTCCCGTTGTCGATGGTGTTACACAGCGTCCTTGTAACATTGTGTAGCCAGGCTGAGCCTCCCAACACCTATGTTGCTGTAATAAAAACAGAAAATGCTGGAAATGCTCAGTCGGTCTGGCAGCATCTGTGCAGAGAGAAACAGTTAACAGTTCAGGTCTGTTTCCTTAGCTCACATTAACTTTGTTCTCTCTCCACAGATGCTGCCAGACCTGCTGATTATTTCAAGCATTTTCTGTTTATGTTTCAGATTTCCAGCATCTGCAGTATTTTGCTTTTGTACGTGTGTTGCTATGTCTGGGACTGTTTGAGTGCAATGCTTTTGCTTTGTAAACAGCGTTGAAACAAACATTTATCTCGTTAACACACAGCACTAATACACAGCTGGATATAAACAGCAGCCTGCAGCAGAGGGTGCAGTGGAAGTTTATTAACACAAATAATTCACCAGCACTACATTTACTGCTGCCCACAATCACACCACGCTTCATCTTAACACGTTTTACTCTTTATTTACATCAACTTCTTCCTTCCAGTAAACACTTCAATTTGGAACACAGCTTCCAAATCACCTTTATTCACAAACCCGAACACACACCAGCCCAGACTTTCCCATTTCTGTCAACCCATTCCTGCATCACTGCCTCTCCACCAACAGTTGTTGCTAGAATCATACAATCATAGAATGGCTACAGCACAGAAGGAGGCCATTCAGCCTGTCGAACCCGTGCTGGCTCTCTGTTAGAGCAACTCACCTCATTTCACTCCCTGGTCAGTTCAATTTTGGAGGTGGGAAAATTTCTCGAAAGAATAATTCGGGACAAAATTAATAATCCCATGGACAAATGTGGGTTAATTCAAGAAAGCCAGCATGGATATCTTAAGGGAAAATCATGTTTAACTGTCCTGCTCTAGTTTTTTGATGAGGTAACAGAGAGGGATGATGAGGGCAATGCTGTTGATGTGGTGTACATGGACTTTCAAAAGGTCTGGCAGCATCTGAAAGGTCACTGACCTGAAACGTTAACTTTGCTTCTCTCTGTACAGATGCTGCCTGACCTGCTGAGTATTTCCAGCATTTCTTGTTTTCATTATGGCACAGAGTTCCCTTTTCAAACTTACAGAATTAACTACAATAATGTACTCTGAGATTCAATTTAAATATCAGCCCAATATTTACACACATTATGAGTTTATAAGTTTCAGTATTAATTCCCATAGTGCATCCTGACATAAACATTAGATATAACATAACATAAGAACAGAAGAAATAGGAGCATGAGTAGGCCATTCGGCCCCTCAAGCCTGCCCTGCCATTCAGTAAGATCATGGCTGATCTGCCCCAGACCTCAACTCCTCTTTCATGCCAGCTCTTCATGGACCTCAACTCTCCAATATTTCAAAAATCTATTTACATCCTCTTTAAATACTTTCAGTGATTTAGCCTCCAATACTGTCTGGGGTAGAGAATTCCAGACATTCACTACCCTCTGAGAGAAGAAATTCCTTTGCATCTCAGTTTTAAATGAGTGTCCCCTCATTCTGTAACTATGTCGCCTAGTTTGAGATTCCCCCACTAGTGGAAACATTTTCTCAACATCTACCCTGTTAATAAAAGCAAGAAATGTTGGAAATACTCAGCAGGTCTGGCAGCATCTGTGAAGAGAGAAGCAGAGTTAATGTTTCAGGTCAGAGACCCTTCTTCACCCTGTTAAGCCCCCTCAGAATCTTGTACGTTTCAAAAAGATCACCCCTCATTCTTCTAAACACGAATGAATAACCTGTTTCGCCGTTCTTCATAAGTCAACCCCTTCATTTCAGGAATCAGCTGAGTGAATCGCTTTTGAACTCCTCCAATGCCAGTACATCCTTTCTTAAGTCTAAATCTCAAGTGTGATATCAGATTGAGAGAATCTGAAAGATAGCATAACCTGAGATACAAACTGAGATTTCAGTTTAAAACTCCCCCGGATTGTGAAACTAAAAGATACAATAGCAATTTAATTTGTGTAGACTGTGCTTTGGATCACATTCCAGCCCTCATACAGTATCAGACTGGAAGATACTGTAGCAATTCCATTAGTGCAGACTCAGCTCCACATTACAGTGCAGGGAACATATTTAAACAACCCGGAACACTTTTACACAAGACGGATCATATTTACACAACTGAAAAGATCTTTACCCAACAGGGAACCATTTTACACAATAACAGAGAACATCTTCACACAACAGCGAATACAGTAACACAACAGAGAACATATTACACAGCAGGAAATATCTTTACACAACAGAGAACACAATTACATAAATCATCAGTCTTTCGTTGTCTCTTGCTGGTTTGCTCAGTACCTTTCTCTGTCTGTTCCCTTCTGGGTCCTGATAATCTCTTTCTGGTTTTCTGTGTGTCTTTCTCTGTCTGTTCCCTTCTGGGTCCTGATAATCTCTTCCTGGTTTTCTGTGTGTCTTTCTCTGTCTGTTCCTTTCTGGGTCCTGATAATATCTTCCTGGTTTTCTGTGTGTCTTTCTCTGCCTGCCTCATTGTCGGTGCTGTTACTCAGTGTCCTTGTGTCATTGTGCAGTGAGGGTGAGTCCGTCAGCACGTGTGTTGCTGAGTCCGGGATTCTTGAGAAATCCGACTCCAATCCTATTTTTATAAAAACATTGGGGAATGAACATATTTCACTAACGGGCAGCTGAAATTGACAGCAGTAATTAGCAGAGTGGTGCAGCAGAAGCGTGCTGGGCCCGTAACACAGCGGTCGATGGATCGAAACCATTCTTTACCATTTATGTTTGGTAGTAACACAAACCGTTCACATTCAAAATATCAAGTGTTTCCCCATAATAACAAGATGTGCTCGATTGCAATCAGCTTTTTCCTTTGAGTGAACACATCAATCAGTAACAAATCACTTTTGCTCACACGAACACAAACTGCAAACACGGAGCAGCCGAGTCTCTCCCACTTTGTCAACCCCTTCCTGCAGAGTCTCCTCTCCACCACCAGATGGTGATTTTGGCCACAATAAAACCAGGACAAATGGTCACAGTGAGGAGACGGTCAGCAACAGAAAATAAAACAATAACAGGGAAAACCTTTACACAACAACAGGGTACATCTTTACACAACAGAAAACATATTTACACAACAGGAAATACCTTTAGACAACAGGGAGAGCACAATCATACAAATGCCTTGTTTCTCCATCTCAGTTTCGTTGTCTGTCTCTCTCTCTCCGTTCCTCACTTTTGCTTCCTCACAGTCTATTCGTTTTCTGTGTGTTTTCCTCTCTGTCTCGTTGTCGATGGTGTCACTCAGCGTCCTTGTAACATTGCGTAGCCAGGCTGAGCCTCCCAACACCTGTGTTATAGAACATAGAACAGTACAGCACAGTACAGGCCCTTCGGCCCACGATGATGTGCCGAACCTTTAACCTACTCTCAGATCAAAACTACCTACATACCCTTCATTCTACTATCATCCATGTACCTATCCAAGAGACGCTTAAATGTCCCTAATGTATCTGCTTCTACTACCACCGCTGGCAGTGCATTCCATGCACCCACCACTCTCTTGTGTGAAGAACCTACCTCTGACATCTCCCCGAAACCTTCCTCCATCACCTTAAAATTATGTCCCCTGATGATAGCCCTTTCCACCCTGGGAAAAAGTCTCTGGCTATCCACTCTATCTATGCCTATCATCATCTTGTACCCCTCTATCAAGTCACCTCTCATCCTTCTTCGTTCCAATGAGAAAAGTCCCAGCTCCCTCAATCTTTCTTCGTATGACATGCCCTCCAGTCCAGGCAGCATCCTGATAAATCTCCTCTGCACCCTCTCTAAAGCTTCCACATCCTTCCTATAATGAGACGACCAGAACTGAACACAATATTCCAAGTGTGGTCTAACCAGGGCTTGATAGAGCTGCAGCATAACCTCACGGCTCTTAAACTCAATCCCCCTGTTAATGAAAGCCAACACACCATACGCCTTCTTAACAACCCTATCAACTTGGGTGGCAACTTTGAGCGATCTATGGACATGGGCCCCAAGATCCCTCTGTTCCTCCACACTACCAAGAATCCTGTCTTTTCGCCTGTATTCTGCATTCAAATTCGACCCTCCAAAATGAATCACTTCACACTTTTCCAGGTTGAACTCCATCTGCCACTTCTCAGACCAGCTCTGCATCCTGTCAATGTCCTGTTGCAACATACAACAGCCTTCCACACTATCCACAACTCCAGCAACCTTCGTGTCATCGGCAAACTTGCTAACCCAGACTTCCACTTCCTCATCCAAGTCATTTATAAAAATCACAAAGAGCAGAGGTCCCAGAACAGATCCCTGCGGAACACCACTGGTCACCGAGCTCCAGGCTGAATACTTTCCATCTACTACCACCCTCTGTCTTCTATGGGCCAGCCAATTCTGTATCCAGACAGTCAACTTTCCCTGCATCCCATGCCTCCTTACTTTCTGAATGAGCCTACCATGGGGAACCTTATCAAACGCCTTGCTGAAATCCATATACACCACATCCACTGCTCTTCCTTCATCAATGTGTTTTGTCACATCTTCAAAGAATGTAATAAGGCTTGTGAGGCATGACCTGCCCCTCACAAAGCCAGGCTGACTGTCTCTAATCAAACTATGCTTTTCCAACTAATCATAAATCCTGTCTCTCAGAATCCTCTCCAATAATTTGCCCACTACCTACGTAAGACTGACTGGTCTATAATTCCCAGGGTTATCCCTATTGCCTTTCTTGAACAAGGGAATAACATTTGCCACCCTCCAATCATGTGGTACGACTCCAGTGGACAGTGAGGACGCAAAGATCATCGCCAAAGGCTCGGCAATCTCTTCCCTCGCTTCCATTAATATCCTTGGGTATATCCCGTCTGGCCTCAGGGACTTATCTGTCCTCATGTCTTTCAAAATTTCCAGCACATCCTCCCTCTTAACATCAACCTGTTCGAGCATATCAGCCTGTTTCACGCTGTCCTCACAAATGACCAGGTCCCTCTCACTAGTGAATACTGAAGCAAAGTATTCATTTAGGACCTCCCCTACCTCCTCCGACTCCAGGCACAAGTTCCATCCACTATCCTTGATCGGCCCTACCCTCACTCTGGCCATCCTCTTGTTCCTCACATAAGTGTAGAACGCATTGGGATTTTCCTTAATCCTACCCGCCAAGACTTTTTCATGTCCCCTTCTAGCTCTCCTAAGTCCATTCTTCAGTTCCTTCCTGGCTACCTTGTAACCGTCTAGAGCCCTGTCTGATCCTTGCTTCCTCAACCTTAAGTAAGCTTCCTTCTTCCTCTTGACGAGCTGTTCCACATTTCTTGTCATCCAAGGTTCCTTCACCCTACCATCCCTTCCTTGCCTCATCAGGACAAACCTATCCAGCAGTCGCAGCAAGTGCTCCCTAAACAACCTCCACATTTCTGTCGTGCATTTCCCTGAGAACATCTGTTCCCAATTTATGCACCCCAGTTCCTGCCTAATAGCATTGTAATTCCCCCTCCCCCAATTAAATATTTTCCCATCCCGTCTGCTCCTGTCCCTCTCCATGACGATAGTAAAGGTCAGGGAGTTGTGATCACTATCACCGAAATGCTCTCCCACCGAGAGATCTGCCACCTGGCCTTGTTCGTTGCCAAGCACCAAATCCAACATAGCTTCCCCTCCAGTCAGCCTATCTACACAAACAGGTCAGTGGCAAGTGGTCCAGAGGAAAACCACAAAGAAAAAACATCCCAAAGCCACCACCCAAACCATTGGCAAGAGGAGGCTCTCTTCTGAATCAGACTGCAACAACTCCTCTTCACTGGACGGGGAAATGCTGGAACGACAGCCCCTTCAAAAGAGGCGGCAGAACTCCGAGATGGATGGTAAAGCATCCCAGCCCCCAGGCACTGGAAGCTGTGATGGACCCGGCGTGGCCCAACCCCAATGCCCCACACGTAACGACGTGGCCAACGCATCTCAGCACCTGAGCTCCGGGAGACCGGGAGCTGTGATGTTTTCGAGGAGGAACAGATGGAAGCAGCTGAGGACAACCCAATGCTCTCTGGCTACAAGAGCCCCCCGATGTCACCCGAGCGGAACAAACCCTGCATGAAAAATCAGGAGGGGTTTCTGAGCCCAATCAACGTGAAACTGCTTGCGCACACGATGGGTATGCAGGAACATCCCGAAGGACTGGGACGAGCGAGGACAAATGGTATGGGAAGCAACAACTAATTTTTAGTAAAAAATGGGTGTAAGAATTGCTTCCATTAATGTGCGTAGCATTAAATCTACTACGCGATGTATTTCAACCTTGGATTACCTTGCCAAGGTCAAAGCTGACCTACTGTTTCTGCAGGAGTGTGGAATACCACACCTCAGCAGCTACAGGCAGTGGTCGCGATGGTGGTCCCACGGGCCATCGATCTGGTCGGGGGGTAATGACTGCCGTTCCTCCGGCCTGGGTATTCTGCTGCGGGGAGGTAACTTCACCATCTCCGAAGTTAAGGAGGTGGTGGGCGGTCGCCTCCTCGTAGCAGACGTGATGTACAACAACGCTCCGGTCCGGTTGATCAACGTGTACGCCCCGGTACAACGCAGCGAGCGGCTGACCGTCTTCCAGCAGCTCCCACTGCTGCTGGCGACGTCCAGGCCGGTCATCCTGGGCGGTGACTTCAACTGCATCATCGATGCGGCTGGACGATCCGGCAGTGACGACAGCAAACGTCCAGATTCCGAATAGAAACAGTTAAAGATGCCAAACTGCACGACGTCTTCAGCAAACCTGCAGACAGAGCGCAGCGCAGATACACATGGTCAAGATCGGACGGTTCTGCCCGTTGCAGGATTGACTTCCTGTTTGTGTCTCGTGCTGTCACGGTCGGATCCACCGACGTCAAGCCGGTGTTCTTCTCCGACCACTGCCTCTTACTGGCCGACTGTCACTTACAGGACGTCCAGCGGGTTGGCAGAGGGACGTGGAAACTCAATGCTACACTGCTGACCCCAGAGAACGTTGAGGAACTCAAAAGGGATTACAAAGGTTGGAGGACCGTGAAACCCCTCTTTGAGTCTCCAGTTCACTGGTGGGAAGCGATTAAGGAGAACATCAAGAGGTTCTTCATCCACAAAGGTGTTCAGAAGGCGAGAGAGAGACAGAGGGAACTGTCCCGACTCCAGAAAATTATGCAAAATCTTCTCCGGTTGCAGTCAATGGGGGTAAAGGTCAAGGAGGACCTCCAAGAGGTGAAGAGCCAGCAGGCCTCGCTCTTTGCCAAGGAGGCCTCCAAGATCATCTTCCGGTCCAGAGTCCGCTCCAACGAGCAGGATGAGACGTGCTCGCGTTACTTTTCCAAAAGGTACACAGAGAGAGCTCTGTTATCAGCAGCCTGAAGGAAGAAGATGGCTCGGTATCGTCTTCGCAGTCCGACAGACTAAGGATCAGCAAATCCTTTTGTGCTGGGCTGTATGACGCGAAGCCCACAGACAGCAGAGCCTCCCAGTCCTTCCTGTCATCTATCACAGAGGTCTTAGATGACAGCAGGAGGGAGAGACTGGACAAGCCGCTAACTCTGGACGAGCTGACAAAGGCCGTCGAGCCTTTCGAGACGAGTAAAACTCCCGGGAGCGACGGCTTACCGGTCGAGTTGTGCTCGGCCCTGTGGGACTGGGTCGGCCCGGACCTGCTGGAAGTATACGAGAGTATGCTCCTGGCCGGCAGCATGTCAGAATCCATGAGAAAAGGCATCATCACCCTCATTTACAAGCAGAAGGGGGAGAGGGCAGAAATCAGAAATTGGCGGCCCATCTCACTGCTTAATGTTGATTACAAGATTCTGTCCAAAGTCATAGCCAGTCGAGTCAAGTCTGCTCTGGAGTTGGTGATTCACCCCGATCAGACCTGTACTGTACCCGGCAGGAAGATCTCTGATAGTCTCGCGCTACTCAGGGATACGATCGCCTACGTACGGGACAGGAGGGTGGACACCTGCCTCATCAGACTGGACCAGGAGAAGGCTTTTGACAGGATATCACACACCTACATGATGGACGTGCTTTCCAAAATGGGGTTTGGGGAGGGAATCTGCAATTGGATCCAACTGCTCTACACAAACATCAGTAGCGCAGTCTCAATCAACGGGTGGGAATCTGAAAGTTTCCCGATCAAATCTGGAGTCAGACAGGGCTGCCCTCTGTCCCCGGTCTTGTTTGTTTGCTGTATTGAACCCTTTGCTGAGTCTATTCGAAAGGATGCGAGCATAAGAGGGGTGACAATCCCAGGCAGCGGAGGCACTCAGGTCAAAACCTCCCTGTACATGGATGACGTCGCCGTTTTCTGCTCGGATCCGCTGTCCGTGCGCAAACTGATGAGCATCTGCGACCAGTTCGAACTGGCATCGGGAGCTAAAGTTAACCACGGCAAGAGCAAGGCCATATTCTTTGGCAACTGGGCTGACCGATCCTTTGTCCCCTTCACCCTTCACCGTCAGGTCAGACTACCTGAAGGTGCTGGGGATATGGTTCGGAAGGGCCGGGGCGTGCACCAAAACATGGGAGGAGCGAGTAGCCAAGGTACGACAAAAGTTGGGCATGTGGGGGCAGCGATCTCTCTCCATTGTGGGTAAGAACCTGGTCATCGGGTGCGAGGCGCTCACGTTGTTGCTCTGCGTGGCGCAGGTCTGGCCCATACCCCACTCCTGCTCCGTGGCAGTCACCCGAGCCATTTTCCACTTTGTCTGCGGACAAGGGCGGGAAAAATGTACCCAACGTGGCCCTCATCCTGATGACCACCTTCGTGTGCGGCTGCCTCAAGCTGTGTGTAGATCCCCAGTACGCAAACTCCAAGTGTCACTACGTGCTGAGGTTCTATCTGTCCCCGGTGTTGCGAAGGATGGGCCTGGTCACATTGCCGCGGAACGCTCCATGCAGTTGGGCGGTGCCGTACCACCTATCCTTCGTGGAGCAGTTTCTTTGGGAAAACACCTTTGACCACCGGTCCATCAGGCAGTGGTCTGCACGGAATGTCCTCAAGGCCCTACGGGAAAAGGAGACGGAGGATCCTGTCGGATGTTTCCCCGAGCAGACCGTCAAAGTCATTTGGCGGAATGCCTCATCACCAGAACTTTCAGACAAGCACCAAGACGTAGCTTGGCTGGTGGTGAGAAGGGCCCTCCCGTCAGATCCTTCATGCACACCCGAAGTCTCGCCCCCTCCGCACAGTGCCCTGCGTTGGCTGTGGTGGGGAAGAGACAGTTGCCCACCTCCTCCTGGAATGCGTCTTTGCAAAGCAGGTGTGGAAAGAGATGCAGTGGTTTTTGTCGAGGTTCATCCCAAGCAGCTCTGTAAAACAGGAGTCTGTGCTCTACGGGCTGTTCCCAGGGACGCACACCGAGACAAACATCAACTGCTGCTGGAGGACTATCAATTCGGTGAAAGACGCCCTTTGGTCTGCCCGAAACTTGCTGGTCTTCCAGCGCAAAGAGTTGTCCACCACCGAATGTTGCAGACTTGCACATTCCAAGGTCCAGGACTACGTGCTGAGGGACGCACTAAAGCTTGGGGCAGCCGCAGCAAAGGCTCAATGGGGAAAGACCACAGTGTAAGGTCCCTCCACCAAGCTGAACTGAGGGGCTGGATCCATGGGAAACCCCTCGAACTGTATGGTTAATATTCTCAATTGCTGTAAATGGAAAACTGTAATTGACATGACAATTGTGAAATGGAAGGGTTGTGAAGAAACTCATGACAGTATTGAAGGAAACTGATCTCCCTTGCAATGTTTGTATTTTTTGGTGCTGTTTTGAAACTGTTTGGCAATGTCATTTTTACAGATTTTTATGAATAAAGTATATTTTGGAAATAAAAAAAAATGCAGTGGTTTTTGTTATTCCAAGCAGCTTGGTAACACAGGAGTCTGTGCACTATGGACTGCTCCCAGGGATGCACACTGATACAAACATCAACTGTTGCTGGAGGACTATCAATTCAGTGAAAGACACCCTTTGGTCTGCCTGAAACTTGCTGGTCTTCCAGTGCAAAGAGTTGTCCATGACCAAATGTTGCAGACTGGCACGTTTCAAGGTCCAGAACTACGTGCTGAGGGGCGCAGCTTGGGGCAGCCGCAGCAAAGGCTCAATGGGGAAAGACCACAGTGTAAGGTCCCCCCACCAAGCTGAACTGAGGGGCTGGATCCATGGGAAACCCCTCGAACTGTATCGGGAAAATTCTGTGTGCTGTAAATGCAAAATGACAATGAAATGGAAGAGTTGTGAGGCAACTCATGATTGTATGGAAGGAAACTGATCACATTTGCACTGTTTGTATTTTTTGACTTGATGCTGTTTGACACTGTTTGGCAATGTAATTTTTACAGATTTTTATGAAAGAAAAAAGTTCTCCCAGGATGAGGCTAACCTATTGTACTGTGGGTTTGCTGATGCCTGCGATGTCTTCAAATGTGGGATACTCAACTGCAGAATTTGTGATAGTTGGGGGTCTGCTTTTGCACTCACCCCTGATTATATGAATCAAAAATAGAATTTACTAGCTGTTGCTGGACAGTGTTTCTGCTCCCAAATATTTTTTGCTGTAAACACTAGTGCTCGTTTCTTCGCAGCTCCAAGTACGCACTTCTCCACCTCAATGCTTGGACTCAGCTGGCAGGGGAGAGACCGTGATCAGTGGCGTTTGATAATGCAGGTGCTGTTTTTGAGTTTTTTTGGGGGGGTGGGAGGTTGTTTCAGCACCGTATTTAGGGCATTCTGCCCTTTGGGATTATAGATCTACCGTGGTGGTGGTTACCCTGTCAGTTGAGGATTTAGTACTTGTCCCAGGAAAACGTCAAGTAAAAATGGCTGCAACCAACACCAGAGCTCCAGGCCAGGGGGTGTGTAACACCGTTCGGGTGGCGGTGAAAGATAGTGAAGGAGGTGCACCCATCGACTGCGCCTACTTCATTAAGAATTTTGTTTTTCCAAAATATACGTTATTCATAAAAATCTGGAAAAAAACACTGCAGCCTCACAGCTCTAGCGACCCGGGTTCAGTTCTGGGTAATGCCTGTGTGGAGTTTTCAAGTTCTCCCTGTGACCGCGTGGGTTTCCGACAGGTGCTCTGGTTTCCTCCCACAGCCAAAGACTTGCAGGTTGATAGGTAAATTGGCCATTGTAAATTGCCCCGAGTGTAGGTCGGAGGTAGGAGAATTGAGGGAAGGTGGGGATGTGGTCGGGAATATGTGTCTTTGTTACTTCGTGTCAGTGTGTGTCTGTGTTACTTGGTGTCAGTGTTTGTATTTGTTTTTTGGTGTCAGTGTATGTCTTTGTTACTTCGTGTCAGTGTATGTCTGTGTTACTGGGTGTCAGTGTATGTCTTTGTTACTTGGTGTCAGTGTTTGTCTTTGTTACTTGGTGTCAGTGTTTGTCTTTGTTACTTCGTGTCAGTGTATGTCTGTGTTACTGGGTGTCAGTGTATTTCTTTGTTACTTGGTGTCAGTGTTTGTCTTTGTTACTTGGTGTCAGTGTTTGTCTTTGTCACTTCATGTCAGTGTATGCCTGTGATACTGGGTGTCAGTGTCTGTCTTTGTTACTTAGTGTCAGTGTTTGTCTTTGTTACTTGGTGTCAGTGTTTGTCTTTGTTACTTCGTGTCAGTGTATGTCTGTGTAACTGGGTGTCAGTGTATGTCTTTGTTACTTGGTGTCAGTGTATGTCATTGTTACTTCGTGTCAGTGCATGTCTGTGATACTGGTTGTCAGTGTATGTCTTTGTTACTTGGTGTCAGTGTATGTCATTATTACTTTGTGTCAGTGCATGTCTGTGATGCTGGGTGTCATTGTTTGTCTTTGTTACTTGGTGTAAGTGTATGTCTTTGTTACTTGGTGTAAGTGTGTGTCTTTGTGACTTGGTGTCAGTGCATGTCTGTGTTACAGGGTGTCAGTGTTTGTCTTTGTTACTTGATGTCAGTGTGTGTCTTTGTTACTTGGTGTAAGTGTATGTCTTTGATACTTGGTGTCAGTGTATGGCTTTGTTACTTCGTGTAAGTGTATGTCTTTGTTACTTGGTGACAGTGTTTGTCTTTGTTACTTCGTGTCAGTGTATGTCTGTGTGACTGGGTGTCAGTGTATGTCTTTGTTAGTTGGTGTCAGTGTTTGTCTTTGTTACTTGGTGTCATTGTTTGTCTTTGTTAATTCGTGTCAGTGTATGTCTGTGATACTGGGTGTCAGTGCATGTCTTTGTTACTTGGTGTCAGTGTATGTCTTTGTTACTGGGTGTAAGTGTATGTCTTTGTTACTTGCTGTAAGTGTATGTCTTTGTGACTTGGTGTAAGTGTGTGTCTTTGTTACTTGGTCTCATTGTATGTCTTTGTTACTTGGTGTAAGTGTATGTCTTTGTGACTTGGCGTAAGAGTGTGTCTTTGTTACTAGGTGTCAGTGCATGTCTGTGTTACTGGGTGTCATTGTGTGTCTTTGTTACTTGGTGTAATTGTGTGTCTGTGTTACTTGCTGTAAGTGTATGTCTTTGTGACTTGGCGTAAGAGTGTGTCTTTGTTACTAGGTGTCAGTGTATGTCTGTGTTACTGGGTGTCATAGTGTGTCTTTGTTACTTCGTGTCAGTGTAAGTCTGTCTTACTGGGTGTAAGTGTGTGTCTTTGTTACTTCGTGTCAGCGTGTGTCTGTGTTACTTGGTGTCAGTGTTTGTATCTGTTTTTTGGTGTCAGTGTATGTCTTTGTTAATTGGTGTCAGTGAGTGTCTGTGTTACTGGGTGTCAGTGCTTGTCTTTGTTACTTGGTGTCAGTGTTTGTCTTTGTTACTTGGTGTCAGTGTTTGTCTTTGTTACTTCGTGTCTGTGTATGTCTGTGTTACTGGGTGTCAGTGTATGTCTTTGTTACTTGGTGTCAGTGTTTGTCTCAGCTACTTCGTGTCAGTGTATGTCTGTGATACTGGGTGTCAGTGTATGTCTTTTTTAAATCGTGTCAGTATATGTCTGTGATACTGGGTGTCAGTGTATTTCTTTGTTACTTGGTGTCAGTGTTTGTCTTTGCTACTTGGTGTCAGTGTTTGTCTTTGTCACTTCATGTCAGTGTATGTCTGTGATACTGGGTGTCAGTGTCTGTCTTTGTTGCTTGGTGTCAGTGTTTGTCTTTGTTACTTGGTGTCAGTGATTGTCTTTGTTACTTCGTGTCTGTGTATGTCTGTGTAACTGGGTGTCAGTGTATGTCTTTGTTACTTGGTTTCAGTGTTTGTCTTTGTTACTTCTTGTCAGTGTATGTTTGTGATATTGGGAGTCAGTGCATGTCTTTTTACATGGTGTCAGTGTTTGTCTTTGTTACTTGGTGTCAGTGTTTGTCTTTGTTACTTCGTGTCTGTGTATGTCTGTGTAACTTGGTGTCAGTGTATTTCTTTGTTACTTGGTGTCAGTGTTTGTCTTTGTTACTTGGTGTCAGTGTTTGTCTTTGTTACTTCGTGTCAGTGTATGTCTGTGTTACTGGGTGTCAGTGTATGTCTTTGTTAATTGGTGTCAGTGTTTGTCTCTGCTACCTCGTGCCAGTGTATGTCTGTGATACTGGGTGTCAGTGTATTTCTTTGTTACTTGGTGTCAGTGTTTGTCTTTGTCACTTCATGTCAGTGTATGCCTGTGATACAGGGTGTCAGTGTCTGTCTTTGTTACTTGGTGTCAGTGTTTGTCTTTGTTACTTGGTGTCAGTGTTTGTCTTTGTTACTTCGTGTCAGTGTATGTCTGTGTAACTGGGTGTCAGTGTATGTCTTTGTTACTTGGTGTCAATGTATGTCTTTGTTACTTGATGTCAGTTTATGTCATTATTACTTCGTGTCAGTGTATGTCTTTTTACTTGGTGTCAGTGTTTGTCTTTGTTACTTGGTGTCAGTGTTTGTCTTTGTTACTTCGTGTCAGTGTATGTCTGTGATACTGGGTGTCAGTGTATGTCTTTGTTACTTGGTGTCAGTGTTTGTCTTTGTAACTTGGTGTCAGTGTTTGTCTTTGTTACTTATTGTCACTGTATGTCTGTGTTACTGGGTGGCAGTGTATGTCTTTGTTACTTGGTGTCAGTGTTTGTCTTTGTTACTTGGTGTCAGTGTTTGTCTTTGTTACTTCGTGTCAGTGAGTGTCTGTGTTACTGGGTGTCAGTGCTTGTCTTTTTTACTTGGTGTCAGTGTTTGTCTTTGTTACTTGGTGTCAGTGTTTGTCTTTGTTACTTCGTGTCAGTGTATGTCTGTGTTACTGGGTGTCAGTGTATGTCTTTGTTACTTGGTGTCAGTGTTTGTCTCTGCTACTTCGTGTCAGTGTATGTCTGTGATACTGGGTGTCAGTGTATGTCTTTTTTACATCGTGTCAGTGTATCTCTGTGATACTGGGTGTCAGTGTATTTCTTTGTTACTTGGTGTCAGTGTTTGTCTTTGTTACTTGGTGTCAGTGTTTGTCTTTGTCACTTCGTGTCAGTGTATGTCTGTGATACTGGGTGTCAGTGTATGTCTTTTTTACATCGTGTCAGTGTATGTCTGTGATACTGGGTGTCGGTGTATTTATTTGTTACTTGGTGTCAGTGTTTGTCTTTGTTACTTGGTGTCAGTGTATGTCTTTGTTACTGGGTGTAAGTGTATGTCTTTGTTACTTGCTGTAAGTGTATGTCTTTGTGACTTGGTGTAAGTGTGTGTCTTTGTTACTTGGTCTCAGTGTATGTCTTTGTTACTTGGTGTAAGTGTATGTCTTTGTGACTTGGCGTAAGAGTGTGTCTTTGTTACTAGGTGTCAGTGCATGTCTGTGTTACTGGGTGTCATTGTGTGTCTTTGTTACTTGGTGTAAGTGTGTGTCTGTGTTACTGCGTGACAGTGTGTGTCTTTGTTACTTCGTGTCAGTGTATGTCTGTGTTACTGGGTGTAAGTGCGTGTATATGTTACTTCGTGTCAGTGTGTGTCTGTGTTACTTGGTGTCAGTGTTTGTATTTGTTTTTTGGTGTCAGTGTATGTCTTTGTTAATTGGTGTCAGTGAGTGTCTGTGTTACTGGGTGTCAGTGCTTGTCTTTGTTACTTGGTGTCAGTGTTTGTCTTTGTTACTTGGTGTCAGTGTTTGTCTTTGTTACTTCGTGTCAGTGTTTGTCTCTGCTACTTCGTGTCAGTGTATGTCTGTGATACTGGGTGTCAGTGTATTTCTTTGTTACTTGGTGTCAGTGTTTGTCTTTGTCACTTCATGTCAGTGTATGCCTGTGATACTGGGTGTCAGTGTCTGTCTTTGTTACTTGGTGTCAGTGTTTGTCTTTGTTACTTGGTGTCAGTGTTTGTCTTTGTTACTTCGTGTCAGTGTATGTCTGTGTACCTGGGTGTCAGTGTATGTCTTTGTTACTTGGTGTCAGTGTATGTCTTTGTTACTTGATGTCAGTGTATGTCATTATTACTTCGTGTCAGTGCATGTCTGTGATACTGGGTGTCAGTGTATTTCTTTTTACTTGGTGTCAGTGTTTGTCTTTGTTACTTGGTGTCAGTGTTTGTCTTTGTTACTTCGTGTCAGTGTATGTATGTGATACTGGGTGTCAGTGTATGTCTTTGTTACTTGGTGTCAGTGTTTGTCTTTGTAACTTGGTGTCAGTGTTTGTCTTTGATACATCGTGTCACTGTATGTCTGTGTTACAGGGTGGCAGTGTATGTCTTTGTTACTTGGTGTCAGTGTTTGTCTTTGTTACTTGGTGTCAGTGTTTGTCTTTGTTACTTCGTGTCAGTGAGTGTCCGTGTTACTGGGTGTCAGTGCTTGTCTTTTTTACTTGGTGTCAGTGTTTGTCTTTGTTACTTGGTGTCAGTGTTTGTCTTTGTTACTTCGTGTCAGTGTATGTCTGTGTTACTGGGTGTCTGTGTATGTCTTTGTTACTTGGTGTCAGTGTTTGTCTCTGCCACTTCGTGTCAGTGTATTTCTGTGATACTGGGCGTCAGTGTCTGTCTTTTTTACATCATGTCAGTGTATGTCTGTGATACTGGGTGTCAGTGTATTTCTTTGTTACTTGGTGTCAGTGTTTGTCTTTGTTACTTGGTGTCAGTGTTTGTCTTTGTCACTTCATGTCAGTGTATGCCTGTGATACTGGGTGTCAGTGTCTGTCTTTGTTACTTGGTGTCAGTGTTTGTCTTTGTGACTTGGTGTCAGTGCATGTCTGTGTTACAGGGTGTCAGTGTTTGTCTTTGTTACTTGATGTCAGTGTTTGTCTTTGTTACTTGGTGTAAGTATATGTCTTTGATACTTGGTGTCAGTGTATGGCTTTGTTACTTCGTGTAAGTGTATGTGTTTGTTACTTGGTGACAGTGTTTGTCTTTGTTACTTCGTGTCAGTGTATGTCTGTGTGACTGGGTGTCAGTGGAAGTGTTTGTTAGTTGGTGTCAGTGTTTGTCTTTGTTACCTGGTGCCATTGTTTGTCTTTGTTAATTCGTGTCAGTGTATGTCTGTGATACTGGGTGTCAGTGTATGTCTTTGTTACTTGGTGTCAGTGTATGTCTTTGTTCCTGGGTGTAAGTGTATGTCTTTGTTACTTGCTGTTAGTGTATGTCTTTGTGACTTGGTGTAAGTGTGTGTCTTTGTTTCTTGGTCTCAGTGTATGTCTTTGTTGCTTGGTGTAAGTGTATGTCTTTGTGACTTGGCGGAAGAGTGTGTCTTTGTTACTAGGTGTCAGTGCATGTCTGTGTTACTGGGTGTCATTGTGTGTCTTTGTTACTTGGTGTAAGTGAGTGTCTGTGTTACTGTGTGTCAGTGTGTGTCTTTGTTTCTTCGTGTCAGTGTATGTCTGTGTTACTGGGTGTAAGTGTGTGTATATGTTACTTCGTGTCAGTGTGTGTCTGTGTTACTTGGTGACAGTGTTTGTATTTGTTTTTTGGTGTCAGTGTATGTCTTTGTTAATTGGTGTCAGTGAGTGTCTGTGTTACTGGGTGTCAGTGCTTGTCTTTGTTACTTGGTGTCAGTGTTTGTCTTTGTTAACTCGTGTCAGTGTATGTCTGTGTTACTGGGTGTCAGTGTATGTCTTTGTTACTTGGTGTCAGTGTTTGTCTCTGCTACTTCGTGTCAGTGTATGTCTGTGATACTGGGTGTCAGTGTATTTCTTTGTTACTTGGTGTCAGTGTTTGTCTTTGTCACTTCATGTCAGTGTAAGCCTGTGATACTGGGTGTCAGTGTCTGTCTTTGTTACTTGGTGTCAGTGTTTGTCTCTGCTACTTCGTGTCAGTGTATGTCTGTGATACTGGGTGTCAGTGTATTTCTTTGTTACTTGGTGTCAGTGTTTGTCTTTGTCACTTCATGTCAGTGTAAGCCTGTGATACTGGGTGTCAGTGTCTGTCTTTGTTACTTGGTGTCAGTGTTTGTCTTTGTTACTTCGTGTCAGTGTATGTCTGTGTAACTTGGTGTCAGTGTATGTCTTTGTTACTTGGTGTCAGTGTATGTCATTATTACTTCGTGTCAGTGCATGTCTGTGATACTGGGTGTCAGTGTATGTCTTTTTACTTGGTGTCAGTGTTTGTCTTTGTTACTTGGTGTCAGTGTTTGTCTTTGTTACTTCGTGTCAGTGTATGTCTGTGATACTGGGTGTCAGTGTATGTCTTTGTTACTTGGTGTCAGTGTTTGTCTTTGTAACTTGGTGTCAGTGTTTGTCTTTGTTACTTCGTGTCAGTGTATGTCTGTGTTACTGGGTGGCAGTGTATGTCTTTGTTACTTGGTGTCAGTGTTTGTCTTTGTTACTTGATGTCAGTGTTTGTCTTTGTTACTTGGTGTAAGTATATGTCTTTGATACTTGGTGTCAGTGTATGGCTTTGTTACTTCGTGTAAGTGTATGTGTTTGTTACTTGGTGACAGTGTTTGTCTTTGTTACTTCGTGTCAGTGTATGTCTGTGTGACTGGGTGTCAGTGGAAGTGTTTGTTAGTTGGTGTCAGTGTTTGTCTTTGTTACCTGGTGCCATTGTTTGTCTTTGTTAATTCGTGTCAGTGTATGTCTGTGATACTGGGTGTCAGTGTATGTCTTTGTTACTTGGTGTCAGTGTATGTCTTTGTTACTGGGTGTAAGTGTATGTCTTTGTTACTTGCTGTTAGTGTATGTCTTTGTGACTTGGTGTAAGTGTGTGTCTTTGTTTCTTGGTCTCAGTGTATGTCTTTGTTGCTTGGTGTAAGTGTATGTCTTTGTGACTTGGCGGAAGAGTGTGTCTTTGTTACTAGGTGTCAGTGCATGTCTGTGTTACTGGGTGTCATTGTGTGTCTTTGTTACTTGGTGTAAGTGAGTGTCTGTGTTACTGTGTGTCAGTGTGTGTCTTTGTTTCTTCGTGTCAGTGTATGTCTGTGTTACTGGGTGTAAGTGTGTGTATATGTTACTTCGTGTCAGTGTGTGTCTGTGTTACTTGGTGACAGTGTTTGTATTTGTTTTTTGGTGTCAGTGTATGTCTTTGTTAATTGGTGTCAGTGAGTGTCTGTGTTACTGGGTGTCAGTGCTTGTCTTTGTTACTTGGTGTCAGTGTTTGTCTTTGTTAACTCGTGTCAGTGTATGTCTGTGTTACTGGGTGTCAGTGTATGTCTTTGTTACTTGGTGTCAGTGTTTGTCTCTGCTACTTCGTGTCAGTGTATGTCTGTGATACTGGGTGTCAGTGTATTTCTTTGTTACTTGGTGTCAGTGTTTGTCTTTGTCACTTCATGTCAGTGTAAGCCTGTGATACTGGGTGTCAGTGTCTGTCTTTGTTACTTGGTGTCAGTGTTTGTCTCTGCTACTTCGTGTCAGTGTATGTCTGTGATACTGGGTGTCAGTGTATTTCTTTGTTACTTGGTGTCAGTGTTTGTCTTTGTCACTTCATGTCAGTGTAAGCCTGTGATACTGGGTGTCAGTGTCTGTCTTTGTTACTTGGTGTCAGTGTTTGTCTTTGTTACTTCGTGTCAGTGTATGTCTGTGTAACTTGGTGTCAGTGTATGTCTTTGTTACTTGGTGTCAGTGTATGTCATTATTACTTCGTGTCAGTGCATGTCTGTGATACTGGGTGTCAGTGTATGTCTTTTTACTTGGTGTCAGTGTTTGTCTTTGTTACTTGGTGTCAGTGTTTGTCTTTGTTACTTCGTGTCAGTGTATGTCTGTGATACTGGGTGTCAGTGTATGTCTTTGTTACTTGGTGTCAGTGTTTGTCTTTGTAACTTGGTGTCAGTGTTTGTCTTTGTTACTTCGTGTCAGTGTATGTCTGTGTTACTGGGTGGCAGTGTATGTCTTTGTTACTTGGTGTCAGTGTTTGTCTTTGTTACTTGGTGTCAGTGTATGTCTTTGTTAATTGGTATCAGTGTATGTCTGTGTTACTTGGTGTCAGTGAATGGCTTTGTTACTTGGTGTCAGTGTGTGTCTGTGTTACTTGGTGTCAGTGTATGTCTTTGTTACTTGGTGTCAGTGCATGTCTCTGTTAATTGGTATCAGTGTATGTCTGTCTTACTTGGTGTCAGTGTATGTCTT
Organism: Heterodontus francisci; assembly: GCF_036365525.1. Taxonomy (NCBI): domain Eukaryota; kingdom Metazoa; phylum Chordata; class Chondrichthyes; order Heterodontiformes; family Heterodontidae; genus Heterodontus; species Heterodontus francisci. The sequence continues at coordinate 21,711,601 of NW_027141852.1, read as the reverse complement.
TGTTACTTGGTGTCAGTGTGTGTCTGTGTTACTTGGTGTCAGTGTATGTCTTTGTTACTCGGTGTCAGTGCGTGTCCCTGTTCCTGGGTGTCAGTGTTTGTCTTTGTTACTTGGTGTCAGTGCGTGTCTGTGTTACTGGGTGTCTGTGTATGTCTTTGTTACTTGGTGTCAGTGTTTGTCTCTGCTACTTCGTGTCAGTGTATGTCTGTGATACTGGGTGTCAGTGTATGTCTTTTTTACATCGTGTCAGTGTATCTCTGTGATACTGGGTGTCAGTGTATTTCTTTGTTACTTGGTGTCAGTGTTTGTCTTTGTCACTTCGTGTCAGTGTATGTCTGTGATACTGGGTGGCAGTGTATGTCTTTGTTACTTGGTGTCAGTGTTTGTCTTTGTTACTTGGTGTCAGTGTATGTCTTTGTTAATTGGTATCAGTGTATGTCTGTGTTACTTGGTGTCAGTGAATGGCTTTGTTACTTGGTGTCAGTGTGTGTCTGTGTTACTTGGTGTCAGTGTATGTCTTTGTTACTTGGTGTCAGTGCATGTCTCTGTTAATTGGTATCAGTGTATGTCTGTCTTACTTGGTGTCAGTGTATGTCTTTGTTACTTGGTGTCAGTGTGTGTCTGTGTTACTTGGTGTCAGTGTATGTCTTTGTTACTCGGTGTCAGTGCGTGTCCCTGTTCCTGGGTGTCAGTGTTTGTCTTTGTTACTTGGTGTCAGTGTGTGTCTGTGTTACTGGGTGTCTGTGTATGTCTTTGTTACTTGGTGTCAGTGTTTGTCTCTGCTACTTCGTGTCAGTGTATGTCTGTGATACTGGGTGTCAGTGTATGTCTTTTTTACATCGTGTCAGTGTATCTCTGTGATACTGGGTGTCAGTGTATTTCTTTGTTACTTGGTGTCAGTGTTTGTCTTTGTTACTTGGTGTCAGTGTTTGTCTTTGTCACTTCGTGTCAGTGTATGTCTGTGATACTGGGTGTCAGTGTATGTCTTTTTTACATCGTGTCAGTGTATCTCTGTGATACTGGGTGTCAGTGTATTTCTTTGTTACTTGGTGTCAGTGTTTGTCTTTGTTACTTGGTGTCAGTGTATGTTTTTGTTACTTGGTGTCAGTGTTTGTCTTTGTTACTGGGTGTCAGTGCATGTCTGTGTTACTGGGTGTCATTGTGTGTCTTTGTTACTTGGTGTAAGTGAGTGTCTGTGTTACTGTGTGTCAGTGTGTGTCTTTGTTTCTTCGTGTCAGTGTATGTCTGTGTTACTGGGTGTAAGTGTGTGTATATGTTACTTCGTGTCAGTGTGTGTCTGTGTTACTTGGTGACAGTGTTTGTATTTGTTTTTTGGTGTCAGTGTATGTCTTTGTTAATTGGTGTCAGTGAGTGTCTGTGTTACTGGGTGTCAGTGCTTGTCTTTGTTACTTGGTGTCAGTGTTTGTCTTTGTTAACTCGTGTCAGTGTATGTCTGTGTTACTGGGTGTCAGTGTATGTCTTTGTTACTTGGTGTCAGTGTTTGTCTCTGCTACTTCGTGTCAGTGTATGTCTGTGATACTGGGTGTCAGTGTATTTCTTTGTTACTTGGTGTCAGTGTTTGTCTTTGTCACTTCATGTCAGTGTAAGCCTGTGATACTGGGTGTCAGTGTCTGTCTTTGTTACTTGGTGTCAGTGTTTGTCTTTGTTACTTGGTGTCAGTGTTTGTCTTTGTTACTTCGTGTCAGTGTATGTCTGTGTAACTGGGTGTCAGTGTATGTCTTTGTTACTTGGTGTCAGTGTATGTCATTATTACTTCGTGTCAGTGCATGTCTGTGATACTGGGTGTCAGTGTATGTCTTTTTACTTGGTGTCAGTGTTTGTCTTTGTTACTTGGTGTCAGTGTTTGTCTTTGTTACTTCGTGTCAGTGTATGTCTGTGATACTGGGTGTCAGTGTATGTCTTTGTTACTTGGTGTCAGTGTTTGTCTTTGTAACTTGGTGTCAGTGTTTGTCTTTGTTACTTCGTGTCAGTGTATGTCTGTGTTACTGGGTGGCAGTGTATGTCTTTGTTACTTGGTGTCAGTGTTTGTCTTTGTTACTTGGTGTCAGTGTATGTCTTTGTTACTGGGTGTCAGTGCATGTCTTTGTTAATTGGTGTCAGTGTATGTCTTTGTTAATTGGTATCAGTGTATGTCTGTGTTACTTGGTGTCAGTGAATGGCTTTGTTACTTGGTGTCAGTGTGTGTCTGTGTTACTTGGTGTCAGTGTATGTCTTTGTTACTTGGTGTCAGTGCATGTCTCTGTTAATTGGTATCAGTGTATGTCTGTCTTACTTGGTGTCAGTGTATGTCTTTGTTACTTGGTGTCAGTGTGTGTCTGTGTTACTTGGTGTCAGTGTATGTCTTTGTTACTCGGTGTCAGTGCGTGTCCCTGTTCCTGGGTGTCAGTGTTTGTCTTTGTTACTTGGTGTCAGTGTCTGTCTGTGTTACTGGGTGTCTGTGTATGTCTTTGTTACTTGGTGTCAGTGTTTGTCTCTGCTACTTCGTGTCAGTGTATGTCTGTGATACTGGGTGTCAGTGTATGTCTTTTTTACATCGTGTCAGTGTATCTCTGTGATACTGGGTGTCAGTGTATTTCTTTGTTACTTGGTGTCAGTGTTTGTCTTTGTTACTTGGTGTCAGTGTTTGTCTTTGTCACTTCGTGTCAGTGTATGTCTGTGATACTGGGTGTCAGTGTATGTCTTTTTTACATCGTGTCAGTGTATGTCTGTGATACTGGGTGTCAGTGTATGTCTGTGTTACTTGGTGTCAGTGTATGTCTTTGTTACTTGGTGTCAGTGTGTCTTTGTCACTGGGTGTCAGTGTATGTCTTTGTTACTTGGTGTCAGTGTGTTTCTGTGATACTTGGTTTCAGTATGTGTCTTTGTTACTGGGTGTCAGTGTATGTCTTTGTTACTTGGTGTCAGTGTATGTCTGTGTTACTTGTTGTCAGTGTATGTCTGTGTTACTTGGTGTCAGTGTGCGTCTGTGTTACTTGGTGTCAGTGTATGTCTTTGTTACTTCGTGTCAGTGTTTGTCTTTGTTACTTGGTGTAAGTGTATGTCTTTGTTACTTGGTGCCAGTGTCTGTCTGTGTTAGTGGGTGGCAGTGCATGTCTTTGTTATTTGGTGTAGGTGTATGTCTTTGTGACTTGGTGTCAGTGTATGTGTGTGTTTCTTGGTGTCAGTGTATGTCTTTGTTACTTGGTGTCAGTGTTTGTCTTTGTTACTTGGTGTCAGTGTATGTCTTTGTTAATTGGTATCAGTGTATGTCTGTGTTACTTGGTGTCAGTGAATGGCTTTGTTACTTGGTGTCAGTGTGTGTCTGTGTTACTTGGTGTCAGTGTATGTCTTTGTTACTTGGTGTCAGTGCATGTCTCTGTTAATTGGTATCAGTGTATGTCTGTCTTACTTGGTGTCAGTGTATGTCTTTGTTACTTGGTGTCAGTGTGTGTCTGTGTTACTTGGTGTCAGTGTATGTCTTTGTTACTCGGTGTCAGTGCGTGTCCCTGTTCCTGGGTGTCAGTGTTTGTCTTTGTTACTTGGTGTCAGTGTGTGTCTGTGTTACTGGGTGTCTGTGTATGTCTTTGTTACTTGGTGTCAGTGTTGGTCTCTGCTACTTCGTGTCAGTGTATGTCTGTGATACTGGGTGTCAGTGTATGTCTTTTTTACATCGTGTCAGTGTATCTCTGTGATACTGGGTGTCAGTGTATTTCTTTGTTACTTGGTGTCAGTGTTTGTCTTTGTTACTTGGTGTCAGTGTTTGTCTTTGTCACTTCGTGTCAGTGTATGTCTGTGATACTGGGTGTCAGTGTATGTCTTTTTTACATCGTGTCAGTGTATCTCTGTGATACTGGGTGTCAGTGTATTTCTTTGTTACTTGGTGTCAGTGTTTGTCTTTGTTACTTGGTGTCAGTGTATGTTTTTGTTACTTGGTGTCAGTGTTTGTCTTTGTTACTGGGTGTCAGTGCATGTCTGTGTTACTGGGTGTCATTGTGTGTCTTTGTTACTTGGTGTAAGTGAGTGTCTGTGTTACTGTGTGTCAGTGTGTGTCTTTGTTTCTTCGTGTCAGTGTATGTCTGTGTTACTGGGTGTAAGTGTGTGTATATGTTACTTCGTGTCAGTGTGTGTCTGTGTTACTTGGTGACAGTGTTTGTATTTGTTTTTTGGTGTCAGTGTATGTCTTTGTTAATTGGTGTCAGTGAGTGTCTGTGTTACTGGGTGTCAGTGCTTGTCTTTGTTACTTGGTGTCAGTGTTTGTCTTTGTTAACTCGTGTCAGTGTATGTCTGTGTTACTGGGTGTCAGTGTATGTCTTTGTTACTTGGTGTCAGTGTTTCTCTCTGCTACTTCGTGTCAGTGTATGTCTGTGATACTGGGTGTCAGTGTATTTCTTTGTTACTTGGTGTCAGTGTTTGTCTTTGTCACTTCATGTCAGTGTAAGCCTGTGATACTGGGTGTCAGTGTCTGTCTTTGTTACTTGGTGTCAGTGTTTGTCTTTGTTACTTGGTGTCAGTGTTTGTCTTTGTTACTTCGTGTCAGTGTATGTCTGTGTAACTGGGTGTCAGTGTATGTCTTTGTTACTTGGTGTCAGTGTATGTCATTATTACTTCGTGTCAGTGCATGTCTGTGATACTGGGTGTCAGTGTATGTCTTTTTACTTGGTGTCAGTGTTTGTCTTTGTTACTTGGTGTCAGTGTTTGTCTTTGTTACTTCGTGTCAGTGTATGTCTGTGATACTGGGTGTCAGTGTATGTCTTTGTTACTTGGTGTCAGTGTTTGTCTTTGTAACTTGGTGTCAGTGTTTGTCTTTGTTACTTCGTGTCAGTGTATGTCTGTGTTACTGGGTGGCAGTGTATGTCTTTGTTACTTGGTGTCAGTGTTTGTCTTTGTTACTTGGTGTCAGTGTATGTCTTTGTTACTGGGTGTCAGTGTATGTCTTTGTTAATTGGTATCAGTGTATGTCTGTGTTACTTGGTGTCAGTGAATGGCTTTGTTACTTGGTGTCAGTGTGTGTCTGTGTTACTTGGTGTCAGTGTATGTCTTTGTTACTTGGTGTCAGTGCATGTCTCTGTTAATTGGTATCAGTGTATGTCTGTCTTACTTGGTGTCAGTGTATGTCTTTGTTACTTGGTGTCAGTGTGTGTCTTTGTTACTCGGTGTCAGTGCGTGTCCCTGTTCCTGGGTGTCAGTGTTTGTCTTTGTTACTTGGTGTCAGTGTGTGTCTGTGTTACTGGGTGTCTGTGTATGTCTTTGTTACTTGGTGTCAGTGTTGGTCTCTGCTACTTCGTGTCAGTGTATGTCTGTGATACTGGGTGTCAGTGTATGTCTTTTTTACATCGTGTCAGTGTATCTCTGTGATACTGGGTGTCAGTGTATTTCTTTGTTACTTGGTGTCAGTGTTTGTCTTTGTTACTTGGTGTCAGTGTTTGTCTTTGTCACTTCGTGTCAGTGTATGTCTGTGATACTGGGTGTCAGTGTATGTCTTTTTTACATCGTGTCAGTGTATCTCTGTGATACTGGGTGTCAGTGTATTTCTTTGTTACTTGGTGTCAGTGTTTGTCTTTGTTACTTGGTGTCAGTGTATGTTTTTGTTACTTGGTGTCAGTGTTTGTCTTTGTTACTGGGTGTCAGTGCATGTCTGTGTTACTGGGTGTCATTGTGTGTCTTTGTTACTTGGTGTAAGTGAGTGTCTGTGTTACTGTGTGTCAGTGTGTGTCTTTGTTTCTTCGTGTCAGTGTATGTCTGTGTTACTGGGTGTAAGTGTGTGTATATGTTACTTCGTGTCAGTGTGTGTCTGTGTTACTTGGTGACAGTGTTTGTATTTGTTTTTTGGTGTCAGTGTATGTCTTTGTTAATTGGTGTCAGTGAGTGTCTGTGTTACTGGGTGTCAGTGCTTGTCTTTGTTACTTGGTGTCAGTGTTTGTCTTTGTTAACTCGTGTCAGTGTATGTCTGTGTTACTGGGTGTCAGTGTATGTCTTTGTTACTTGGTGTCAGTGTTTGTCTCTGCTACTTCGTGTCAGTGTATGTCTGTGATACTGGGTGTCAGTGTATTTCTTTGTTACTTGGTGTCAGTGTTTGTCTTTGTCACTTCATGTCAGTGTAAGCCTGTGATACTGGGTGTCAGTGTCTGTCTTTGTTACTTGGTGTCAGTGTTTGTCTTTGTTACTTGGTGTCAGTGTTTGTCTTTGTTACTTCGTGTCAGTGTATGTCTGTGTAACTGGGTGTCAGTGTATGTCTTTGTTACTTGGTGTCAGTGTATGTCATTATTACTTCGTGTCAGTGCATGTCTGTGATACTGGGTGTCAGTGTATGTCTTTTTACTTGGTGTCAGTGTTTGTCTTTGTTACTTGGTGTCAGTGTTTGTCTTTGTTACTTCGTGTCAGTGTATGTCTGTGATACTGGGTGTCAGTGTATGTCTTTGTTACTTGGTGTCAGTGTTTGTCTTTGTAACTTGGTGTCAGTGTTTGTCTTTGTTACTTCGTGTCAGTGTATGTCTGTGTTACTGGGTGGCAGTGTATGTCTTTGTTACTTGGTGTCAGTGTTTGTCTTTGTTACTTGGTGTCAGTGTATGTCTTTGTTACTGGGTGTCAGTGCATGTCTTTGTTAATTGGTGTCAGTGTATGTCTTTGTTAATTGGTATCAGTGTATGTCTGTGTTACTTGGTGTCAGTGAATGGCTTTGTTACTTGGTGTCAGTGTGTGTCTGTGTTACTTGGTGTCAGTGTATGTCTTTGTTACTTGGTGTCAGTGCATGTCTCTGTTAATTGGTATCAGTGTATGTCTGTCTTACTTGGTGTCAGTGTATGTCTTTGTTACTTGGTGTCAGTGTGTGTCTGTGTTACTTGGTGTCAGTGTATGTCTTTGTTACTCGGTGTCAGTGCGTGTCCCTGTTCCTGGGTGTCAGTGTTTGTCTTTGTTACTTGGTGTCAGTGTGTGTCTGTGTTACTGGGTGTCTGTGTATGTCTTTGTTACTTGGTGTCAGTGTTTGTCTCTGCTACTTCGTGTCAGTGTATGTCTGTGATACTGGGTGTCAGTGTATGTCTTTTTTACATCGTGTCAGTGTATCTCTGTGATACTGGGTGTCAGTGTATTTCTTTGTTACTTGGTGTCCGTGTTTGTCTTTGTTACTTGGTGTCAGTGTTTGTCTTTGTCACTTCGTGTCAGTGTATGTCTGTGATACTGGGTGTCAGTGTATGTCTTTTTTACATCGTGTCAGTGTATGTCTGTGATACTGGGTGTCAGTGTATGTCTGTGTTACTTGGTGTCAGTGTATGTCTTTGTTACTTGGTGTCAGTGTGTCTTTGTCACTGGGTGTCAGTGTATGTCTTTGTTACTTGGTGTCAGTGTGTTTCTGTGATACTTGGTTTCAGTGTGTGTCTTTGTTACTGGGTGTCAGTGTATGTCTTTGTTACTTGGTGTCAGTGTATGTCTGTGTTACTTGTTGTCAGTGTATGTCTTTGTTACTTGGTGTCAGTGTGTGTCTGTGTTACTTGGTGTCAGTGTATGTCTTTGTTACTTCGTGTCAGTGTTTGTCTTTGTTACTTGGTGTAAGTGTATGTCTTTGTTACTTGGTGCCAGTGTCTGTCTGTGTTAGTGGGTGGCAGTGCATGTCTTTGTTATTTGGTGTAGGTGTATGTCTTTGTGACTTGGTGTCAGTGTATGTGTGTGTTTCTTGGTGTCAGTGTATGTCTTTGTTACTTGGTGTCAGTGTATGTCTTTGTTAACTGGTGTCAGTGTATGTCTTTGTTACTTGGTGTCAGTGAGTGTCTGTGTTACTGGGTGTCAGTGTATGTCTTTGTCACTTGGTGTCAGTGCGTGTCTATGATACTGGGTGTCAGTGTTTGTTTTTGTTACTTGGTGTCAGTGTTTGTCTTTGTTACTGGGTGTCAGTGCATGTCTGTGTTACTGGGTGTCAGTGTTTGTCTTTGTTACTTGGTATCAGTGAATGTCTTTGTTACTTGGTGTCAGTGTGTGTCTGTGTTACGTGGTGTCAGTGTTTGTCTTTGTTACTTGGTGTCAGTGTGTGTCTTTGTTACTTCGTGTAAGTGTATGTCTTTGATACTTGGTGTCAGTGTTTGTCCTTGTTACTTCGTGTCAGTGTATGTCTGTGTGACTGGGTGTCAGTGTATGTCTTTGTTAGTTCGTGTCAGTGTTTGTCTTTGTTACTTGGTGTCAGTGTTTGTCTTTGTTAATTCGTGTCAGTGTATGTCTGTGATACTGGGTGTCAGTGTATGTCTTTGTTAATTTGTGTCAGTGCATGTCTTTGTTACTGGGTGTAAGTGTATGTCTTTGTTACTTGGTGTCAGTGCGTGTCTATGATACTGGGTGTCAGTGTTTGTTTTTGTTACTTGGTGTCAGTGTTTGTCTTTGTTACTGGGTGTCAGTGCATGTCTGTGTTACTGGGTGTCAGTGTTTGTCTTTGTTACTTGGTATCAGTGAATGTCTTTGTTACTTGGTGTCAGTGTGTGTCTGTGTTACGTGGTGTCAGTGTTTGTCTTTGTTACTTGGTGTCAGTGTGTGTCTTTGTTACTTCGTGTAAGTGTATGTCTTTGATACTTGGTGTCAGTGTTTGTCTTTGTTACTTCGTGTCAGTGTATGTCTGTGTGACTGGGTGTCAGTGTATGTCTTTGTTAGTTGGTGTCAGTGTTTGTCTTTGTTACTTGGTGTCAGTGTTTGTCTTTGTTAATTCGTGTCAGTGTATGTCTGTGATACTGGGTGTCAGTGTATGTCTTTGTTAATTTGTGTCAGTGCATGTCTTTGTTACTGGGTGTAAGTGTCTGTCTTTGTTACTTGCTGTAAGTGTATGTCTTTGTGACTTGGTGCAAGTATGTGTCTTTGTTACTTGGTCTCAGTGTATGTCTTTGTTAATTGGTGTAAGTGTATGTCTTTGTGACTTGGCGTAAGAGTGTGTCTTTGTTACTAGGTGTCAGTGTATGTCTGTGTTACTGGGTGTCATAGTGTGTCTTTGTTACTTCGTGTAAGTGTGTGTCTGTCTTACTGGGTGTAAGTGTGTGTCTTTGTTACTTCGTGTCAGCGTGTGTCTGTGTTACTTGGTGTCAGTGTTTGTATCTGTTTTTTGGTGTCAGTGTCATTCTTTGTTAATTGGTGTCAGTGAGTGTCTGTGTTACTGGGTGTCAGTGCTTGTCTTTGTTACTTGGTGTCAGTGTTTGTCTTTGTTACTTGGTGTCAGTGTTTGTCTTTGTTACTTCGTGTCAGTGTATGTCTGTGTGACTGGGTGTCAGTGTATGTCTTTGTTAGTTGGTGTCAGTGTTTGTCTTTGTTACTTGCTGTCAGTGTTTGTCTTTGTTAATTCGTGTCAGTGTATGTCTGTGATACTGGGTGTCAGTGTATGTCTTTGTTAATTTGTGTCAGTGCATGTCTTTGTTACTGGGTGTAAGTGTCTGTCTTTGTTACTTGCTGTAAGTGTATGTCTTTGTGACTTGGTGCAAGTGTGTGTCTTTGTTACTTGGTCTCAGTGTATGTCTTTGTTAATTGGTGTAAGTGTATGTCTTTGTGACTTGGCGTAAGAGTGTGTCTTTGTTACTAGGTGTCAGTGTATGTCTGTATTACTGGGTGTCATAGTGTGTCTTTGTTACTTCGTGTAAGTGTGTGTCTGTCTTACTGGGTGTAAGTGTGTGTCTTTGTTACTTCGTGTCAGCGTGTGTCTGTGTTACTTGGTGTCAGTGTTTGTATCTGTTTTTTGGTGTCAGTGTCTGTCTTTGTTAATTGGTGTCAGTGAGTGTCTGTGTTACTGGGTGTCAGTGCTTGTCTTTGTTACTTGGTGTCAGTGTTTGTCTTTGTTACTTGGTGTCAGTGTTTGTCTTTGTTACTTCGTGTCTGTGTATGTCTGTGTTACTGGGTGTCAGTGTATGTCTTTGTTACTTGGTGTCAGTGTTTGTCTCAGCTACTTCGTGTCAGTGTATGTCTGTGATACTGGGTGTCAGTGTATGTCTTTTTTACATCGTGTCAGTGTATGTCTGTGATACTGGGTGTCAGTGTATTTCTTTGTTACTTGGTGTCAGTGTTTGTCTTTGCTACTTGGTGTCAGTGTTTGTCTTTGTCACTTCATGTCAGTGTATGCCTGTGATACTGGGTGTCAGTGTCTTTCTTTGTTGCTTGGTGTCAGTGTTTGTCTTTGTTACTTGGTGTCAGTGATTGTCTTTGTTACTTCGTGTCTGTGTATGTCTGTGTAACTGAGTGTCAGTGTATGTCTTTGTTACTTGGTGTCAGTGTTTGTCTTTGTTACTTCGTGTCAGTGTATGTCTGTGATATTGGGTGTCAGTGTATGTCTTTTTACTTGGTGTCAGTGTTTGTCTTTGTTACTTGGTGTCAGTGTTTGTCTTTGTTACTTCGTGTCAGTGTATGTCTGTGATACTGGGTGTCAGTGTATGTCTTTGTTACTTGGTGTCAGTGTATTTCTGTGTTACTTGGAGTCAGTGTATGTCTTTGTTACTTGGTGTCAGTGTGTGTCTGTGATACTTGGTGTCAGTGTATGTCTTTGTTACTTGGTGTCAGTGCATGTCTCTGTTAATTGGTATCAGTGTATGTCTGTGTTACTTGGTGTCAGTGTATGTCTTTGTTACTTGGTGTCAGTGTGTGTCTGTGTTACCTGGTGTCAGTGTATGTCTTTTTTACTCGGTGTCAGTGCGTGTCCCTGTTCCTGGGTGTCAGTGTTTGTCATTGTTACTTGGTGTCAGTGTTTGTCTGTGTTACTTGGTATCAGTTTATGTCTTTGTTACTGGGTGTCAGTGTATGTCTTTGTTACTTGGTGTCAGTGTGTGTCTTTGTTACTGGGTGTCAGTGTATGTCTGTTTTACTTGGTGTCAGTGTATGTCTTTGTTACTTGGTGTCAGTATGTGTCTTTGTTACTGGGTGTCAGTGTATGTCTGTGTTACTTGGTGTCAGTGTATGTCTTTGATACTGGGTGTCAGTTTATGTCTTTGTTACTTGGTGTCAGTGTGTGTCTTTGTTACTTGGTGTCAGTGTGTGTCTTTGTCACTGGGTGTCAGTGTATGTCTGTGTTACTTGGTGTCAGTTTGTTTCTGTGATACTTGGTTTCAGTGTGTGCCTTTGTTACTGGGTGTCAGTGTATGTCTTTGTTACTTGGTGTCAGTGTATGTCTGTGTTACTTGTTGTCAGTGTATGTCTTTGTTACTTGGTGTCAGTGTGTGTCTGTGTTACTTGGTGTCAGTGTATGTCTTTGTTACTTCGTGTCAGTGTTTGTCTTTGTTACTTGGTGTAAGTGTATGTCTTTGTTACTTGGTGTCAGTGTATGTCTGTGTTAGTGGGTGGCAGTGCATGTCTTTGTTATTTGGTGTAGGTGTATGTCTTTGTGACTTGGTGTCAGTGTATGTGTGTGTTTCTTGGTGTCAGTGTATGTCTTTGTTACTTGGTGTCAGTGTATGTCTTTGTTAACTGGTGTCAGTGTATGTCTTTGTTACTTGGTGTCAGTGAGTGTCTGTGTTACTGGGTGTCAGTGTATGTCTTTGTCACTTGGTGTCAGTGCGTGTCTATGATACTGGGTGTCAGTGTTTGTTTTTGTTACTTGGTGTCAGTGTTTGTCTTTGTTACTGGGTGTCAGTGTATGTCTGTGTTACTGGGTGTCTGTGTTTGTCTTTGTTACTTGGTATCAGTGAATGTCTTTGTTACTTGGTGTCAGTGTGTGTCTGTGTTACGTGGTGTCAGTGTTTGTCTTTGTTACTTGGTGTCAGTGTGTGTCTTTGTTACTTGGTGTAAGTGTATGTTTTTGATACTTGGTGTCAGTGTATGTCTTTGTTACTTCGTGTAAGTGTATGTCTTGGTTACTTGGTGACAGTGTTTGTCTTTGTTACTTCGTGTCAGTGTATGTCTGTGTGACTGGGTGTCAGTGTATGTCTTTGTTAGTTGGTGTCAGTGTTTGTCTTTGTTACTTGGTGTCAGTGTTTGTCTTTGTTAATTCGTGTCAGTGTATGTCTGTGATACTGGGTGTCAGTGTATGTCTTTGTTACTTGGTGTCAGTGTATGTCTTTGTTACTGGGTGTAAGTGTATGTCTTTGTTATTTGCTGTAAGTGTATGTCTTTGTGACTTGGTGTAAGTGTGTGTCTTTGTTACATGGTCTTTGTGTATGTCTTTGTTACTTGGTGTAAGTGTATGTCTTTGTGACTTGGCGTAAGAGTGTGTCTTTGTTACTAGGTGTCAGTGTATGTCTGTGTTACTGGGTGTCATAGTGTGTCTTTGTTACTTGGTGTAAGTGTGTGTCTGTGTTACTGTGTGTCAGTGTGTTTCTTTGTTACTTCGTGTCAGTGTATGTCTGTGTTACTGTGTGTAAGTGTGTGTCTTTGTTACTTCGTGTCAGTGTGTGTCTGTGTTACTTGGTGTCAGTGTTTGTATCTGTTTTTTGGTGTCAGTGTATGTCTTTGTTAATTGGTGTCAGTGAGTGTCTGTGTTACTGGGTGTCAGTGCTTGTCTTTGTTACTTGGTGTCAGTGTTTGTCTTTGTTACTTGGTGTCAGTGTTTGTCTTTGTTACTTCGTGTCAGTGTATGTCTGTGTTACTCGGTGTCAGTGCATGTCTTTGTTACTTGGTGTCAGTGTTTGTCTCAGCTACTTCGTGTCAGTGTATGTCTGTGATACTGGGTGTCAGTGTATGTCTTTTTCACATCGTGTCAGTGTATGTCTGTGATACTGGGTGTCAGTGTATTTCTTTGTTACTTGGTGTCAGTGTTTGTCTTTGCTACTTGGTGTCAGTGTTTGTCTTTGTCACTTCATGTCAGTGTATGCCTGTGATACTGGGTGTCAGTGTCTGTCTTTGTTACTTGGTGTCAGTGTTTGTCTTTGTTACTTGGTGTCAGTGTTTGTCTTTGTTACTTCGTGTCAGTGTATGTCTGTGCAACTGGGTGTCAGTGTATGTCTTTGTTACTTGGTGTCAGTGTATGTCTTTGTTACTTGGTGTCAGTGTTTGTCTTTGTTACTTCGTGCCAGTATATGTCTGTGATACTGGGTGTCAGTGTATGTCTTTTTACTTGGTGTCAGTGTTTGTCTTTGTTACTTGGTGTCAGTGTTTGTCTTTGTTACTTCGTGTCAGTGTATGTCTGTGATACTGGGTGTCAGTGTATGTCTTTGTTACTTGGTGTCAGTGTTTGTCTTTGTAACTTTGTGTCAGTGTTTGTCTTTGTTACTTCGTGTCAGTGTTTGTCTTTGTTACTTGGTGTCAGTGTTTGTCTTTGTTACTGGGTGTCAGTGTATGTCTTTGTTAATTGGTGTCAGTGTATGTCTTTGTTAATTGGTATCAGTGAGTGTCTGTGTTACTTGGTGTCAGTGTATGTCTTTGTTACTTGGTGTCAGTGTGTGTCTTTGTCACTGGGTGTCAGTGTATGTCTGTGTTACTTGGTGTCAGTGTGTTTCTGTGATACTTGGTTTCAGTGTATGTCTCTGTTACTGGGTGTCAGTGTATGACTTTGTTACTTGTTGTCAGTGTATGTCTTTGTTACTTGGTGTCAGTGTGTGTCTGTGTTACTTGGTGTCAGTGTATGTCTTTGTTACTTCGTGTCAGTGCTTGTCTTTGTTACTTGGTGTAAGTGTATGTCTTTGTTACTTGGTGACAGTGTATGTCTGTGTTAGTGGGTGGCAGTGCATGTCTTTGTTATTTGGTGTAGGTGTATGTCTTTGTGACTTGGTGTCAGTGTATGTGTGTGTTTCTTGGTGTCAGTGTATGTCTTTGTTACTTGGTGTCAGTGTATGTCTTTGTTAACTGGTGTCAGTGTATGTCTTTGTTACTTGGTGTCAGTGAGTGTCTGTGTTACTGGGTGTCAGTGTATGTCTTTGTCACTTGGTGTCAGTGCGTGTCTATGATACTGGGTGTCAGTGTTTGTCTTTGTTACTTGGTATCAGTGAATGTCTTTGTTACTTGGTGTCAGTGTGTGTCTGTGTTACGTGGTGTCAGTGTTTGTCTTTGTTACTTGGTGTCAGTGTGTGTCTTTGTTACTTGGTGTAAGTGTATGTTTTTGATACTTGGTGTCAGTGTATGTCTTTGTTACTTCGTGTAAGTGTATGTCTTGGTTACTTGGTGACAGTGTTTGTCTTTGTTACTTCGTGTCAGTGTATGTCTGTGTGACTGCGTGTCAGTGTATGTCTTTGTTAGTTGGTGTCAGTGTTTGTCTTTGTTACTTGGTGTCAGTGTTTGTCTTTGTTAATTCGTGTCAGTGTATGTCTGTGATACTGGGTGTCAGTGTATGTCTTTGTTACTTGGTGTCAGTGAATGTCTTTGTTACTGGGTGTAAGAGTATGTCTTTGTTATTTGCTGTAAGTGTATGTCTTTGTGACTTGGTGTAAGTGTGTGTCTTTGTTACTTGGTCTCAGTGTATGTCTTTGTTACTTGGTGTAAGTGTATGTCTTTGTGACTTGGCGTAAGAGTGTGTCTTTGTTACTAGGTGTCAGTGTATGTCTGTGTTACTGGGTGTCATAGTGTGTCTTTGTTACTTGGTGTAAGTGTGTGTCTGTGTTACTGTGTGTCAGTGTGTTTCTTTGTTCCTTCGTGTCAGTGTATGTCTGTGTTACTGTGTGTAAGTGTGTGTCTTTGTTACTTCGTGTCAGTGTGTGTCTGTGTTACTTGGTGTCAGTGTTTGTATCTGTTTTTTGGTGTCAGTGTATGTCTTTGTTAATTGGTGTCAGTGAGTGTCTGTGTTACTGGGTGTCAGTGCTTGTCTTTGTTACTTGGTGTCAGTGTTTGTCTTTGTTACTTGGTGTCAGTGTTTGTCTTTCTAACTTCGTGTCAGTGTATGTCTGGGTTACTGGGTGTCAGTGCATGTCTTTGTTACTTGGTGTCAGTGTTTGTCTCAGCTACTTCGTGTCAGTGTATGTCTGTGATACTGGGTGTCAGTGTATGTCTTTTTCACATCGTGTCAGTGTTTGTCTTTGCTACTTGGTGTCAGTGTTTGTCTTTGTCACTTCATGTCAGTGTATGCCTGTGATACTGGGTGTCAGTGTCTGTCTTTGTTACTTGGTGTCAGTGTTTGTCTTTGTTACTTGGTGTCAGTGTTTGTCTTTGTTACTTCGTGTCAGTGTATGTCTGTGTAACTGGGTGTCAGTGTATGTCTTTGTTACTTGGTGTCAGTGTATGTCTTTGTTACTTGGTGTCAGTGTTTGTCTTTGTTACTTCGTGCCAGTATATGTCTGTGATACTGGGTGTCAGTGTATGTCTTTTTACTTGGTGTCAGTGTTTGTCTTTGTTACTTGGTGTCAGTGTTTGTCTTTGTTACTTCGTGTCAGTGTATGTCTGTGATACTTGGTGTCAGTGTATGTCTTTGTTACTTGGTGTCAGTGTTTGTCTTTGTTACTTGGTGTCAGTGTTTGTCTTTGTTACTTCGTGCCAGTATATGTCTGTGATACTGGGTGTCAGTGTATGTCTTTTTACTTGGTGTCAGTGTTTGTCTTTGTTACTTGGTGTCAGTGTATGTCTTTGTTACTTCGTGTCAGTGTATGTCTGTGATACTGGGTGTCAGTGTATGTCTTTGTTACTTGGTGTCAGTGTTTGTCTTTGTAACTTTGTGTCAGTGTTTGTCTTTGTTACTTCGTGTCAGTGTTTGTCTTTGTTACTTGGTGTCAGTGTTTGTCTTTGTTACTGGGTGTCAGTGTATGTCTTTGTTAATTGGTGTCAGTGTATGTCTTTGTTAATTGGTATCAGTGAGTGTCTGTGTTACTTGGTGTCAGTGTTTGTCTTTGTTACGTCGTGCCAGTATATGTCTGTGATACTGGGTGTCAGTGTATGTCTTTTTACTTGGTGTCAGTGTTTGTCTTTGTTACTTGGTGTCAGTGTTTGTCTTTGTTACTTCGTGTCAGTGTATGTCTGTGATACTGGGTGTCAGTGTATGTCTTTGTTACTTGGTGTCAGTGTTTGTCTTTGTAACTTTGTGTCAGTGTTTGTCTTTGTTACTTCGTGTCAGTGTTTGTCTTTGTTACTTGGTGTCAGTGTTTGTCTTTGTTACTGGGTGTCAGTGTATGTCTTTGTTAATTGGTGTCAGTGTATGTCTTTGTTAATTGGTATCAGTGAGTGTCTGTGTTACTTGGTGTCAGTGTATGTCTTTGTTACTTGGTGTCAGTGTGTGTCTTTGTCACTGGGTGTCAGTGTATGTCTGTGTTACTTGGTGTCAGTGTGTTTCTGTGATACTTGGTTTCAGTGTATGTCTTTGTTACTGGGTGTCAGTGTATGTCTTTGTTACTTGGTGTCAGTGTATGTCTGTGTTACTTGTTGTCAGTGTATGTCTTTGTTACTTGGTGTCAGTGTGTGTCTGTGTTACTTGGTGTCAGTGTATGTCTTTGTTACTTCGTGTCAGTGTTTGTCTTTGTTACTTGGTGTAAGTGTATGTCTTTGTTACTTGGTGACAGTGTATGTCTGTGTTAGTGGGTGGCAGTGCATGTCTTTGTCACTTGGTGTCAGTGCGTGTCTATGATACTGGGTGTCAGTGTTTGTTTTTGTTACTTGGTGTCAGTGTTTGTCTTTGTTAATTCGTGTCAGTGCATGTCTGTGATACTGGGTGTCAGTGTATGTCTTTGTTACTTGGTGTCAGTGTATGTCTTTGTTACTGGGTGTAAGAGTATGTCTTTGTTATTTGCTGTAAGTGTATGTCTTTGTGACTTGGTGTAAGTGTGTGTCTTTGTTACTTGGTCTCAGTGTATGTCTTTGTTACTTGGTGTAAGTGTATGTCTTTGTGACTTGGCGTAAGAGTGTGTCTTTGTTACTAGGTGTCAGTGTATGTCTGTGTTACTGGGTGTCATAGTGTGTCTTTGTTACTTGGTGTAAGTGTGTGTCTGTGTTACTGTGTGTCAGTGTGTTTCTTTGTTACTTCGTGTCAGTGTATGTCTGTGTTACTGTGTGTAAGTGTGTGTCTTTGTTACTTCGTGTCAGTGTGTGTCTGTGTTACTTGGTGTCAGTGTTTGTATCTGTTTTTTGGTGTCAGTGTATGTCTTTGTTAATTGGTGTCAGTGAGTGTCTGTGTTACTGGGTGTCAGTGCTTGTCTTTGTTACTTGGTGTCAGTGTTTGTCTTTGTTACTTGGTGTCAGTGTTTGTCTTTCTAACTTCGTGTCAGTGTATGTCTGGGTTACTGGGTGTCAGTGCATGTCTTTGTTACTTGGTGTCAGTGTTTGTCTCAGCTACTTCGTGTCAGTGTATGTCTGTGATACTGGGTGTCAGTGTATGTCTTTTTCACATCGTGTCAGTGTTTGTCTTTGCTACTTGGTGTCAGTGTTTGTCTTTGTCACTTCATGTCAGTGTATGCCTGTGATACTGGGTGTCAGTGTCTGTCTTTGTTACTTGGTGTCAGTGTTTGTCTTTGTTACTTGGTGTCAGTGTTTGTCTTTGTTACTTCGTGTCAGTGCATGTCTGTGTAACTGGGTGTCAGTGTATGTCTTTGTTACTTGGTGTCAGTGTATGTCTTTGTTACTTGGTGTCAGTGTTTGTCTTTGTTACTTCGTGCCAGTATATGTCTGTGATACTGGGTGTCAGTGTATGTCTTTTTACTTGGTGTCAGTGTTTGTCTTTGTTACTTGGTGTCAGTGTTTGTCTTTGTTACTTCGTGTCAGTGTATGTCTGTCATACTTGGTGTCAGTGTATGTCTTTGTTACTTGGTGTCAGTGTTTGTCTTTGTAACTTTGTGTCAGTGTTTGTCTTTGTTATTGCGTGTCAGTTTATGTCTGTGTTACTGGGTGGCAGTGCATGTCTTTGTTACTTGGTGTCAGTGTTTGTCTTTGTTACTTGGTGTCAGTGTTTGTCTTTGTTACTGGGTGTCAGTGTATGTCTTTGTTAATTGGTGTCAGTGTATGTCTTTGTTAATTGGTATCAGTGTGTGTCTGTGTTACTTGGTGTCAGTGTATGTCTTTGTTACTTGGTGTCAGTGCATGTCTCTGTTAATTGGTATCAGTGTATGTCTGTGTTACTTGGTGTCAGTGTATGTCTTTGTTACTTGGTGTCAGTGTGTGCCTGTGTTACTTGGTGTCAGTGTATGTCTTTGTTACTCGGTGTCAGTGCGTGTCCCTGTTCCTTGGTGTCAGTGTTTGTCTTTGTTAGTTGGTGTCAGTGTTTGTCTGTGTTACCTGGTGTCAGTTTATGTCTTTGTTACTGGGTGTCAGTGTATGTCTTTGTTACTTGGTGTCAGTGTGTGTCTTTGTTACTGGGTGTCAGTGTATGTCTGTTTTACTTGGTGTCAGTGTATGTCTTTGTTACTTGGTGTCAGTGTGTGTCTTTGTTACTGGGTGTCAGTGTATGTCTGTGTTACTTAGTGTCAGTGTATGTCTTTGTTACTTGGTGTCAGTGTGTGTCTTTGTCACTGGGTGTCAGTGTATGTCTGTGTTACTTGGTGTCATTGTGTTTCTGTGATAAATGGTTTCAGTGTGTGTCTTTGTTACTGGGTGTCAGTGTATGTCTTTGTTACTTGGTGTCAGTGTATGATTGTGTAACTTGTTGTCAGTGTATGTCTTTGTTACTTGGTGTCAGTGTGTGTCTGTGTTACTTGGTGTCAGTGTATGTCTTTGTTACTTCGTGTCAGTGTTTGTCTTTGTTACTTGGTGTAAGTGTATGTCTTTGTTACTTGGTGCCAGTGTCTGTCTGTGTTAGTGGGTGGCAGTGCATGTCTTTGTTATTCGGTGTCAGTGTTTGTCTTTGTTAACTGGTGTCAGTGTATATCTTTGTTTTTTGGTGTCAGTGCGTGTCTA
Organism: Heterodontus francisci; assembly: GCF_036365525.1. NCBI lineage: Eukaryota > Metazoa > Chordata > Chondrichthyes > Heterodontiformes > Heterodontidae > Heterodontus > Heterodontus francisci. The sequence goes on along the minus strand of NW_027141852.1, from coordinate 21,692,920 downwards.
TGATACTGGGTGTCAGTGTTTGTTTTTGTTACTTGGTGTCAGTGTTTGTCTTTGTTACTGGGTGTCAGTGCATGTCTGTGTTACTGGGTGTCAGTGCTTGTCTTTGTTGCTTGGTGTCAGTGTGTGTCTTTGTTACTTGGTGTCAGTGTACGTCTTTGTTACTTGGTGTAAGTATATGTCTTTGTTACTTGGTGTCAGTGCGTGTCTGTGTTACTGGGTGTCAGTGTTTGTCTTTGTTACTTGATGTCAGTGTTTGTCTTGGTTACTTGGTGTCAGTCCGTGTCTGTGTTACTGGGTGTCAGTGTTTGTCTTTGTTACTTGGTGTCAGTGTTTGTCTTTGTTACTTCGTGTCAGTGTATGTCTGTGCTACTGGGTGCCAGTGTATGTCTTTGTTACTTGGTGTCAGTGTTTGTCTTTGTAACTTGGTGTCACTGTTTGTCTTTGTTACTTCGTGTCAGTGTATCTCTGTGTTACTCGGTGGCAGTGTATGTCTTTGTTACTTGGTGTCAGTGTTTGTCTTTGTTAATTGGTGTCAGTGTATGTCTTTGTTAATTGGTGTCAGTGTTTGTCTTTGTTACTTCGTGTCAGTGTATGTCTGTGCTACTGGGTGCCAGTGTATGTCTTTGTTACTTGGTGTCAGTGTTTGTCTTTGTAACTTGGTGTCAGTGTTTGTCTTTGTTAATTCGTGTCAGTGTATCTCTGTGTTACTCGGTGGCAGTGTATGTCTTTGTTACTTGGTGTCAGTGTTTGTCTTTGTTAATTGGTGTCAGTGTATGCCTTTGTTAATTGGTATCAGTGTATGTCTGTGTTACTTGGTGTTAGTGTCTGTCTTTGTTACTTGGTGTCAGTGTGTGTCTGTGTTACTTGGTGTCAGTGTATGTCTATGATACTGGGTGTCAGTGTTTGTTTTTGTTACTTGGTGTCAGTGTTTGTCTTTGTTACTGTGTGTCAGTGCATGTCTGTGTTACTGGGTGTCAGTGCTTGCCTTTGTTACTTGGTGTCATTGTGTGTCTTTGTTACTTGGTGTCAGTGTACGTCTTTGTTACTTGGTGTCAGTGTTTGTCTTTGTTACTTCGTGTCAGTGTATCTCTGTGTTACTCGGTGGCAGTGTCTGTCTTTGTTACTTGGTGTCAGTGTGTGTCTTTGTTACTTGGTGTCAGTGTTTGCCTTAGTAACTTGGTGTCAGTGTTTGTCTTTGTTACTTCGTGTCAGTGTATCTCTGTGTTACTCGGTGGCAGTGTCTGTCTTTGTTACTTGGTGTCAGTGTGTGTCTGTGTTACTTGGTGTCAGTGTATGTCTTTGTTACTCGGTGTCAGTGCGTGTCCCTGTTCCTGGGTGTCAGTGTTTGTCTTTGTTACTTGGTGTCAGTGTGTGTCTGTGTTACTTGTTGTCAGTGTATGTCTTTGTTACTGGGTGTCAGTGTATGTCTTTGTTACTTGGTGTCAGTGTCTGTCTTTGTTACTGGGTGTCAGTGCATGTCTGTTTTACTTGGTGTCAGTGTATCTCTTTGTTACTTGGTGTCAGTGTATGTCTTTGTTACTTGGTGCCAGTGTCTGTCTGTGTTAGTGGGTGGCAGTGCATGTCTTTGTTATTTGGTGTAGGTGTATGTCTTTGTGACTTGGTGTCAGTGTATGTGTGTGTTTCTTGGTGTCAGTGTATGTCTTTGTTACTTGGTGTCAGTGTATGTCTTTGTTAACTGGTGTCAGTGTATGTCTTTGTTTTTTGGTGTCAGTGAGTGTCTGTGTTACTGGGTGTCAGTGTATGTCTATGTCACTTGGTGTCAGTGCGTGTCTATGATACTGGGTGTCAGTGTTTGTTTTTGTTACTTGGTGTCAGTGTTTGTCTTTGTTACTGGGTGTCAGTGCATGTCTGTGTTACTGGGTGTCGGTGCTTGTCTTTGTTACTTGGTGTCATTTTGTGTCTTTGTTACTTGGTGTCAGTGTACGTCTTTGTTACTTGGTGTAAGTATATGTCTTTGTTACTTGGTGTCAGTGCGTGTCTGTGTTACCGGGTGTCAGTGTTTGTCTTTGTTACTTAATGTCAGTGTTTGTCTTGGTTACTTGGTGTCAGTACGTGTCTGTGTTACTGGGTGTCACTGTTTGTCTTTGTTACTTGGTGTCAGTGTTTGTCTTTGTTACTTCGTGTCAGTGTATGTCTGTGCTACTGGGTGCCAGTGTATGTCTTTGTTACTTGGTGTCAGTGTTTGTCTTTGTAACTTGGTGTCAGTGTTTGTCTTTGTTACTTCGTGTCAGTGTATCTCTGTGTTACTCGGTGGCAGTGTATGTCTTTGTTACTTGGTGTCAGTATTTGTCTTTGTTAATTGGTGTCAGTGCATGTCTTTGTTAATTGGTGTCAGTGTATGTCTTTGTTAATTGGTGTCAGTGTATGTCTGTGTTACTTGGTGTCAGTGTCTCTCTTTGTTACTTGGTGTCAGTGTGTGTCTGTGTTACTTGGTGTCAGTGTATGTCTTTGTTACTGGGTGTCAGTGTATGTCTGTGTTACTTGATGTCAGTGCGTGTCTGTGATACTTGGTTTCAGTGTGTGTCTTTGTTACTGGGTGTCAGTGTATGTCTTTGTTACTTGGTGTCAGTGTATGTCTGTGTTACTTGTTGTCAGTGTATGTCTTTGTTACTTGGTGTCAGTGTGTGTCTGTGTTACTTGGTGTCAGTGTATGTCTTTGTTACTTCGTGTCAGTGTATGTCTTTGTTACTTGGTGTAAGTGTATGTCTTTGTTACTTGGTGCCAGTTTCTGTCTGTGTTAGTGGGTGGCAGTGCATGTCTTTGTTATTTGGTGTAGTTGTATGTCTTTGTGACTTGGTGTCAGTGTATGTGTGTGTTTCTTGGTGTCAGTGTATGTCTTTGTTAACTGGTGTCAGTGTATGTCTTTGTTACTTGGTGTCAGTGAGTGTCTGTGTTACTGCGTGTCAGTGTTTGTCTTTGTTACTTGGTGTCAGTGCGTGTCTATGTTACTGGGTGTCAGTGTTTGTTTTTGTTACTTGGTGTCAGTGTTTGTCTTTGTTACTGGCTGTCAGTGCATGTCTGTGTTACTGGGTGTCAGTGTTTGTCTTTGCTGCTTGGTATCAGTGAATGTCTTTGTTACTTGGTGTCAGTGTGTGTCTGTGTTACGTGGTGTCAGTGTTTGTCTTTGTTACTTGGTGTCAGTGCGTGTCTGTGATACTGGGTGTCAGTGTATGCCTTTGTTACTTGGTGTCAGTGTATGTCTTTATTACTTCGTGTCAGTGCATGTCTGTGATACTGGGTGTCAGTGTATGTCTTTTTACTTGGTGTCAGTGTTTGACTTTGTTACTTGGTGTCAGTGTTTGTCTTTGTTACTTCGTGTCAGTGTGTGTCTTTGTTACTTGGTGTCAGTGTTTGTCTTTGTTATTTGGTGTCAGTGTGTGTCTGTGTTACGTGGTGTCAGTGTGTGTCTTTGTTACTTGGTGTCAGTGTGTGTCTTTGTTACTTGGTGTCAGTGTCTGTCTTTGTTACTTGGTGTCAGTGTTTGTCTTTGTTACTTCGTGTCAGTGTATGTCAGTGATACTGGGTGTCAGTGTATGCCTTTGTTACTTGGTGTCAGTGTATGTCTTTATTACTTCGTGTCAGTGCATGTCTGTGATACTTGGTGTCAGTGTATGTCTTTTTACTTGGTGTCAGTGTTTGTCTTTGTTACTTGGTGTCAGTGTGTTTCTGTGTTCCTGGGTGTCAGTCTTTGTCTTTGTTACTTGGTGTCAGTGTGTGTCTGTGTTACTTGGTGTCAGTATATGTCTTTGTTACTGGGTGTCAGTGTATGTCTTTGTTACTTGGTGTCAGTGTGTGTCTTTGTTACTGGGTGTCAGTGTCTGTCTGTTTTACTTGGTGTCAGTGTATGTCTTTGTTACTTGGTGTCAGTGTGTGTCTTTGTTACTGGGTGACAGTGTATGTCTGTGTTACTTGGTGTCAGTGTATGTCTTTGTTACTGGGTGTCAGTGTATGTCTTTGTTACTTGGTGTCAGTGTATGTCTTTGTTACTTGGTGCCAGTGTCTGTCTGTGTTAGTGGGTGGCAGTGCATGTCTTTGTTATTTGGTGTAGGTGTATGTCTTTGTGACTTCGTGTCAGTGTATGTCTGTGTTTCGTGGTGTCAGTGTATGTGTTTGTTACTTGATGTCAGTGTATGTCTTTGTTAACTGGTGTCAGTGTATGTCGTTTGTTACTTGGTGTCAGTGATTGTCTGTGTTACTGGGTGTCAGTGTATGTCTTTTTTACTTGGTGTCAGTGCGTGTCTATGTTACTGGGTGTCAGTGTTTCATTTTGTTACTTGGTATCAGTGAATGTCTTTGTTACTTGGTGTCAGTGTGTGTCTGTGTTACTTGGTGTCAGTGTTTGTCTTTGTTACTTGGTGTCAGTGTGTGTCTTTGTTACTTGGTGTAAGTATATGTCTTTGTTACTTGGTGTCAGTGCGTGTCTGTGTCACTGTGTGTCAGTGTTTGTCTTTGTTACTTGGTGTCAGTGTTTGTCTTTGTTACTACGTGTCAGTGTATGTCTGTGATACTGGGTGTCAGTGTATGTCTTTGTTACTTGGTGTCAGTGTATGTCTTTACTACTTCGTGTCAGTGCATGTATGTGATACTGGGTGTCAGTGCATGTCTTTTTACTTGGTGTCAGTGTTTGTCTTTGTTACTTGGTGTCAGTGTGTGTCTGTGTTACTTGGTGTCAGTGTATGCCTTTGTTACTTGGTGTCAGTGTTTGTCTTTGTTACTTGGTGTCAGTGTATGTCTGTGATACTGCGTGTCAGAGTATGTCATTGTTACTTGGTGTCAGTCTTTGTCTTTGTTACTTGGTGTCAGTGTGTGTCTGTGTTACGTGGTGTCAGTGTATGTCTTTGTTACTCGGTGTCAGTGCGTGTCTGTGTTCCTGGGTGTCAGTGTTTGTCTTTGTTACTTGGTGTCAGTGTGTGTCTGTGTTACTTGGTGTCAGTGTATGTCTTTGTTACTGGGTGTCAGTGTTTGTCTTTGTTACTGGGTGTCAGTGTATGTCTGTTTTACTTGGAGTCAGTGTACGTCTTTGTTACTTGGTGTCAGTGTGTGTCTTTGTTACTGGGTATCAGTGTATGTCTGTGTTACCTGGTGTCAGTGTATGTCTTTGTTACTGGGTGTCAGTGTATGTCTTTGTTACTTGGTGTCAGTGCATGTCTTTGTTACTTATTGTCGCTGTGTGTCTTTTTCACTGGGTGTCAGTGCTTGTCTGTGTTACTTGGTGTCAGTGTGTGTCTGTGTTACTTGGTTTCAGTGTGTGTCTTTGTTACTGGGTGTCAGTGTATGTCTTTGTTACTTGGTGTCAATGTATGTCTGCGTTACTTGTTGTCAGTGTATGTCTTTGTTACTTGGTGTCAGTGTGTGTCTGTGTTCCTTGATGTCAGTGTATGTCTTTGTTACTTGGTGTCAGTGTATGTCTTTGTTAATTGGTGTAAGTGTGTGTCTTTGTTACTTGGTGTAAGTGTATGTCTTTGTTACTTGGTGTCAGTGTATGTCTGTGTTACTTGGTGTCAGTGCATGTCTTTGTTAATTGGTGTCAGTGTATGCCCTTGTTAATTGGTGTCAGTGTATGTCTGTGTTAACTAGTGTCAGTGTATGTCATTGTTACTAGGTGTCAGTGAGTGTCTGTGTTACTGGGTGTCAGTGTATGTCTTTGTTACTTGGTGTGAGTGCGTGTGTATGTTACTGGGTGTCAGTGTTTGTTTTTGTTACGTGGTGTCAGTGTTTGTCTTTGTTACTGGGTGTCAGTGCATGTATGTGTTACTGGGTGTCAGTGTTTGTCTTTGTTACTTGGTGTCAGTGTGAGTCTTTGTTACTTGGTGTCAGTGTTTGTCTTTGTTTCTTCGTGTCAGTGTATGTCTGTGATACTGGGTGTCAGTGTATGTCTTTGTTACTTGGTGACAGTGTATGTCTTTATTACTTCGTGTCAGTGCTTGTCTGTGATACTGGGTGTCAGTGTATGTCTTTTTACTTGGTGTCAGTGTTTGTCTTTGTTACTTGGTGTCAGTGTTTGCCTTTGTTACTTCGTTTCAGTGTATGTCTGTGATACTGCGTGTCAGTGTATGTCATTGTTACTTGGTGTCAGTGTTTGTCTTTGTAACTTGGTGTCAGTGTTTGTCTTTGTTACTTCGTGTCAGTGTATGTCTGTGTTACTGGGTGTCAGTGTGTGTCTTTGTTACTTGGTGTCAGTGTTTGTCTTTGTTACTGGGTGTCAGTGTATGTCTTTGTTACTTGATGCCAGTGTTTGTCTTTGTTACTTGGTGTCAGTGTTTGTCTTTGTTACTGGGTGTCAGTGTATGTCTTTGTTACTTGGTGTCAGTGTTTGTCTTTGTTACTGGGTGTCAGTGTATGTCTTTGTTACTTGGTGCCAGTGTTTGACTGCTTGACTTTGTTACTTGGTGTCAGTGCATGTCTTTGTTAATTGGTGTCAGTGTATGTCCTTGTTAATTGGTGTCAGTGTATGTCTGTGTTACTTGGTGTCCGTGTATGTCTTTGTTACTTGGTCTCAGTGTGTGTCTGTGTTACTGGGTGTCAGTGTATGTCTGTTTTACTTGGTGTCAGTGTATAACTTTGTTACTTGGTGTCAGTGTGTGTCTTTGATACTGGGTGTCTGTGTATGTCTGTGTTACTTCGTGTCAGTGTATGTCTTTGTTACTGGGTGTCAGTGGATGTCTTTGTTACTTGGTGTCAGTGTATGTCTTTGTTACCTGGTGTCAGTGAGTGTCTTTGTCACTGGGTGTCAGTGTATGTCTGTGTTACTTGGTGTCAGTGTGTGTCTGTGTTACTTGGTTTCAGTGTATGTCTGTGTTACTTGGTGCAAGTGTATGCCTTCGTTACTTCGTGTCAGTGTGTGTCTGTGTTTCTTGGTGTCAGTGTATGTCTTTGTTACTTCGTGTCAGTGTCTGCCCTGGTTACTTGGTGTAAGTGTATGTCTTTGTTACTTGGTGCCAGTGTCTGTCTGCGTTACTGGGTGGCAGTGCATGTCTTTGTTAATTGGTGTAGGTGTATGTCTTTGTTACTTGGTGTCAGTGTATGTAATTGTTACTTGGTGTCAGTGTGTGTCTTTGTTACTGGGTGTCAGTGTATGTCTGTTTTACTTGGTGTCAGTGTATGTCATTGTTACTTGGTGTCAGTGTATGTCTGTGTTACTTGGTATCAGTGTACGTCTTTGTTACTTGGTGTCAGTGTGAGTCTTTGTGACTTGGTGTCAGTGTATGTCTTTGTTACCTGGTGTCAGTGCGTGTCTGTGTTACTGGGTGTCAGTGTTTGTCTTTGTTACTTGGTGTCAGTGTTTGTCCTTGTTACTTCGTGTCAGTGTATGTCTGTGATACTGGGTGTCAGTGTATGTCTTTGTTACTTGGTGACAGTGTATGTCTTTATTACTTCGTGTCAGTGCTTGTCTGTGATACTGGGTGTCAGTGTATGTCTTTTTACTTGGTGTCAGTGTTTGTCTTTGTTACTTGGTGTCAGTGTTTGCCTTTGTTACTTACTGTCAGTGTATGTCTGTGATACTGCGTGTCAGTGTATGTCATTGTTACTTGGTGTCAGTGTTTGTCTTTGTAACTTGGTGTCAGTGTTTGTCTTTGTTACTTCGTGTCAGTGTATGTCTGTGTTACTGGGTGTCAGTGTATGTCTTTGTTACTTGGTGTCAGTGTTTGTCTTTGTTACTGGGTGTCAGTGTTTGTCTTTGTTACTGGGTGTCAGTGTATGTCTTTGTTACTTGATGCCAGTGTTTGTCTTTGTTACATGGTGTCAGTGTTTGTCTTTGTTACTGGGTGTCAGTGTATGTCTTTGTTACATGGTGTCAGTGTTTGTCTTTGTTACTGGGTGTCAGTGTATGTCTTTGTTAATTGGTGTCAGTGTATGTCCTTGTTAATTGGTGTCAGTGTATGTCTGTGTTACTTGGTGTCCGTGTATGTCTTTGTTACTTGGTGACAGTGTGTGTCTGTGTTACCTGCTGTCAGTGTATGTCTGTTTTACTTGGTGTCAGTGTATAACTTTGTTACTTGGTGTCAGTGTGTGTCTTTGATACTGGGTGTCTGTGTATGTCTGTGTTACTTCGTGTCAGTGTATGTCTTTGTTACTGGGTGTCAGTGGATGTCTTTGTTACTTGGTGTCAGTGTATGTCTTTGTTACTTGGTGTCAGTGAGTGTCTTTGTCACTGGGTGTCAGTGTATGTCTGTCTTACTTGGTGTCAGTGTGTGTCTGTGTTACTTGGTTTCAGTGTTAGTCTTTGTTACTGGGTGTCAGTGTATGTCTTTGTTACTTGGTGTCAGTGTATGTCTGTGTTACTTGGTGCAAGTGTATGCCTTTGTTACTTCGTGTCAGTGTGTGTCTGTGTTACTTGGTGTCAGTGTATGTCTTTGTTACTTCGTGTCAGTGTCTGCCTTTGTTACTTGGTGTAAGTGTATGTCTTTGTTACTTGGTGCCAGTGTCTGTCTGCGTTACTGGGTGGCAGTGCATGTCTTTGTTAATTGGTGTAGGTGTATGTCTTTGTTACTTGGTGTCAGTGTATGTCATTGTTACTTGGTGTCAGTGTGTGTCTTTGTTACTGGGTGTCAGTGTATGTCTGTTTTACTTGGTGTCAGTGTATGTCATTGTTACTTGGTGTCAGTGTATGTCTGTGTTACTTGGTATCAGTGTACGTCTTTGTTACTTGGTGTCAGTGTGTGTCTGTGTTACCTGGTGTCAGTGTATGTCTGTGTTACTGGGTGTCAGTGTATGTCTTTTTTACATCGTGTCAGTGTATGTCTGCGATACTGGGTGTCAGTGTATTTCTTTGTTACTTGGTGTCAGTGTTTGTCTTTGTCACTTCATGTCAGTGTATGCCTGTGATACTGGGTGTCAGTGTCTGTCTTTGTTACTTGGTGTCAGTGTTTGACTTTGTTACTTCGTGTCAGTGTATGTCTGTGTAACTATGGTTCAGTGTCTGTCTTTGTTACTTGGTGTCAGTGTATGTCTTTGTTACTTCGTGTCAGTGTATGTCTGTGATACTGGGTGTCAGTGTATGTCTTTGTTACTTGGTGTCAGTGTTTGTCTTTGTAACTTGGTGTCAGTGTTTGTCTTTGTTACTTCGTGTCAGTGTATGTCTGTGTTACTGGGTGGCAGTGTATGTCTTTGTGACTTGGTGTCAGTGTTTGTCTTTGTTACTTGGTGTCAGTGTTTGTCTTTGTTACTGGGTGTCAGTGTATGTCTTTGTTAATTGGTGTCAGTGTATGTCTTTGTTAATTGGTATCAGTGTATGTCTGTGTTACCTGGTGTCAGTGTATGTCTTTGTTACTTGGTGTCAGTCCATGTCTTTGTTATTTGGTATCAGTGTATGTCTGTGTTACTTGGTGTCAGTGTATGCCTTTGTTACTTGGTGTCAGTGTGTGTCTGTGTTACTTGGTGTCAGTGTATGTCTTTGTTACTCGGTGTCAGTGCGTGTCCCTGTTCCTGGGTGTCAGTGTTTGTCTTTGTTACTTGGTGTCAGTGTGTGTCTGTGTTATTTGGTGTCAGTGTATGTCTTTGTTACTGGGTGTCAGTGTATGTCTTTGTTACTTGGTGTCAGTGTTTGTCTTTGTTACTTGGTGTCAGTGTTTGTCTTTGTTACTTGGTGTCAGTTTATGTCTTTGTTACTGGGTGTCAGTGTATGTCTTTGTTACTTGGTGTCAGTGTGTGTCTTTGTTACTGGGTGTCAGTGTATGTCTGTTTTACTTGGTGTCAGTGTATGTCTTTGTTACTTGGTGTCAGTGTGTGTCTTTGTTACTGGGTGTCAGTGTATGTCTGTGTTACTTGGTGTCAGTGTATGTCTTTGTTACTGGGTGTCAGTGTATGTCTTTGTTACTTGGTGTCAGTGTTTGTCTTTGTTACTTGGTGTAAGTGTATGTCTTTGTTACTTGGTGCCAGTGTCTGTCTGTGTTAGTGGGTGGCAGAGCATGTCTTTGTTATTTGGTGCAGGTGTATGTCTTTGTGACTTGGTGTCAGTGTATGTGTGTGTTTCTTGGTGTCAGTGTATGTCTTTGTTACTTGGTGCCAGTGTTTGACTGCTTGACTTTGTTACTTGGTGTCAGTGCATGTCTTTGTTAATTGGTGTCAGTGTATGTCCTTGTTAATTGGTGTCAGTGTATGTCTGTGTTACTTGGTGTCCGTGTATGTCTTTGTTACTTGGTGTCAGTGTGTGTCTGTGTTACTGGGTGTCAGTGTATGTCTGTTTTACTTGGTATCAGTGTATAACTTTGTTACTTGGTGTCAGTGTGTGTCCTTGATACTGGGTGTCTGTGTATGTCTGTGTTACTTCGTGTCAGTGTATGTCTTTGTTACTGGGTGTCAGTGGATGTCTTTGTTACTTGGTGTCAGTGTATGTCTTTGTTACTTGGTGTCAGTGAGTCTCTTTGTCACTGGGTGTCAGTGTATGTCTGTGTTACTTGGTGTCAGTGTGTGTCTGTGTTACTTGGTGTCAGTGTATGTCTGTGTTACTGGGTGCAAGTGTATGCCTTTGTTACTTCGTGTCAGTGTGTGTCTGTGTTACTTGGTGTCAGTGTATGTCTTTGTTACTTCGTGTCAGTGTCTGCCTTTGTTACTTGGTGTAAGTGTATGTCTTTGTTACTTGGTGCCAGTGTCTGTCTGCGTTACTGGGTGGCAGTGCATGTCTTTGTTAATTGGTGTAGGTGTATGTCTTTGTTACTTGGTGTCAGTGTATGTCATTGTTACTTGGTGTCAGTGTGTGTCTTTGTTACTGGGTGTCAGTGTATGTCTGTTTTACTTGGTGTCAGTGTATGTCATTGTTACTTGGTGTCAGTGTCTGTCTGTGTTACTTGGTATCAGTGTACGTCTTTGTTACTTGGTGTCAGTGTGTGTCTGTGTTACCTGGTGTCAGTGTATGTCTGTGTTACTGGGTGTCAGTGTATGTCTTTTTTACATCGTGTCAGTGTATGTCTGCGATACTGGGTGTCAGTGTATTTCTTTGTTACTTGGTGTCAGTGTTTGTCTTTGTCACTTCATGTCAGTGTATGCCTGTGATACTGGGTGTCAGTGTCTGTCTTTGTTACTTGGTGTCAGTGCATGTCTTTGTTAATTGGTGTCAGTGTATGTCCTTGTTAATTGGTGTCAGTGTATGTCTGTGTTACTTGGTGTCCGTGTATGTCTTTGTTACTTGGTGTCAGTGTGTGTCTGTGTTACTGGGTGTCAGTGTATGTCTGTTTTACTTGGTGTCAGTGTATAACTTTGTTACTTGGTGTCAGTGTGTGTCTTTGATACTGGGTGTCTGTGTATGTCTGTGTTACTTCGTGTCAGTGTATGTCTTTGTTACTGGGTGTCAGTGGATGTCTTTGTTACTTGGTGTCAGTGTATGTCTTTGTTACTTGGTGTCAGTGAGTGTCTTTGTCACTGGGTGTCAGTGTATGTCTGTGTTACTTGGTGTCAGTGTGTGTCTGTGTTACCTGGTGTCAGTGTATGTCTGTGTTACTGTGTGTCAGTGTATGTCTTTTTTACATCGTGTCAGTGTATGTCTGCGATACTGGGTGTCAGTGTATTTCTTTGTTACTTGGTGTCAGTGTTTGTCTTTGTCACTTCATGTCAGTGTATGCCTGTGATACTGGGTGTCAGTGTCTGTCTTTGTTAATTGGTGTCAGTGTTTGTCTTTGTTACATCGTGTCAGTGTATGTCTGTGTAACTATGGTTCAGTGTCTGTCTTTGTTACTTGGTGTCAGTGTATGTCTTTGTTACTTCGTGTCAGTGTATGTCTGTGATACTGGGTGTCACTGTATGTCTTTGTTACTCGGTGTCAGTGTTTGTCTTTGTAACTTGGTGTCAGTGTTTGTCTTTGTTACTTCGTGTCAGTGTATGTCTGTGTTACTGGGTGGCAGTGTATGTCTTTGTTACTTCGTGTCAGTGTTTGTCTTTGTTACTTGGTGTCAGTGTATGTCTTTGTTAATTGGTGTCAGTGTATGTCTTTGTTAATTGGTATCAGTGTATGTCTGTGTTACTTGGTGTCAGTGTATGTCTGTGTTACTTGGTGTCAGTGTCTGTCTTTGTTACTTGGTGTCAGTGTGTGTCTGTGTTACTTGGTGTCAGTGTATGTCTTTGTTACTTGGTGTCAGTCCATGTCTTTGTTATTTGGTATCAGTGTATGTCTGTGTTACTTGGTGTCAGTGTATGCCTTTGTTACTTGGTGTCAGTGTGTGTCTGTGTTACTTGGTGTCAGTGTATGTCTTTGTTACTCGGTGTCAGTGCGTGTCCCTGTTCCTGGGTGTCAGTGTTTGTCTTTGTTACTTGGTGTCAGTGTGTGTCTGTGTTATTTGGTGTCAGTGTATGTCTTTGTTACTGGGTGTCAGTGTATGTCTTTGTTACTTGGTGTCAGTGTTTGTCTTTGTTACTTGTTGTCAGTGTTTGTCTTTGTTACTTGGTGTCAGTTTATGTCTTTGTTACTGGGTGTCAGTGTATGTCTAAGTTACTTGGTGTCAGTGTGTGTCTTTGTTACTGGGTGTCAGTGTATGTCTGTTTTACTTGGTGTCAGTGTATGTCTTTGTTACTTGGTGTCAGTGTGTGTCTTTGTTACTGGGTGTCAGTGTATGTCTGTGTTACTTGGTGTCAGTGTATGTCTTTGTTACTGGGTGTCAGTGTATGTCTTTGTTACTTGGTGTCAGTGTTTGTCTTTGTTACTTGGTGTAAGTGTATGTCTTTGTTACTTGGTGCCAGTGTCTGTCTGTGTTAGTGGTTGGCAGTGCATGTCTTTGTTATTTGGTGCAGGTGTATGTCTTTGTGACTTGGTGTCAGTGTATGTGTGTGTTTCTTGGTGTCAGTGTATGTCTTTGTTACTTGGTGTCAGTGTATGTCTTTGTTAACTGGTGTCAGTGTATGTCTTTGTTACTTGGTGTCAGTGTGTGTCTGTGTTACGTGGTGTCAGTGTTTGTCTTTGTTACTTCGTGTCAGTGTATGTCTGTGTTACTGGGTGTCAGTGTATGTCTTTGTTACTTGGTGTCAGTGTTTGTCTTTGTTACTGGGTGTCAGTGTTTGGCTTTGTTACTGGGTGTCAGTGTATGTCTTTGTTACTTGATGCCAGTGTTTGTCTTTGTTACTTGGTGTCAGTGTTTGTCTTTGTTACTGGGTGTCAGTGTATGTCTTTGTTACTTGGTGTCAGTGTTTGTCTTTGTTACTGGGTGTCAGTGTATGTCTTTGTTACTTGGTGCCAGTGTTTGACTGCTTGACTTTGTTACTTGTTGTCAGTGCATGTCTTTGTTAATTGGTGTCAGTGTATGTCCTTGTTACTTGGTGTCAGTGTGTGTCTGTGTTACTGGGTGTCAGTGTATGTCTGTTTTACTTGGTGTCAGTGTATAACTTTGTTACTTGGTGTCAGTGTGTGTCTTTGATACTGGGTGTCTGTGTATGTCTGTGTTACTTCGTGTCAGTGTATGTCTTTGTTACTGGGTGTCAGTGGATGTCTTTGTTACTTGGTGTCAGTGTATGTCTTTGTTACTTGGTGTCAGTGAGTGTCTTTGTCACTGGGTGTCAGTGTATGTCTGTGTTACTTGGTGTCAGTGTGTGTCTGTGTTACTTGGTTTCAGTGTTAGTCTTTGTTACTGGGTGTCAGTGTATGTCTTTGTTACTTGGTGTCAGTGTATGTCTGTGTTACTGGGTGCAAGTGTATGCCTTTGTTACTTCGTGTCAGTGTGTGTCTGTGTTACTTGGTGTCAGTGTATGTCTTTGTTACTTCGTGTCAGTGTCTGCCTTTGTTACTTGGTGTAAGTGTATGTCTTTGTTACTTGGTGCCAGTGTCTGTCTGCGTTACTGGGTGGCAGTGCATGTCTTTGTTAATTGGTGTAGGTGTATGTCTTTGTTACTTGGTGTCAGTGTATGTCATTGTTACTTGGTGTCAGTGTGTGTCTTTGTTACTGGGTGTCAGTGTATGTCTGTTTTACTTGGTGTCAGTGTATGTCATTGTTACTTGGTGTCAGTGTATGTCTGTGTTACTTGGTATCAGTGTACGTCTTTGTTACTTGGTGTCAGTGTGTGTCTGTGTTACCTGGTGTCAGTGTATGTCTGTGTTACTGGGTGTCAGTGTATGTCTTTTTTACATCGTGTCAGTGTATGTCTGCGATACTGGGTGTCAGTGTATTACTTTGTTACTTGGTGTCAGTGTTTGTCTTTGTCACTTCATGTCAGTGTATGCCTGTGATACTGGGTGTCAGTGTCTGTCTTTGTTACTTGGTGTCAGTGTTTGTCTTTGTTACTTCGTGTCAGTGTATGTCTGTGTAACTATGTGTCAGTGTCTGTCTTTGTTACTTGGTGTCAGTGCATGTCTTTGTTACTTCGTGTCAGTGTATGTCTGTGATACTGGGTGTCAGTGTATGTCTTTGTTACTTGGTGTCAGTGTTTGTCTTTGTAACTTGGTGTCAGTGTTTGTCTTTGTTACTTCGTGTCAGTGTATGTCTGTGTTACTGGGTGGCAGTGTATGTCTTTGTTAATTGGTGTCAGTGTTTGTCTTTGTTACTTGGTGTCAGTGTTTGTCTTTGTTACTGGGTGTCAGTGTATGTCTTTGTTACTTGGTGTCAGTGTATGTCTTTGTTACTTTGTGTAAGTGTGTGTCTGTGTTACTTGGTGTCAGTGTATGTCTTTGTTACTTGGTGTCAGTGTGTGTCTGTGTTACTTGGTGTCAGTGTATGTCTTTGTTACTTTGTGTCAGTCCATGTCTTTGTTATTTGGTATCAGTGTATGTCTGTGTTACTTGGTGTCAGTGTATGCCTTTGTTACTTGGTGTCAGTGTGTGTCTGTGTTACTTGGTGTCAGTGTATGTCTTTGTTACTCGGTGTCAGTGCATGTCCCTGTTCCTGGGTGTCAGTGTTTGTCTTTGTTACTTGGTGTCAGTGTGTGTCTGTGTTACTTGGTGTCAGTGTATGTCTTTGTTACTGGGTGTCAGTGTTTGTCTTTGTTACTTGGTGTCAGTGTTTGTCTTTGTTACTTGGTGTCAGTTTATGTATTTGTTACTGGGTGTCAGTGTATGTCTTTGTTACTTGGTGTCAGTGTGTGTCTTTGTTACTGGGTGTCAGTGTATGTCTGTTTTACTTGGTGTCAGTGTATGTCTTTGTTACTTGGTGTCAGTGTGTGTCTTTGTTACTGGGTGTCAGTGTATGTCTGTGTTACTTGGTGTCAGTGTATGTCTTTGTTACTGGGTGTCAGTGTATGTCTTTGTTACTTGGTGTCAGTGTTTGTCTTTGTTACTTGGTGTAAGTGTATGTCTTTGTTACTTGGTGCCAGTGTCTGTCTGTGTTAGTGGGTGGCAGTGCATGTCTTTGTTATTTGGTGCAGGTGTATGTCTTTGTGACTTGGTGTCAGTGTATGTGTGTGTTTCTTGGTGTCAGTGTATGTCTTTGTTACTTGGTGTCAGTGTATGTCTTTGTTAACTGGTGTCAGTGTATGTCTTTGTTACTTGGTGACAGTGTGTGTCTGTGTTACGTGGTGTCAGTGTTTGTCTTTGTTACTTGGTGTCAGTGTGTCTCTTTGTTACTTGGTGTCAGTGTACGTCTTTGTTACTTGGTGTAAGTATATGTCTTTGTTACTTGGTGTCAGTGCGTGACTGTGTTACTGGGTGTCAGTGTTTGTCTTTGTTACTTGGTGTCAGTGCTTGTCTGTGTTACTGGGTGTCAGTGTTTGTCTTTGTTACTTGGTGTCAGTGTTTGTCTTTGTTACTTGGTGTCATTGTTTGTCTTTGTCACTTCGTGTCAGTGTATGTCTGTGTTACTGGGTGTCAGTGTATGTCTTTGTTACTTGGTGTCAGTGTTTGTCTCTGCTACTTCGTGTCAGTGTATGTCTGTGATACTGGGTGTCAGTGTATGTCTTTTTTACATCGTGTCAGTGTATGTCTGTGATACTGGGTGTCAGTGTCTTTCTTTGTTACTTGGTGTCAGTGTTTGTCTTTGTTACTTGGTGTCAGTGTTTGTCTTTGTCACTTCATGTCAGTGTATGCCTGTGATACTGGGTGTCAGTGTCTGTCTTTGTTACTTGGTGTCAGTGTTTGTCTTTGTTACTTGGTGTCAGTGTTTGTCTTTGTTACTTCGTGTCAGTGTATGTCTGTGTAACTGGGTGTCAGTGTATGTCTTTGTTACTTGGTGTCAGTGTATGTCTTTGTTACTTGGTGTCAGTGTTTGTCTTTGTTACTTCGTGCCAGTGTATGTCTGTGATACTGGGTGTCAGTGTTTGTCTTTGTTACTTGGTGTCAGTGTATGTCATTATTACTTCGTGTCAGTGCATGTCTGTGATACTGGGTGTCAGTGTATGTCTTTGTTACTTGGTGTCAGTGTCTGTCATTATTACTTCGTGTCAGTGCATGTCTGTGATACTGGGTGTCATTGTTTGTCTTTGTTACTTGGTGTAAGTGTATGTCTTTGTTACTTGGTGTAAGTGTGTTTCTATGTGACTTGGTGTCAGTGCATGTCTGTGTTATAGGGTGTCAGTGTTTGTCTTTGTTACTTGATGTCAGTGTGTGTCTTTGTTACTTGGTGTAAGTGTATTTCTTTGTTACTTTGTGTCAGTGCGTGTCAATGTTACTGGGTGTCAGTGTTTGTCTTTGTTACTTGGTGTCAGTGTGTGTCTTTGTTACTTGGTGTAAGTGTATGTCTTTGTTACTTGGTGACAGTGTTTGTCTTTGTTACTTCGTGTCAGTGTATGTCTGTGTGACTGGGTGTCAGTGTATGTCTTTGTTAGTTGGTGTCAGTGTTTGTCTTTGTTACTTGGTGTCAGTGTTTGTCTTGGTTAATTCGTGTCAGTGTATGTCTGTGATACTGGGTGTCAGTGTATGTCTTTGTTACTTGGTGACAGTGTTTGTCTTTGTTACTTCGTGTCAGTGTATGTCTGTGTGACTGGGTGTCTGTGTATGTCTTTGTTAGTTGGTGTCAGTGTTTGTCTTTGTTACTTGGTGTCAGTGTTTGTCTTGGTTAATTCGTGTCAGTGTATGTCTGTGATACTGTGTGTCAGTGTATGTCTTTGTTACTGGGTGTAAGTGTATGTCTTTGTTACTTGCTGTAAGTGTATGTCTTTGTGACTTGGCATAAGAGTGTTTCTTTGTTACTCGGTGTCAGTGTATGTCTGTGTTACTGGGTGTCATTGTGTGTCTTTGTTACTTGGTGTAAGTGTGTGTCTGTGTTACTGTGTGTCAGTGTGTGTTTTTGTTACTTCGTGTCAGTGTATGCCTGTGTTACTTGGTGTAAGTATATGTCTTTGTTACTTGGTGTCAGTGCGTGTCTGTGTTACTGGGTGTCAGTGTTTGTCTTTGTTACTTGATGTCAGTGTTTGTCTTTGTTAATTGGTGTCAGTGCGTGTCTGTGTTACTGGGTGTCAGTGTTTGTCTTTGTTACTTGGTGTCAGTGTTTGTCTTTGTTACTTCGTGTCAGTGTATGTCTGTGTTACTGGGTGGCAGTGTATGTCTTTGTTAATTGGTGTCAGTGTTTGTCTTTGTTACTTGGTGTCAGTGTTTGTCTTTGTTACTGGGTGTCAGTGTATGTCTTTGTTACTTGGTGTCAGTGTATGTCTTTGTTACTTTGTGTAAGTGTGTGTCTGTGTTACTTGGTGTCAGTGTATGTCTTTGTTACTTGGTGTCAGTGTGTGTCTGTGTTACTTGGTGTCAGTGTATGTCTTTGTTACTTTGTGTCAGTCCATGTCTTTGTTATTTGGTATCAGTGTATGTCTGTGTTACTTGGTGTCAGTGTATGCCTTTGTTACTTGGTGTCAGTGTGTGTCTGTGTTACTTGGTGTCAGTGTATGTCTTTGTTACTCGGTGTCAGTGCATGTCCCTGTTCCTGGGTGTCAGTGTTTGTCTTTGTTACTTGGTGTCAGTGTGTGTCTGTGTTACTTGGTGTCAGTGTATGTCTTTGTTACTGGGTGTCAGTGTTTGTCTTTGTTACTTGGTGTCAGTGTTTGTCTTTGTTACTTGGTGTCAGTTTATGTATTTGTTACTGGGTGTCAGTGTATGTCTTTGTTACTTGGTGTCAGTGTGTGTCTTTGTTACTGGGTGTCAGTGTATGTCTGTTTTACTTGGTGTCAGTGTATGTCTTTGTTACTTGGTGTCAGTGTGTGTCTTTGTTACTGGGTGTCAGTGTATGTCTGTGTTACTTGGTGTCAGTGTATGTCTTTGTTACTGGGTGTCAGTGTATGTCTTTGTTACTTGGTGTCAGTGTTTGTCTTTGTTACTTGGTGTAAGTGTATGTCTTTGTTACTTGGTGCCAGTGTCTGTCTGTGTTAGTGGGTGGCAGTGCATGTCTTTGTTATTTGGTGCAGGTGTATGTCTTTGTGACTTGGTGTCAGTGTATGTGTGTGTTTCTTGGTGTCAGTGTATGTCTTTGTTACTTGGTGTCAGTGTATGTCTTTGTTAACTGGTGTCAGTGTATGTCTTTGTTACTTGGTGACAGTGTGTGTCTGTGTTACGTGGTGTCAGTGTTTGTCTTTGTTACTTGGTGTCAGTGTGTCTCTTTGTTACTTGGTGTCAGTGTACGTCTTTGTTACTTGGTGTAAGTATATGTCTTTGTTACTTGGTGTCAGTGCGTGACTGTGTTACTGGGTGTCAGTGTTTGTCTTTGTTACTTGGTGTCAGTGCTTGTCTGTGTTACTGGGTGTCAGTGTTTGTCTTTGTTACTTGGTGTCAGTGTTTGTCTTTGTTACTTGGTGTCATTGTTTGTCTTTGTCACTTCGTGTCAGTGTATGTCTGTGTTACTGGGTGTCAGTGTATGTCTTTGTTACTTGGTGTCAGTGTTTGTCTCTGCTACTTCGTGTCAGTGTATGTCTGTGATACTGGGTGTCAGTGTATGTCTTTTTTACATCGTGTCAGTGTATGTCTGTGATACTGGGTGTCAGTGTCTTTCTTTGTTACTTGGTGTCAGTGTTTGTCTTTGTTACTTGGTGTCAGTGTTTGTCTTTGTCACTTCATGTCAGTGTATGCCTGTGATACTGGGTGTCAGTGTCTGTCTTTGTTACTTGGTGTCAGTGTTTGTCTTTGTTACTTGGTGTCAGTGTTTGTCTTTGTTACTTCGTGTCAGTGTATGTCTGTGTAACTGGGTGTCAGTGTATGTCTTTGTTACTTGGTGTCAGTGTATGTCTTTGTTACTTGGTGTCAGTGTTTGTCTTTGTTACTTCGTGCCAGTGTATGTCTGTGATACTGGGTGTCAGTGTTTGTCTTTGTTACTTGGTGTCAGTGTATGTCATTATTACTTCGTGTCAGTGCATGTCTGTGATACTGGGTGTCAGTGTATGTCTTTGTTACTTGGTGTCAGTGTCTGTCATTATTACTTCGTGTCAGTGCATGTCTGTGATACTGGGTGTCATTGTTTGTCTTTGTTACTTGGTGTAAGTGTATGTCTTTGTTACTTGGTGTAAGTGTGTTTCTATGTGACTTGGTGTCAGTGCATGTCTGTGTTATAGGGTGTCAGTGTTTGTCTTTGTTACTTGATGTCAGTGTGTGTCTTTGTTACTTGGTGTAAGTGTATTTCTTTGTTACTTTGTGTCAGTGCGTGTCAATGTTACTGGGTGTCAGTGTTTGTCTTTGTTACTTGGTGTCAGTGTGTGTCTTTGTTACTTGGTGTAAGTGTATGTCTTTGTTACTTGGTGACAGTGTTTGTCTTTGTTACTTCGTGTCAGTGTATGTCTGTGTGACTGGGTGTCAGTGTATGTCTTTGTTAGTTGGTGTCAGTGTTTGTCTTTGTTACTTGGTGTCAGTGTTTGTCTTGGTTAATTCGTGTCAGTGTATGTCTGTGATACTGGGTGTCAGTGTATGTCTTTGTTACTTGGTGACAGTGTTTGTCTTTGTTACTTCGTGTCAGTGTATGTCTGTGTGACTGGGTGTCTGTGTATGTCTTTGTTAGTTGGTGTCAGTGTTTGTCTTTGTTACTTGGTGTCAGTGTTTGTCTTGGTTAATTCGTGTCAGTGTATGTCTGTGATACTGTGTGTCAGTGTATGTCTTTGTTACTGGGTGTAAGTGTATGTCTTTGTTACTTGCTGTAAGTGTATGTCTTTGTGACTTGGCATAAGAGTGTTTCTTTGTTACTCGGTGTCAGTGTATGTCTGTGTTACTGGGTGTCATTGTGTGTCTTTGTTACTTGGTGTAAGTGTGTGTCTGTGTTACTGTGTGTCAGTGTGTGTTTTTGTTACTTCGTGTCAGTGTATGCCTGTGTTACTTGGTGTAAGTATATGTCTTTGTTACTTGGTGTCAGTGCGTGTCTGTGTTACTGGGTGTCAGTGTTTGTCTTTGTTACTTGATGTCAGTGTTTGTCTTTGTTAATTGGTGTCAGTGCGTGTCTGTGTTACTGGGTGTCAGTGTTTGTCTTTGTTACTTGGTGTCAGTGTTTGTCTTTGTTACTTCGTGTCAGTGTATGTCTGTGTTACTGGGTGGCAGTGTATGTCTTTGTTAATTGGTGTCAGTGTTTGTCTTTGTTACTTGGTGTCAGTGTTTGTCTTTGTTACTGGGTGTCAGTGTATGTCTTTGTTACTTGGTGTCAGTGTATGTCTTTGTTACTTTGTGTAAGTGTGTGTCTGTGTTACTTGGTGTCAGTGTATGTCTTTGTTACTTGGTGTCAGTGTGTGTCTGTGTTACTTGGTGTCAGTGTATGTCTTTGTTACTTTGTGTCAGTCCATGTCTTTGTTATTTGGTATCAGTGTATGTCTGTGTTACTTGGTGTCAGTGTATGCCTTTGTTACTTGGTGTCAGTGTGTGTCTGTGTTACTTGGTGTCAGTGTATGTCTTTGTTACTCGGTGTCAGTGCATGTCCCTGTTCCTGGGTGTCAGTGTTTGTCTTTGTTACTTGGTGTCAGTGTGTGTCTGTGTTACTTGGTGTCAGTGTATGTCTTTGTTACTGGGTGTCAGTGTTTGTCTTTGTTACTTGGTGTCAGTGTTTGTCTTTGTTACTTGGTGTCAGTTTATGTATTTGTTACTGGGTGTCAGTGTATGTCTTTGTTACTTGGTGTCAGTGTGTGTCTTTGTTACTGGGTGTCAGTGTATGTCTGTTTTACTTGGTGTCAGTGTATGTCTTTGTTACTTGGTGTCAGTGTGTGTCTTTGTTACTGGGTGTCAGTGTATGTCTGTGTTACTTGGTGTCAGTGTATGTCTTTGTTACTGGGTGTCAGTGTATGTCTTTGTTACTTGGTGTCAGTGTTTGTCTTTGTTACTTGGTGTAAGTGTATGTCTTTGTTACTTGGTGCCAGTGTCTGTCTGTGTTAGTGGGTGGCAGTGCATGTCTTTGTTATTTGGTGCAGGTGTATGTCTTTGTGACTTGGTGTCAGTGTATGTGTGTGTTTCTTGGTGTCAGTGTATGTCTTTGTTACTTGGTGTCAGTGTATGTCTTTGTTAACTGGTGTCAGTGTATGTCTTTGTTACTTGGTGACAGTGTGTGTCTGTGTTACGTGGTGTCAGTGTTTGTCTTTGTTACTTGGTGTCAGTGTGTCTCTTTGTTACTTGGTGTCAGTGTACGTCTTTGTTACTTGGTGTAAGTATATGTCTTTGTTACTTGGTGTCAGTGCGTGACTGTGTTACTGGGTGTCAGTGTTTGTCTTTGTTACTTGGTGTCAGTGCTTGTCTGTGTTACTGGGTGTCAGTGTTTGTCTTTGTTACTTGGTGTCAGTGTTTGTCTTTGTTACTTGGTGTCATTGTTTGTCTTTGTCACTTCGTGTCAGTGTATGTCTGTGTTACTGGGTGTCAGTGTATGTCTTTGTTACTTGGTGTCAGTGTTTGTCTCTGCTACTTCGTGTCAGTGTATGTCTGTGATACTGGGTGTCAGTGTATGTCTTTTTTACATCGTGTCAGTGTATGTCTGTGATACTGGGTGTCAGTGTCTTTCTTTGTTACTTGGTGTCAGTGTTTGTCTTTGTTACTTGGTGTCAGTGTTTGTCTTTGTCACTTCATGTCAGTGTATGCCTGTGATACTGGGTGTCAGTGTCTGTCTTTGTTACTTGGTGTCAGTGTTTGTCTTTGTTACTTGGTGTCAGTGTTTGTCTTTGTTACTTCGTGTCAGTGTATGTCTGTGTAACTGGGTGTCAGTGTATGTCTTTGTTACTTGGTGTCAGTGTATGTCTTTGTTACTTGGTGTCAGTGTTTGTCTTTGTTACTTCGTGCCAGTGTATGTCTGTGATACTGGGTGTCAGTGTTTGTCTTTGTTACTTGGTGTCAGTGTATGTCATTATTACTTCGTGTCAGTGCATGTCTGTGATACTGGGTGTCAGTGTATGTCTTTGTTACTTGGTGTCAGTGTCTGTCATTATTACTTCGTGTCAGTGCATGTCTGTGATACTGGGTGTCATTGTTTGTCTTTGTTACTTGGTGTAAGTGTATGTCTTTGTTACTTGGTGTAAGTGTGTTTCTATGTGACTTGGTGTCAGTGCATGTCTGTGTTATAGGGTGTCAGTGTTTGTCTTTGTTACTTGATGTCAGTGTGTGTCTTTGTTACTTGGTGTAAGTGTATTTCTTTGTTACTTTGTGTCAGTGCGTGTCAATGTTACTGGGTGTCAGTGTTTGTCTTTGTTACTTGGTGTCAGTGTGTGTCTTTGTTACTTGGTGTAAGTGTATGTCTTTGTTACTTGGTGACAGTGTTTGTCTTTGTTACTTCGTGTCAGTGTATGTCTGTGTGACTGGGTGTCAGTGTATGTCTTTGTTAGTTGGTGTCAGTGTTTGTCTTTGTTACTTGGTGTCAGTGTTTGTCTTGGTTAATTCGTGTCAGTGTATGTCTGTGATACTGGGTGTCAGTGTATGTCTTTGTTACTTGGTGACAGTGTTTGTCTTTGTTACTTCGTGTCAGTGTATGTCTGTGTGACTGGGTGTCTGTGTATGTCTTTGTTAGTTGGTGTCAGTGTTTGTCTTTGTTACTTGGTGTCAGTGTTTGTCTTGGTTAATTCGTGTCAGTGTATGTCTGTGATACTGTGTGTCAGTGTATGTCTTTGTTACTGGGTGTAAGTGTATGTCTTTGTTACTTGCTGTAAGTGTATGTCTTTGTGACTTGGCATAAGAGTGTTTCTTTGTTACTCGGTGTCAGTGTATGTCTGTGTTACTGGGTGTCATTGTGTGTCTTTGTTACTTGGTGTAAGTGTGTGTCTGTGTTACTGTGTGTCAGTGTGTGTTTTTGTTACTTCGTGTCAGTGTATGTCTGTGTTACTTGGTGTAAGTATATGTCTTTGTTACTTGGTGTCAGTGCGTGTCTGTGTTACTGGGTGTCAGTGTTTGTCTTTGTTACTTGATGTCAGTGTTTGTCTTTGTTAATTGGTGTCAGTGCGTGTCTGTGTTACTGGGTGTCAGTGTTTGTCTTTGTTACTTGGTGTCAGTGTTTGTCTTTGTTACTTGGTGTCATTGTTTGTCTTTGTTACTTCATGTCAGTGTATGCCTGTGATACTGGGTGTCAGTGTCTGTCTTTGTTACTTGGTGTCAGTGTATGTCTGTGCTGCTGGGTGTCAGTGTATGTCTTTGTTACTTGGTGTCAGTGTTTGTCTTTGTTACTTGGTGTCAGTGCGTGTCTGTGTTACTGGGTGTCAGTGTTTGTCTTTGTTACTTGGTGTCAGTTGTTGTCTTTGTTACTTCGTGTCAGTGTATGTCTGTGCTGCTGGGTGTCAGTGTATGTCTTTGTTACTTGGTGTCAGTGTTTGTCTTTGTAACTTGGTGTCAGTGTTTGTCTTTGTTACTTCGTGTCAGTGTATCTCTGTGTTACTCGGTGGCCGTGTATGTCTTTGTTACTTGGTGTCAGTGTATGTCAGTGTTACTTGGTGTCAGTGTATGTCTTTGTTACTGGGTGTCAGTGTATGTCTTTGTTACTTGGTGTCAGTGTTTGTCTTTGTTACTTGGTGTAAGTGTATGTCTTTGTTACTTGGTGCCAGTGTCTGTCTGTGTTAGTGGGTGGCAGTGCATGTCTTTGTTATTTGGTGCAGGTGTATGTCTTTGTGACTTGGTGTCAGTGTATGTCTTTGTTACTTGGTGTCAGTGTATGTCTTTGTTAACTGGTGTCAGTGTATGTCTTTGTTACTTGGTGTCAGTGTGTGTCTGTGTTACGTGGTGTCAGTGTTTGTCTTTGTTACTTGGTGTCAGTGTGTCTCTTTGTTACTTGGTGTCAGTGTACGTCTGTGATACTGGGTGTCAGTGTATGTCTTTTTTACATCGTGTCAGTGTATGTCTGTGATACTGGGTGTCAGTGTCTTTCTTTGTTACTTGGTGTCAGTGTTTGTCTTTGTTACTTGGTGTCAGTGTTTGTCTTTGTCACATCATGTCAGTGTATGCCTGTGATACTGGGTGTCAGTGTCTGTCTTTGATACTTGGTGTCAGTGTTTGTCTTTGTTACTTGGTGTCAGTGTTTGTCTTTGTCACTTCATGTCAGTGTATGCCTGTGATACTGGGTGTCAGTGTCTGTCTTTGTTACTTGGTGTCAGTGTTTGTCTTTGTTACTTGGTGTCAGTGTTCGTCTTTGTTACTTCGTGTCAGTGTATGTCTGTGTAACTGCGTGTCAGTGTTTGTCTTTGTTACTTGGTGTAAGTGTATGTCTTTGTTACTTGGTGCCAGTGTCTGTATTTGTTAGTGGGTGGCAGTGCATGTCTTTGTTATTTGGTGTCAGTGTATGTCTTTGTGACTTGGTGTCAGTGTATGTGTGTGTTTCTTGGTGTCAGTGTATGTCTTTGTTAACTGGTGTCAGTGTATGTCTTTGTTACTTGATGTCAGTGAGTGTCTGTGTTACTGGGTGTCAGTGTATGTCTTTGTCACTTGGTGTCAGTGCGTGTCTATGATACTGGGTGTCAGTGTTTGTCTTTGTTACTGGGTGTCAGTGTATGTCTTTGTTACTTGGTGTCAGTGTTTGTCTTTGTTACTTGGTGTCAGTGTTTGTCTTTGTTACTTGGTGTCAGTTTATGTCTTTGTTACTGGGTGTCAGTGTATGTCTTTGTTACTTGGTGTCAGTGTGTGTCTTTGTTACTGGGTGTCAGTGTATGTCTGTTTTACTTGGTGTCAGTGTATGTCTTTGTTACTTGGTGTCAGTGTGTGTCTTTGTTACTGGGTGTCAGTGTATGTCTGTGTTACTTGGTGTCAGTGTATGTCTTTGTTACTGGGTGTCAGTGTATGTCTTTGTTACTTGGTGTCAGTGTTTGTCTTTGTTACTTGGTGTAAGTGTATGTCTTTGTTACTTGGTGCCAGTGTCTGTATTTGTTAGTGGGTGGCAGTGCATGTCTTTGTTATTTGGTGTCAGTGTATGTCTTTGTGACTTGGTGTCAGTGTATGTGTGTGTTTCTTGGTGTCAGTGTATGTCTTTGTTAACTGGTGTCAGTGTATGTCTTTGTTACTTGATGTCAGTGAGTGTCTGTGTTACTGGGTGTCAGTGTATGTCTTTGTCACTTGGTGTCAGTGCGTGTCTATGATACTGGGTGTCAGTGTTTGTCTTTGTTACTGGGTGTCAGTGTATGTCTTTGTTACTTGGTGTCAGTGTTTGTCTTTGTTACTTGGTGTCAGTGTTTGTCTTTGTTACTTGGTGTCAGTTTATGTCTTTGTTACTGGGTGTCTGTGTATGTCTTTGTTACTTGGTGTCAGTGTGTGTCTTTGTTACTGGGTGTCAGTGTATGTCTGTTTTACTTGGTGTCAGTGTATGT
The DNA here is from genome assembly GCF_036365525.1 of Heterodontus francisci. Classification (NCBI taxonomy): domain Eukaryota; kingdom Metazoa; phylum Chordata; class Chondrichthyes; order Heterodontiformes; family Heterodontidae; genus Heterodontus; species Heterodontus francisci. The sequence continues at coordinate 21,667,345 of NW_027141852.1, read as the reverse complement.
CTTTGTTACTTGGTGTCAGTGTGTGTCTTTGTTACTGGGTGTCAGTGTATGTCTGTGTTACTTGGTGTCAGTGTATGTCTTTGTTACTGGGTGTCAGTGCATGTCTTTGTTATTTGGTGCAGGTGTATGTCTTTGTGACTTGGTGTCAGTGTATGTGTGTGTTTCTTGGTGTCAGTGTATGTCTTTGTTACTTGGTGTCAGTGTATGTCTTTGTTAACTGGTGTCAGTGTATGTCTTTGTTACTTGGTGTCAGTGTGTGTCTGTGTTACGTGGTGTCAGTGTTTGTCTTTGTTACTTGGTGTCAGTGTGTCTCTTTGTTACTTGGTGTCAGTGTACGTCTTTGTTACTTGGTGTAAGTATATGTCTTTGTTACTTGGTGTCAGTGCGTGTCTGTGTTACTGGGTTTCAGTGTTTGTCTATGTTACTTGATGTCAGTGTTTGTCTTTGTTACTTGGTGTCAGTGCTTGTCTGTGTTACTGGGTGTCAGTGTTTGTCTTTGTTACTTGGTGTCAGTGTTTGTCTTTGTTACTTGGTGTCATTGTTTGTCTTTGTTACTTCGTGTCAATGTATGTCTGTGTTACTGGGTGTCAGTGTATGTCTTTGTTACTTGGTGTCAGTGTTTGTCTCTGCTACTTCGTATCAGTGTATGTCTGTGATACTGGGTGTCAGTGTATGTCTTTTTTACATCGTGTCAGTGTATGTCTGTGACACTGGGTGTCAGTGTCTTTCTTTGTTACTTGGTGTCAGTGTTTGTCTTTGTTACTTGGTGTCAGTGTTTGTCTTTGTCACTTCATGTCAGTGTATGCCTGTGATACTGGGTGTCAGTGTCTGTCTTTGTTACTTGGTGTCAGTGTTTGTCTTTGTTACTTGGTGTCAGTGTTTGTCTTTGTTACTTCGTGTCAGTGTATGTCTGTGTAACTGGGTGTCAGTGTATGTCTTTGTTACTTGGTGTCAGTGTATGTCTTTGTTACTTGGTGTCAGTGTTTGTCTTTGTTACTTCGTGCCAGTGTATGTCTGTGATACTGGGTGTCAGTGTTTGTCTTTGTTACGTGGTGTCAGTGTATGTCATTATTACTTCGTGTCAGTGCATGTCTGTGATACTGGGTGTCAGTGTATGTCTTTGTTACCTGGTGTCAGTGTCTGTCATTATTACTTCGTGTCAGTGCATGTCTGTGATACTGGGTGTCAGTGTATGTCTTTGTTACTTGGTGTCAGTGTTTGTCTTTGTTACTTCGTGCCAGTGTATGTCTGTGATACTGGGTGTCAGTGTTTGTCTTTGTTACTTGGTGTCAGTGTATGTCATTATTACTTCGTGTCAGTGCATGTCTGTGATACTGGGTGTCATTGTTTGTCTTTGTTACTTGGTGTAAGTGTATGTCTTTGTTACTTGGTGTAAGTGTGTTTCTATGTGACTTGGTGTCAGTGCATGTCTGTGTTATAGGGTGTCAGTGTTTGTCTTTGTTACTTGATGTCAGTGTGTGTCTTTGTTACTTGGTGTAAGTGTATTTCTTTGTTACTTTGTGTCAGTGCGTGTCAATGTTACTGGGTGTCAGTGTTTGTCTTTGTTACTTGGTGACAGTGTTTGTCTTTGTTACTTCGTGTCAGTGTATGTCTGTGTGACTGGGTGTCAGTGTATGTCTTTGTTCGTTGGTGTCAGTGTTTGTCTTTGTTACTTGGTGTCAGTGTTTGTCTTGGTTAATTCGTGTCAGTGTATGTCTGTGATACTGGGTGTCAGTGTATGTCTTTGTTACTTGGTGACAGTGTTTGTCTTTGTTACTTCGTGTCAGTGTATGTCTGTGTGACTGGGTGTCTGTGTATGTCTTTGTTAGTTGGTGTCAGTGTTTGTCTTTGTTACTTGGTGTCAGTGTTTGTCTTGGTTAATTCGTGTCAGTGTATGTCTGTGATACTGTGTGTCAGTGTATGTCTTTGTTACTGGGTGTAAGTGTATGTCTTTGTTACTTGCTGTAAGTGTATGTCTTTGTGACTTGGCATAAGAGTGTTTATTTGTTACTCGGTGTCAGTGTATGTCTGTGTTACTGGCTGTCATTGTGTGTCTTTGTTACTTGGTGTAAGTGTGTGTCTGTGTTACTGTGTGTCAGTGTGTGTTTTTGTTACTTCGTGTCAGTGTATGTCTGTGTTACTTGGTGTAAGTATATGTCTTTGTTACTTGGTGTCAGTGCGTGTCTGTGTTACTGGGTGTCAGTGTTTGTCTTTGTTACTTGGTGTCAGTGTTTGTCTTTGTTACTTGGTGTCATTGTTTGTCTTTGTTACTTCATGTCAGTGTATGCCTGTGATACTGGGTGTCAGTGTCTGTCTTTGTTACTTGGTGTCAGTGTATGTCTGTGCTGCTGGGTGTCAGTGTATGTCTTTGTTACTTGGTGTCAGTGTTTGTCTTTGTTACTTGGTGTCAGTGCGTGTTTGTGTTACTGGGTGTCAGTGTTTGTCTTTGTACTTGGTGTCAGTGTTTGTCTTTGTTACTTCGTGTCAGTGTATGTCTGTGCTGCTGGGTGTCAGTGTAGGTCTTTGTTACTTGGTGTCAGTGTTTGTCTTTGTAACTTGGTGTCAGTGTTTGTCTTTGATACTTGGTGTCAGTGTATCTCTGTGTTACTCGGTGGCCGTGTATGTCTTTGTTACTTGGTGTCAGTGTATGTCTGTGTTACTTGGTGTCAGTGTATGTCTTTGTTACTGGGTGTCAGTGTATGTCTTTGTTACTTGGTGTCAGTGTTTGTCTTTGTTACTTGGTGTAAGTGTATGTCTTTGTTACTTGGTGCCAGTGTCTGGCTGTGTTAGTGGGTGGCAGTGCATGTCTTTGTTATTTGGTGCAGGTGTATGTCTTTGTGACTTGGTGTCAGTGTATGTGTGTGTTTCTTGGTGTCAGTATATGTCTTTGTTACTTGGTGTCAGTGTATGTCTTTGTTAACTGGTGTCAGTGTATGTCTTTGTTACTTGGTGTCAGTGTGTGTCTGTGTTACGTGGTGTCAGTGTTTGTCTTTGTTACTTGGTGTCAGTGTGTCTCTTTGTTACTTGGTGTCAGTGTACGTCTGTGATACTGGGTGTCAGTGTATGTATTTTTTACATCGTGTCAGTGTATGTCTGTGATACTGGGTGTCAGTGTCTTTCTTTGTTACTTAGTGTCAGTGTTTGTCTTTGTTACTTGGTGTCAGTGTTTGTCTTTGTCACTTCATGTCAGTGTATGCCTGTGATACTGGGTGTCAGTGTCTGTCTTTGTTACTTGGTGTCAGTGTTTGTCTTTGTTACTTGGTGTCAGTGTTTGTCTTTGTCACTTCATGTCAGTGTATGCCTGTGATACTGGGTGTCAGTGTCTGTCTTTGTTACTTGGTGTCAGTGTTTGTCTTTGTTACTTGGTGTCAGTGTTTGTCTTTGTTACTTCGTGTCAGTGTATGTCTGTGTAACTGCGTGTCAGTGTTTGTCTTTGTTACTTGGTGTAAGTGTATGTCTTTGTTACTTGGTGTCAGTGTCTGTATTTGTTAGTGGGTGGCAGTGCATGTCTTTGTTATTTGGTGTCAGTGTATGTCTTTGTGACTTGGTGTCAGTGTATGTGTGTGTTTCTTGGTGTCAGTGTATGTCTTTGTTAACTGGTGTCAGTGTATGTCTTTGTTACTTGGTGTCAGTGAGTGTCTGTGTTACTGGGTGTCAGTGTATGTCTTTGTCACTTGGTGTCAGTGCGTGTCTATGATACTGGGCGTCAGTGTTTGTTTTTGTTACTTGGTGTCAGTGTTTGTCTTTGTTACTTGGTATCAGTGAATGTCTTTGTTACTTGGTGTCAGTGTGTGTCTGTGTTACGTGGTGTCAGGGTTTGTCTTTGTTACTTGGTCTCAGTGTGTGTCTTTGTTACTTGGTGTCAGTGAACGTCTTTGTTACTTGGTGTAAGTTTTTGTCTTTGTTACTTGGTGTCAGTGCGTTTATGTGTTACTGGGTGTCAGTGTTAGTCTTTGTTACTTGATGTCAGTGTTTGTCTTTGTTATTTGGTGTCAGTGCGTGTCTGTGTTACTGGGTGTCAGTGTTTGTCTTTGTTACTTGGTGTCAGTGTTTGTCTTTGTTACTTCGTGTCAGTGTATGTCTGTGCTGCTGGGTGTCAGTGTATGTCTTTGTTACTTGGTGTCAGTGTTTGTCTTTGTAACTTGGTGTCAGTGTTTGTCTTTGTTACTTCGTGTCAGTGTATCTCTGTGTTACTCGGTGGCCGTGTATGTCTTTGTTACTTGGTGTCAGTGTTTGTCTTTGTTAATTGGTGCCAGTGCATGTCTTTGTTAAGTGGTGTCAGTGTATGTCTTTGTTAATTGATGTCAGTGTATGTCTGTGTTACTTGGTGTCAGTGTCTGTCTTTGTTACTTGGTGTCAGTGTGTGTAGGTGTTACCTGGTGTCATTGTATGTCTTTGTTACTCGGTGTCAGTGCGTGTCCCTGTTCCTGGGTGTCAGTGTTTGTCTTTGTTACTTGGTGTCAGTGTGTCTCTGTGTTACTTGTTGTCAGTGTATGTCTTTGTTACTGGGTGTCAGTGTATGTCTTTGTTACTTGGTGTCAGTGTGTGTCTTTGTTACTGGGTGTCAGTGCATGGCTGTTTTACTTGGTGTCAGTGTATGTCTTTGTTACTTGGTGTCAGTGTGTGTCTTTGTTACTTGGTGTCAGTGTACGTCTTTGTCACTTGGTGTAAGTATATGTCTTTGTTACTGGGTGTCACTGTTTGTCTTTGTTACCTGATGTCGGTGTTTGTCTTTGTTACTTGGTGTCAATGCGTGTCTGTGTTCCTGGGTGTCAGTGTTTGTCTTTGTTACTTGGTGTCAGTGTTTGTCTTTGCTACTTCGTGTCAGTGTATGTCTGTGCTACTGGGTGTCAGTGTATGTCTTTGTTACTTGGTGTCAGTGTTTGTCTTTGTAACTTGGTGTCAGTGTTTTTCTTTGTTACTTCGTGTCAGTGTATCTCTGTGTTACTCGGTGGCCGTGTATGTCTTTGTTACTTGGTGTCAGTGTTTGTCTTTGTTAATTGGTGCCAGTGCATGTCTTTGTTAAGTGGTGTCAGTGTATGTCTTTGTTAATTGGTGTCAGTGTATGTCTGTGTTACTTGGTGTCAGTGTCTGTCTTTGTTACTTGGTGTCAGTGTGTGTCTGTGTTACCTGGTGTCAGTGTATGTCTTTGTTACTCGGTGTCAGTGCGTGTCCCTGTTCCTGGGTGTCAGTGTTTGTCTTTGTTACTTGGTGTCAGTGTGTCTCTGTGTTACTTGTTGTCAGTGTATGTCTTTGTTACTGGGTGTCAGTGTATGTCTTTGTTACTTGGTGTCAGTGTGTGTCTTTGTTACTGGGTGTCAGTGCATGTCTGTTTTACTTGGTGTCAGTGTATGTCTTTGTTACTTGGTGTCAGTGTGTGTCTTTGTCACTGCGTGTCAGTGTATATCTTTGTTACTTGGTGTCAGTGTATGTCTTTGTTACTGGGTGTCAGTGTATGTCTTTGTTACTTGGTGTCAGTGTGTCTCTGTGTTACTTGTTGTCAGTGTATGTCTTTGTTACTGGGTGTCAGTGTATGTCTTTGTTACTTGGTGTCAGTGTGTGTCTTTGTTACTGGGTGTCAGTGCATGTCTGTTTTACTTGGTGTCAGTGTATGTCTTTGTTACTTGGTGTCAGTGTGTGTCTTTGTCACTGCGTGTCAGTGTATATCTTTGTTACTTGGTGTCAGTGTATGTCTTTGTTACTGGGTGTCAGTGTATGTCTTTGTTACTTGGTGTCAGTGTCTGTCTTTGTTACTTGGTGTAAGTGTGTGTCTTTGTCACTGGGTGTCAGTGTTTGTCTTTGTTACTACGTGTCAGTGTATGTCTGTGATACTGGGTGTCAGTGTATGTATTTGTTACTTGGTGTCAGTGTATGTCTTTACTCCTTCGAGTCAGTGCATGTCTGTGATACTGGGTGTCAGTGCATGTCTTTGTTACTTGGTGTCAGTGTTTGTCTTTGTTACTTGGTGTCAGTGTATGTCTTTGTTACTCGGTGTCAGTGCGTGTCTGTGTTCCTGGGTGTCAGTGTTTGTCTTTGTTACTTGGTGTCAGTGTATGTCTGTGATACTGCGTGTCACTGTATGTCTTTGTTACTTGGTGTCAGTGTTTGTCTTTGTTACTTGGTGTCAGTGTGTGTCTGTGTTACGTGGTGTCAGTGTATGTCTTTGTTACTCGGTGTCAGTGCGTGTCTGTGTTGATCGGTGTCAGTGTTTGTCTTTGTTACTTGGTGTCAGTGCGTGTCTGTGTTACTTGGTGTCAGTGTATGTCTTTGTTACTTGGTGTCAGTGTGTGTCTTTGTTACTGGGTGTCAGTGTATGTCTGTTTTACTTGGAGTCAGTGTACGTCTTTGTTACTTGGTGTCAGTGTGTGTCTTTGTTACTGGGTATCAGTGTATGTCTGTGTTACTTGGTGTCAGTGTATGTCTTTGTTACTGGGTGTCAGTGTATGTCTTTGATACTTGGTGTCAGTGCATGTCTTTGTTACTTGGTGTCACTGTGTGTCTTTGTCACTGGGTGTCAGTGTATGTCTGTGTGACTTGGTGTCAGTGTGTGTCTGTGTTACTTGGTTTCAGTGTGTGTCTTTGTTACTGGGTGTCAGTGTATGTCTTTGTTAATTGGTGTAGGTGTATGTCTTTGTTACTTGGTGTCAGTGTTTGACTGTTTGACTTTGTTACTTGGTGTCAGTGCATGTCTTTGTTACTTGATGTCAGTGTATGTCTTTGTTACTTGGTGTCAGTGTATGTCTTTGTTAATTGGTGTAAGTGTATGTCTTTGTTACTTGGTGCCAGTGTCTGTCTGTGTTACTGTGTGGCAGTGCATGTCTTTGTTATTTGGTGTAGGTGTATGTCTTTGTGACTTGGTGTCAGTGTTTGTGTGTGTTCCTTGGTGTCAGTGTATGTCTTTGTTACTTGGTGTCAGTGTATGTCTTTGTTAACTAGTGTCAGTGTATGTCTTTGTTACTTGGTGTCAGTGAGTGTCTGTGTTACTGGGTGTCAGTGTATGTCTTTGTTACTTGGTGTCAGTGCGTGTGTATGTTACTGGGTGTCAGTATTTGTTTTTGTTACTTGGTGTCAGTGTTTGTCTTTGTTACTGGGTGTCAGTGCATGTATGTGTTACTGGGTGTCAGTGTTTGTCTTTGTTACTTGGTGTCAGTGTGAGTCTTTGTTACTTGGTGTCAGTGTATGTCTTTGTTACTTGATGTCAGTGCGTGTCTGTGTTACTGGGTGTCAGTGTTTGTCTTTGTTACTTGGTGTCAGTGTTTGTCTTTGTTACTTCGTGTCAGTGTATGTCTGCGATACTGGGTGTCAGTGTATGTCTTTGTTACTTGGTGTCAGTGTATGTCTTTATTACTTCGTGTCAGTGCATGTCTGTGTTACTGGGTGTCAGTGTATGTATTTTTACTTGGTGTCAGTGTTTGTCTTTGTTACTTGGTGTCAGTGTTTGCCTTTGTTACTTCGTGTCAGTGTATGTCTGTGTTACTGGGTGTCAGTGTATGTCTTTGTTACTTGGTGTCAGTGTTTGTCTTTGTTACTGGGTGTCAGTGTATGTCATTGTTACTTGGTGTCAGTGTGTGTCTTTGTTACTCGGTGTCAGTGCGTGTCCCTGTTCCTGGGTGTCAGTGTTTGTCTTTGTTACTTGGTGTCAGTGTATGTCTTTGTTACCTGGTGTCAGTGTATGTCTTTGTTACTCGGTGTCAGTGCGTGTCCCTGTTCCTGGGTGTCAGTGTTTGTCTTTGTTACTTGGTGTCAGTGTGTCTCTGTGTTACTTGTTGTCAGTGTATGTCTTTGTTACTGGGTGTCAGTGTATGTCTTTGTTACTTGGTGTCAGTGTGTGTCTTTGTTACTGGGTGTCAGTGCATGTCTGTTTTACTTGGTGTCAGTGTATGTCTTTGTTACTTGGTGTCAGTGTGTGTCTTTGTCACTGCGTGTCAGTGTATATCTTTGTTACTTGGTGTCAGTGTATGTCTTTGTTACTGGGTGTCAGTGTATGTCTTTGTTACTTGGTGTCAGTGTATGTCTTTGTTACTTGGTGTAAGTGTGTGTCTTTGTCACTGGGTGTCAGTGTTTGTCTTTGTTACTACGTGTCAGTGTATGTCTGTGATACTGGGTGTCAGTGTATGTATTTGTTACTTGGTGTCAGTGTATGTCTTTACTCCTTCGAGTCAGTGCATGTCTGTGATACTGGGTGTCAGTGCATGTCTTTGTTACTTGGTGTCAGTGTTTGTCTTTGTTACTTGGTGTCAGTGTATGTCTTTGTTACTCGGTGTCAGTGCGTGTCTGTGTTCCTGGGTGTCAGTGTTTGTCTTTGTTACTTGGTGTCAGTGTATGTCTGTGATACTGCGTGTCACTGTATGTCTTTGTTACTTGGTGTCAGTGTTTGTCTTTGTTACTTGGTGTCAGTGTGTGTCTGTGTTACGTGGTGTCAGTGTATGTCTTTGTTACTCGGTGTCAGTGCGTGTCTGTGTTGATCGGTGTCAGTGTTTGTCTTTGTTACTTGGTGTCAGTGCGTGTCTGTGTTACTTGGTGTCAGTGTATGTCTTTGTTACTTGGTGTCAGTGTGTGTCTTTGTTACTGGGTGTCAGTGTATGTCTGTTTTACTTGGAGTCAGTGTACGTCTTTGTTACTTGGTGTCAGTGTGTGTCTTTGTTACTGGGTATCAGTGTATGTCTGTGTTACTTGGTGTCAGTGTATGTCTTTGTTACTGGGTGTCAGTGTATGTCTTTGTTACTTGGTGTCAGTGCATGTCTTTGTTACTTGGTGTCACTGTGTGTCCTTGTCACTGGGAGTCAGTGTATGTCTGTGTGACTTGGTGTCAGTGTGTGTCTGTGTTACTTGGTTTCAGTGTGTGTCTTTGTTACTGGGTGTCAGTGTATGTCTTTGTTAATTGGTGTAGGTGTATGTCTTTGTTACTTGGTGTCAGTGTTTGACTGTTTGACTTTGTTACTTGGTGTCAGTGCATGTCTTTGTTACTTGATGTCAGTGTATGTCTTTGTTACTTGGTGTCAGTGTATGTCTTTGTTAATTGGTGTAAGTGTATGTCTTTGTTACTTGGTGCCAGTGTCTGTCTGTGTTACTGTGTGGCAGTGCATGTCTTTGTTATTTGGTGTAGGTGTATGTCTTTGTTACTTGGTGTCAGTGAGTGTCTGTGTTACTGGGTGTCAGTGTATGTCTTTGTTACTTGGTGTCAGTGCGTGTGTATGTTACTGGGTGTCAGTATTAGTTTTTGTTACTTGGTGTCAGTGTTTGTCTTTGTTACTGGGTGTCAGTGCATGTATGTGTTACTGGGTGTCAGTGTTTGTCTTTGTTACTTGGTGTCAGTGTGAGTCTTTGTTACTTGGTGTCAGTGTATGTCTTTGTTACTTGATGTCAGTGCGTGTCTGTGTTACTGGGTGTCAGTGTTTGTCTTTGTTACTTGGTGTCAGTGTTTGTCTTTGTTACTTCGTGTCAGTGTATGTCTGCGATACTGGGTGTCAGTGTATGTCTTTGTTACTAGGTGTCAGTGTATGTCTTTATTACTTCGTGTCAGTGCATGTCTGTGTTACTGGGTGTCAGTGTATGTATTTTTACTTGGTGTCAGTGTTTGTCTTTGTTACTTGGTGTCAGTGTTTGCCTTTGTTACTTCGTGTCAGTGTATGTCTGTGTTAATGGGTGTCAGTGTATGTCTTTGTTACTTGGTGTCAGTGTTTGTCTTTGTTACTTGGTGTCAGTGTTTGTCTTTGTTACTGGGTGTCAGTGTATGTCATTGTTACTTGGTGTCAGTGTTTGACTGTTTGACTTTGTTACTTGGTGTCAGTGCATGTCTTTGTTAATTGGTGTCAGTGTATGTCCTTGTTAATTGGTGTCAGTGTATGTCTGTGTTACTTGGTGTCCGTGTATGTCTTTGTTACTTGGTGTCATTGTGTGTCTGTGTTACTGGGTGTCAGTGTATTTCTGTTTTACTTGGTGTCAGTGTATATCTTTGTTACTTGGTGTCAGTGTGTGTCTTTGATACTGGATGTCTGTGTTACTTCGTGTCAGTGTATGTCTTTGTTACTGGGTGTCAGTGTATGTCTTTGTTACTTGGTGTCAGTGTATGTCTTTGTTACTTGGTGTCAGTGTGTGTCTTTGTCACTGGGTGTCAGTGTATGTCTGTGTTACTTGGTGTCAGTGTGTGTCTGTGTTGCTTGGTTTCAGTGTGTGTCTTTGTCACTGGGTGTCAGTGTATGTCTGTGTTACTTGGTGTCAGTGTGTGTCAGTGTTACTTGGTATCAGTGTGTGTCTTTGTTACTGGGTGTCAGTGTATGTCTTTGTTACTTCGTGTCAGTATGTGTCTGTGTTACTTGGTGTCAGTGTATGTCTTTGTTACTTCGTGTCAGAGTCTGTCTTTGTTACTTGGTGCAAGTGTATGTCTTTGTTTCTTGGTGCCAGTGTCTGTCTGCGTTACTGGGTGGCAGTGCATGTCTTTGTTAATTGGTGTAGGTGTATGTCTTTGTTACTTGGTGTCAGTGTATGTCATTGTTACTTGCTGTCAGTGTGTGTCTTTGTTACTGGGTGTCAGTGTATGTCTGTTTTACTTGGTGTCAGTGTATGTCTTTGTTACTTGGTGTCAGTGTATGTCTGTGTTACTTGGTATCAGTGTATGTCTTTGTTACTTCTTCTCAGTGTATGTCTCTGTTACTTGGTGTAAGTGTATGTCTTTGTTACTTGGTGCCAGTGTCTGTCTGTGTTACTGGGTGGCAGTGCATGTCTTTGTTATTTGGTGTAGGTGTATGTTTTTGTCACTTGGTGTCAGTGTATGTGTGTGTTACTTGGTGTCAGTGTATGTCTTTGTTACTTGGTGTCAGTGTATGTCTTTGTTAACTGGTGTCAGTGTATGTATTTGTTACTTGGTGTCAGTGAGTGTCTGTGTTACTGGGTGTCAGTGTATGTCTTTGTTACTTGGTGTCAGTGCGTGTGTATGTTACTGGGTGTCAGTGTTTGTTTTTGTTATTTGGTGTCAGTGTATGTCTTTGTTACTTGTTGTAAGTGTGTGTCTGTGTTACTGGGTGTCAGTGTATGTCTTTGTTACTTGGTGTCAGTGTATGTCTGTGTTACTTGGTGTAAGTGTGTGTCTTTGTTACTTGGTGTAAGTGTATGTCTTTGTTACTTGGTGTCAGTGTATGTCTGTGTTACTTGGTGTCAGTGCATGTCTTTGTTAATTGGTGTCAGTGTATGTCCTTGTTAATTGGTGTCAGTGTATGTCTGTGTTACTTGGTGTCCGTGTATGACTTTGTAACTTGGTGTCAGTGTGTGTCTGTGTTACTGGGTGTCAGTGTATGTCTGTTTTACTTGGTGTCAGTGTATCTCTTTGTTACTTGGTGTCAGTGTGTGTCTTTGTTACTGGGTGTCAGTGTATGTCTATGTTACTTGGTGTCAGTGGATGTCTTTGTTACTTGGTGTCAGTGCATGTCTTTGTTACTTGGTGTCAGTGTGTGTCTTTGCAACTGGGTGTCAGTGTATATCTGTGTTACTTGGTGTCAGTGTGTGTCCTTGTTAATTGGTGTCAGTGTATGTCTTTGTTACTTCTTCTCAGTGTATGTCTCTGTTACTTGGTGTAAGTGTATGTCTTTGTTACTTGGTGCCAGTGTCTGTCTGTGTTACTGGGTGGCAGTGCATGTCTTTGTTATTTGGTGTAGGTGTATGTCTTTGTCACTTGGTGTCAGTGTATGTGTGTGCTACTTGGTGTCAGTGTATGTCTTTGTTACTTGGTGTCAGTGTATGTCTTTGTTAACTGGTGTCAGTGTATGTATTTGTTACTTGGTGTCAGTGAGTGTCTGTGTTACTGGGTGTCAGTGTATGTCTTTGTTACTTGGTGTCAGTGCGTGTGTATGTTACTGGGTGTCAGTGTTTGTTTTTGTTATTTGGTGTCAGTGTATGTCTTTGTTACTTGTTGTAAGTGTGTGTCTGTGTTACTGGGTGTCAGTGTATGTCTTTGTTACTTGGTGTCAGTGTATGTCTGTGTTACTTGGTGTAAGTGTGTGTCTTTGTTACTTGGTGTAAGTGTATGTCTTTGTTACTTGGTGTCAGTGTATGTCTGTGTTACTTGGTGTCAGTGCATGTCTTTGTTAATTGGTGTCAGTGTATGTCCTTGTTAATTGGTGTCAGTGTATGTCTGTGTTACTTGGTGTCCGTGTATGACTTTGTAACTTGGTGTCAGTGTGTGTCTGTGTTACTGGGTGTCAGTGTATGTCTGTTTTACTTGGTGTCAGTGTATCTCTTTGTTACTTGGTGTCAGTGTGTGTCTTTGTTACTGGGTGTCAGTGTATGTCTATGTTACTTGGTGTCAGTGGATGTCTTTGTTACTTGGTGTCAGTGCATGTCTTTGTTACTTGGTGTCAGTGTGTGTCTTTGCAACTGGGTGTCAGTGTATATCTGTGTTACTTGGTGTCAGTGTGTGTCCTTGTTAATTGGTGTCAGTGTATGTCTGTGTTACTTGGTGTCCGTGTATGTCTTTGTTACTTGGTGTCAGTGTGTGTCTGTGTTACTGGGTGTCAGTGTATGTCTGTTTTACTTGGTGTCAGTGTATGTCTTTGTTACTGGGTGTCAGTGTATGTCTATGTTACTTGGTGTCAGTGGATGTCTTTGTAACTTGGTGTCAGTGTTTGTCTTTGTTACTTCGTGTCAGTGTATCTCTGTGTTACTCGGTGGCAGTGTATGTCTTTGTTACATGGTGTCAGTGTTTGTCTTTGTTAATTGGTGTCAGTGCATGTCTTTGTTAAGTGGTGTCAGTGTATGTCTTTGTTAATTGGTGTCAGTGTATGTCTGTGTTACTTGGTGTCAGTGTCTGACTTTGTTACTTGGTGTCAGTGTGTGTCTGTGTTACTGGGTGTCAGTGTATGTCTTTGTTACTCGGTGTCAGTGCGTGTCCCTGTTCCTGGGTGTCAGTGTTTGTCTTTGTTACTTGGTGTCAGTGTGTCTCTGTGTGACTTGTTGTCAGTGTTTGTTTTTGTTATTTGGTGTCAGTGTATGTCTTTGTTACTTGTTGTAAGTGTGTGTCTGTGTTACTGGGTGTCAGTGTATGTCTTTGTTACTTGGTGTCAGTGTATGTCTGTGTTACTTGGTGTAAGTGTGTGTCTTTGTTACTTGGTGTAAGTGTATGTCTTTGTTACTTGGTGTCAGTGTATGTCTGTGTTACTTGGTGTCAGTGCATGTCTTTGTTAATTGGTGTCAGTGTATGTCCTTGTTAATTGGTGTCAGTGTGTGTCTGTGTTACTGGGTGTCAGTGTATGTCTGTTTTACTTGGTGTCAGTGTATGTCTTTGTTACTTGGTGTCAGTGTGTGTCTTTGTTACTGGGTGTCAGTGTATGTCCATGTTACTTGGTGTCAGTGGATGTCTTTGTAACTTGGTGTCAGTGTTTGTCTTTGTTACTTCGTGTCAGTGTATCTCTGTGTTACTCGGTGGCAGTGTATGTCTTTGTTACATGGTGTCAGTGTTTGTCTTTGTTAATTGGTGTCAGTGCATGTCTTTGTTAAGTGGTGTCAGTGTATGTCTTTGTTAATTGGTGTCAGTGTATGTCTGTGTTACTGGGTGTCAGTGTATGACTTTGTTACTTGGTGTCAGTGTGTGTCTTTGTTACTGGGTGTCAGTGCATGTCTGTTTTACTTGGTGTCAGTGTATGTCTTTGTTACTTGGTGTCAGTGTGTGTCTTTGTCACAGGGTGTCAGTGTATGTCTGTGTTACTTGGTGTCAGTGTATGTCTTTGTTACTTGGTGTAAGTGTGTGTCTTTGTCACTGGGTGTCAGTGTATGTCTGTGTTACTTGATGTCAATGCGTGTCTGTGATACTTGGTTTCAGTATATGTCTTTGTTACTTGGTGTCAGTGCGTGTCTGTGTTACTGGGTGTCAGTGTTTGTCTTTGTTACTTGATGTCAGTGTTTGTCTTTGTTACTACGTGTCAGTGTATGTCTGTGATACTGGGTGTCAGTGTATGTCTTTGTTACTTGGTGTCAGTGTATGTCTTTACTACTTCGTGTCAGTGCATGTCTGTGATACTGGGTGTCAGTGCATGTCTTTTTACTTGGTGTCAGTGTTTGTCTTTGTTACTTGGTGTCAGTGTATGTCTTTGTTACTCGGTGTCAGTGCGTGTCTGTGTTCCTGGGTGTCAGTGTTTGTCTTTGTTACTTGGTGTCAGTGTATGTTTGTGATACTGCGTGTCACTGTCTGTCTTTGTTACTTGGTGTCAGTGTTTGTCTTTGTTACTTGGTGTCAGTGTGTGTCTGTGTTACGTGGTGCAGTGTATGTCTTTGTTACTCGGTGTCAGTGCGTGTCTGTGTTCCTCGGTGTCAGTGTTTGTCTTTGTTACTTGGTGTCAGTGCGTGTCTGTGTTACTTGGTGTCAGTGTATGTCTTTGTTACTTGGTGTCAGTGTGTGTCTTTGTTACTGGGTGTCAGTGTATGTCTGTTTTACTTGGAGTCAGTGTACGTCTTTGTTACTTGGTGTCAGTGTGTGTCTTTGTTACTGGGTATCAGTGTATGTCTGTGTTACTTGGTGTCAGTGTACGTCTTTGTTACTGGGTGTCAGTGTATGTCTTTGTTACTTGGTGTCAGTGCTTGTCTTTGTTACTTGGTGTCACTGTGTGTCTTTGTCACTGGGTGTCAGTGTATGTCTGTGTGACTTGGTGTCAGTGTGTGTCTGTGTTACTTGGTTTCAGTGTGTGTCTTTGTTACTGGGTGTCAGTGTATGTCTTTGTTAATTGGTGTAGGTGTATGACTTTGTGACTTGGTGTCAGTGTTTGACTGTTTGACTTTGTTACTTGGTGTCAGTGCATGTCTTTGTTACTTGATGTCAGTGTATGTCTTTGTTACTTGGTGTCAGTGTATGTCTTTGTTAATTGGTGTAAGTGTATGCCTTCGTTACTTGGTGCCAGTGTTTGTCTGTGTTACTGTGTGGCAGTGCATGTCTTTGTTACTTGGTGTCAGTGTATGTCTTTGTTAACTAGTGTCAGTGTATGTCTTTGTTACTTGGTGTCAGTGAGTGTCTGTGTTACTGGGTGTCAGTGTATGTCTTTGTTACTTGGTGTCAGTGCGTGTGTATGTTACTGGGTGTCAGTATTTGTTTTTGTTACTTGGTGTCAGTGTTTGTCTTTGTTACTGGGTTTCAGTGCATGTATGTGTTACTGGGTGTCAGTGTTTGTCTTTGTTACTTGGTGTCAGTGTGAGTTTTTGTTACTTGGTGTCAGTGTATGTCTTTGTTACTTGGTGTCAGTGTATGTCTGTGTTACTGGGTGTCAGTGTATGTCTTTGATACTTGGTGTCAGTGTTTGTCTTTGTTACTTGGTGTCAGTGTTTGTCTTTGTTACTGGGTGTCAGTGTATGTCTTTGTTAGTTGGTGTCAGTGTTTGACTGTTTGACTTTGTTACTTGGTGTCAGTGCATGTCTTTGTTAATTGATGTCAGTGTATGTCCTTGTTAATTGGTGTCTGTGTATGTCTGTGTTACTTGGTGTCCGTGTATGTCTTTGTTACTTGGTGTCAGTGTGTGTCTGTGTTACTGGGTGTCAGTGTATGTCTGTTTTACTTGGTGTCAGTGTATATCTTTGTTACTTGGTGTCAGTGTGTGTCTTTGATACTGGATGTCTGTGTTACTTCGTGTCAGTGTATGTCTTTGTTACTGGGTGTCAGTGCATGTATTTGTTACTTGGTGTCAGTGTGTGTCTTTGTCACTGGGTGTCAGTGTATGTCTGTGTTACTTGGTGTCAGTGTGTGTCTGTGTTACTTGGTTTCAGTGTGTGTCTTTGTCACTGGGTGTCATTGTATGTCTGTGTTACTTGGTGTCAGTGTCTGTCTGTGTTACTTGGTTTCAGTGTGTGTCTTTGTTATTGGGTGTCAGTGTATGTCTTTGTTACTTCGTGTCAGTATGTGTCTGTGTTACATGGTGTCAGTGTATGTCTTTGTTACTTCGTGTCAGTGTCTGTCTGCGTTACTGGGTGGCAGTGCATGTCTTTGTTAATTGGTGTAGGTGTATGTCTTTGTTAATTGGTGTCAGTGTATGTCATTGTTACTTGGTGTCAGTGTGTGTCTTTGTTACTGGGTGTCAGTGTATGTCTGTTTTACTTGGTGTCAGTGTATGTCTTTGTTACTTGGTGTCAGTGTATGTCTGTGTTACTTGGTATCAGTGTATGTCTTTGTTACTTGGTGTCAGTGTGTGTCTGTGTTACTTGGTGTCAGTGTATGTCTTTGTTACTTCGTCTCAGTGTATGTCTCTGTTACTTGGTGTAAGTGTATGTCTTTGTTACTTGGTGCCAGTGTCTGTCTGTGTTACTGGGTGGCAGTGCATGTCTTTGTTATTTGGTGTAGGTGTATGTCTTTGTGACTTGGTGTCAGTGTATGTGTGTGTTACTTGGTGTCAGTGTATGTCTTTGTTACTTGGTGTCAGTGTATGTCTTTGTTAACTGGTGTCAGTGTATGTCTTTGTTACTTGGTGTCAGTGAGTGTCTGTGTTACTGGGTGTCAGTGTATGTCTTTGTTACTTGGTGTCAGTGCGTGTGTATGTTACTGGGTGTCAGTGTTTGTTTTTGTTATTTGGTGTCAGTGTATGTCTTTGTTACTTGTTGTAAGTGTGTGTCTGTGTTACTGGGTGTCAGTGTATGTCTTTGTTACTTGGTGTCAGTGTATGTCTGTGTTACTTGGTGTAAGTGTTTGTCTTTGTTACTTGGTGTAAGTGTATGTCTTTGTTACTTGGTGTCAGTGCATGTCTGTGTTACTTGGTGTCAGTGCATGTCTTTGTTAATTGGTGTCAGTGTATGCCCTTGTTAATTGGTGTCAGTGTATGTCTGTGTTACTTGGTGTCCGTGTATGTCTTTGTAACTTGGTGTCAGTGTGTGTCTGTGTTACTGGGTGTCAGTGTATGTCTGTTTTACTTGCTGTCAGTGTATCTCTTTGTTACTTGGTGTCAGTGTGTGTCTTTGTTACTGGGTGTCAGTGTATGTCTATGTTACTTGGTGTAAGTGGATGTCTTTGTTACTTGGTGTCAGTGCATGTCTGTGTTACTTGGTGTCAGTGTGTGTCCTTGTTAATTGGTGTCAGTGTATGTCTTTGTTACTTGGTGTCAGTGTGTGTCTGTGTTACTGGGTGTCAGTGTATGTCTGTTTTACTTGGTGTCAGTGTATGTCTTTGTTACTTGGTGTCAGTGTGTGTCTTTGTTACTGGGTGTCAGTGTATGTCTATGTTACTTGGTGTCAGTGTATGTCTTTGTTCCTGGGTGTTAGTGTATGTCTTTGTTACTTGGTGTCAGTGTATGTCTTTATTACTTCGTGTCAGTGCATGTCTGTGATTCTGGGTGTCAGTGTACGTCTTTTTATTTGGTGTCAGTGTTTGTCTTTGTTACTTGGTATCAGTGTATGTCCTTGTTAATTGGTGTCAGTGTATGTCTGTGTTACTTGGTGTACGTGCATGTCTTTGTTACTTGGTGTCAGTGTGTGTCTGTGTTACTGGGTGTCAGTGTATGTCTTTGTTACTTGGTGTCAGTGTGTGTCTTTGATACTCGATGTCTGTGTATGTCTGTGTTACTTCGTGTCAGTGTATGTCTTTGTTACTGGGTGTCAGTGTATGTCTTTGTTACTTGGTGTCAGTGTGTGTCTTTGTCACTGGGTGTCAGTGTATGTCTGTGCTACTTGGTGTCAGTGTGTGTCTGTGTTACTTGGTGTCAGTGTGTGTCTGTGTTACTTGGTTTCAGTGTGTGTCTTTGTCACTGGGTGTCAGTGTATGTCTATGTTACTTGGTGTCAGTGTGTGTCTGTGTTACTTGGTTTCAGTGTGTGTCTTTGTTACTGGGTGTCAGTGTATGTCCTTGTTACTTCGTGTCAGTATGTGTCTGTGTTACTTGGTGTCAGTGTATGTCTTTGTTACTTCGTGTCAGTGTCTGTCTTTGTTACTTGGTGTAAGTGTATGTCTTTGTTACTTGGTGCCAGTGTCTGTCTGCTTTACTGGGTGGCAGTGCATGTCTTTGTTAATTGGTGTAGGTGTTTGTCTTTGTTACTTGGTGTCAGTGTATGTCATTGTTACTTGGTGTCAGTGTGTGTCTTTGTTACTTGGTGTCAGTGTGTGTCTGTGTTACTTGGTGTCAGTGTATGTCTTTGTTACTTCGTGTCAGTGTATGTCTCTGTTACTTGGTGTAAGTGTCTGTCTTTGTTACTTGGTGCCAGTGTCTGTCTGTGTTACTGGGTGTCAGTGTATGTCTGTTTTACTTGGTGTCAGTGTATGTCTTTGTGACTTGGTGTCAGTGTATGTGTGTGTTACTTGGTGTCAGTGTATGTCTTTGTTAACTGGTGTCAGTGTATGTCTTTGTTACTTGGTGTCAGTGAGTGCTGTGTTACTGGGTGTCAGTGTATGTCTTTGCTACTTGGTGTCAGTGCGTGTGTATGTTACTGGGTGTCAGTGTTTGTTTTTGTTATTTGCTGTCAGTGTATGTCTTTGTTACTTGTTGTACGTGTGTGTCTGTGTTACTGGGTGTCAGTGTATGTCTATGTTACTTGGTGTCAGTGTATGTCTGTGTTACTTGGTATAAGTGTGTGTCTTTGTTACTTGGTGTAAGTGTCTGTCTTTGTTACTTGGTGTCAGTGTATGTCTGTGTTACTTGGTGTCAAAGCATGTCTTTGTTAATTGGTGTCAGTGTATGTCCTTGTTAATTGGTGTCACTGTATGTCTGTGTTACTTGGTGTCCGTGTATGTCTTTGTTACTTGGTGTCAGTGTGTGTCTGTGTTACTGGGTGTCAGTGTATGTCTGTTTTACTTGGTGTCAGTGTATGTCTTTGTTACTTGGTGTCAGTGTGTGTCTTTGTTACTGGGTGTCAGTGTATGTCTATGTTACTTGGTGTCAGTGGATGTCCTTGTTCCTGGGTGTCAGTGTATGTCTTTGTTACTTGGTGTCTGTGCATGTCTTTGTTACTTGGTGTCAGTGTATGTCTTTGTCACTGGGTGTCAGTGTATGTCTGTGTTACTGGGTGTCAGTGTTTGTCTTTTTTACTTGGTGTCAGTGTTAGTCTTAGTTACTTCGTGTCAGTGTATGTCTGTGATACTGGGTGTTAGTGTATGTCTTTGTTACTTGGTGTCAGCGTATGTCTTTATTACTTCGTGTCTGTGCATGTCTGTGATTCTGGGTGTCAGTGTATGTCATTTTACTTGGTGTCAGTGTTTGTCTTTGTTACTTGGTGTCAGTGTATGTCCTTCTTAATTGGTGTCAGTGTATGTCTGTGTTACTTGGTGTCCGTGTATGTCTTTGTTACTTGGTGTCAGTGTGTGTCTTTGATACTGGATGTCTGTGTGTGTCTGTGTTACTTCGTGTCAGTGTACGACTTTGTTACTGGGAGTCAGTGTATGTCTTTGTTACTTGGTGTCAGTGTATGTCATTGTTACTTGGTGTCAGTGTGTGTCTTTGTCACTGGGTGTCAGTGTATGTCTGTGTTACTTGGTGTCAGTGTGTGTCTGTGTTACTTGGTTTCAGTGTGTGTCTTTGTCACTGGGTGTCAGTGTATGTCTGTTTTACTTGGTGTCAGTGTATGTCTTTGTTACTTGGTGTCAGTGTGTGTCTGTGTTACTTGGTGTCAGTGCATGTCTTTGTTTCTTCGTGTCAGTGTATGTCTCTGTTACTTGGTGTAAGTGTATGTCTTTGTTACTTGGTGCCAGTGTCTGTCTGTGTTACTGGGTGGCAGTGCATGTCTTTGTTATTTGGTGTAGGTGTATGTCTTTGTGACTTGGTGTCAGTGTATGTGTGTGTTACTTGGTGTCAGTGTATGTCTTTGTTACTTGGTGTCAGTGTATGTCTTTGTTAACTGGTGTCAGTGTATGTCTTTGTTACTTGGTGTCAGTGAGTGTCTGTGTTACTGGGTGTCAGTGTATGTCTTTGTTACTTGGTGTCAGTGCGTGTGTATGTTACTGGGTGTCAGTGTTTGTTTTTGTTATTTGGTGTCAGTGTATGTCTTTGTTACTTGTTGTAAGTGTGTGTCTGTGTTACTGGGTGTCAGTGTATGTCTTTGTTACTTGGTGTCAGTGTATGTCTGTGTTACTTGGTGTAAGTGTGTGTCTTTGTTTCTTGGTGTCAGTGTATGTCTGTGTTACTTGGTGTCAGTGCATGTCTTTGTTAATTGGTGTCAGTGTATGTCCTTGTTAATTGGTGTCAGTGTATGTCTGTGTTACTTGGTGTCCGTGTATGTCTTTGTTACTTGGTGTCAGTGTGTGTCTGTGTGACTGGGTGTCAGTGTATGTCTGTTTTACTTGGTGTCAGTGTATGTCTTTGTTACTTGGTGTCAGTGTGTGTCTTTGTTACTGGGTGTCAGTGTATGTCTATGTTACTTGGTGTCAGTGGATGTCTTTGTTACTGGGTGTCAGTGTATGTCTTTGTTAGTTGGTGTCAGTGCATGTCTTTGTTACTTGGTGTCAGTGTGTGTCTTTGTCACTGGGTGTCAGTGTATGTCTTTGTTACTTGGTGTCAGTGTGTGTCTGTGTTACTTGGTGTCAGTGCATGTCTTTGTTTCTTCGTGTCAGTGTATGTCTCTGTTACTTGGTGTAAGTGTATGTCTTTGTTACTTGGTGCCAGTGTCTGTCTGTGTTACTGGGTGGCAGTGCATGTCTTTGTTATTTGGTGTAGGTGTATGTCTTTGTGACTTGGTGTCAGTGTATGTGTGTGTTACTTGGTGTCAGTGTATGTCTTTGTTAACTGGTGTCAGTGTATGTCTTTGTTACTTGGTGTCAGTGAGTGTCTGTGTTACTGGGTGTCAGTGTATGTCTTTGTTACTTGGTGTCAGTGCGTGTGTATGTTACTGGGTGTCAGTGTTTGTTTTTGTTATTTGGTGTCAGTGTATGTCTTTGTTACTTGTTGTAAGTGTGTGTCTGTGTTACTGGGTGTCAGTGTATGTCTTTGTTACTTGGTGTCAGTGTATGTCTGTGTTACTTGGTGTAAGTGTGTGTCTTTGTTTCTTGGTGTCAGTGTATGTCTGTGTTAATTGGTGTCAGTGCATGTCTTTGTTAATTGGTGTCAGTGTATGTCCTTGTTAATTGGTGTCAGTGTATGTCTGTGTTACTTGGTGTCCGTGTATGTCTTTGTTACTTGGTGTCAGTGTGTGTCTGTGTGACTGGGTGTCAGTGTATGTCTGTTTTACTTGGTGTCAGTGTATGTCTTTGTTACTTGGTGTCAGTGTGTGTCTTTGTTACTGGGTGTCAGTGTATGTCTATGTTACTTGGTGTCAGTGGATGTCTTTGTTACTGGGTGTCAGTGTATGTCTTTGTTAGTTGGTGTCAGTGCATGTCTTTGTTACTTGGTGTCAGTGTGTGTCTTTGTCACTGGGTGTCAGTGTATGTCTGTGTTACTTGGAGTCAGTGTGTGTCTGTGTTACTTGGTGTCAGTGTTTGTCTTTGTTACTTGGTGTCAGTGTGTGTCTTTGTTACTTAGTGTCAGTGTATGTCTTTGGTACTTGGTGTCAGTGCGTGTCTGTGTTACTGGGTGTAAGTGTTTGTCTTTTTTACTTGGTGTCAGTGTTTGTCTTTGTTACTTCGTGTCAGTGTATGTCTGTGATACTGGGTGTTCGTGTATGTCTTTGTTACTTGGTGTCAGTGTATGTCTTTATTACTTCGTGTCAGTGCATGTCTGTGATTCTGGGTGTCAGTGTATGTCTTTTTACTTGGTGTCAGTGTTTGTCTTTGTTACTTGGTGTCAGTGTATGTCTTCGTTACTTGGTGTCAGTGTGTGTCTGCGTTACTGCGTGTCAGTGTATGTCTGTTTTACTTGGTGTCAGTGTATATCTTTGTTACTTTGTGTCAGTGTGTGTCTTTGATACTGGATGTCTGTGTATGTCTGTGTTACTTCGTGTCAGTGTGTGTCTGTGTTACTTGGTTTCAGTGTGTGTCTTTGTCACTGGGTGTCAGTGTATGTCTGTGTTACTTGGTGTCAGTGTGTGTCTGTGTTACTTGGTTTCAGTGTGTGTCTTTGTCACTGGGTGTCAGTGTATGTCTGTGTTACTTGGTGTCAGTGTGTGTCTATGTTACTTGGTTTCAGTGTGTGTCTTTGTTACTGGTTGTCAGTGTATGTCTTTGTTACTTCGTGTCAGTATGTGTCTGTGTTACTTGGTGTCAGTGTATGTCTTTGTTACTTCGTGTCAGTGTCTGTCTTTGTTACTTGGTGTAAGTGTATGTCTTTGTTACTTGGTGCCAGTGTCTGTCTGCGTTACTGGGTGGCAGTGCATGTCTTTGTTAATTGGTGTAGGTGTATGTCTTTGTTACTTGGTGTCAGTGTATGTCATTGTTACTTGGTGTCAGTGTGTGTCTTTGCTACTGGGTGTCAGTGTATGTCTGTTTTACTTGGTGCCAGTGTATGTCTTTGTTACTTGGTGTCAGTGTGTGTCTGTGTTACTTGGTGTCAGTGTATGTCTTTGTTACTTCGTGTCAGTGTATGTCTCTGTTACTTGGTGTAAGTGTATGCCTTTGTTACTTGGTGCCAGTGTCTGTCTGTGTTACTGGGTGGCAGTGCATGTATTTGTTATTTGGTGTAGGTGTATGTCTTTGTGACTTGGTGTCAGTGTATGTGTGTGTTACTTGGTGTCAGTGTATGTCTTTGTTACTTGTTGTCAGTGTATGTCTTTGTTAACTGGTGTCAGTGTATGTCTTTGTTACTTGGTGTCAGTGAGTGTCTGTGTTACTGGGTGTCAGTGTATGTCTTTGTTTCTTGGTGTCAGTGCGTGTGTATGTTACTGGGTGTCAGTGTTTGTTTTTGTTATTTGGTGTCAGTGTATGTCTTTGTTACTTGTTGTAAGTGTGTGTCTGTGTTACTGGGTGTCAGTGTATGTCTTTGTTACTTGGTGTCAGTGTATGTCTGTGTTACTTGGTGTAAGTGTGTGTCTTTGTTTCTTGGTGTCAGTGTATGTCTGTGTTACTTGGTGTCAGTGCATGTCTTTGTTAATTGGTGTCAGTGTATGTCCTTGTTAATTGGTGTCAGTGTATGTCTGTGTTACTTGGTGTCCGTGTATGTCTTTGTTACTTGGTGTCAGTGTGTGTCTGTGTGACTGGGTGTCAGTGTATGTCTGTTTTACTTGGTGTCAGTGTATGTCTTTGTTACTTGGTGTCAGTGTGTGTCTTTGTTACTGCGTGTCAGTGTATGTCTATGTTACTTGGTGTCAGTGGATGTCTTTGTTACTGGGTGTCAGTGTATGTCTTTGTTATTTGGTGTCAGTGCATGTCTTTGTTACTTGGTGTCAGTGTGTGTCTTTGTCACTGGGTGTCAGTGTATGTCTGTGTTACTTGGTGTCAGTGTGTGTCTGTGTTACTTGGTGTCAGTGTTTGTCTTTGTTACTTGGTGTCAGTGTGTGTCTTTGTTACTTAGTGTCAGTGTATGTCTTTGTTACTTGGTGTCAGTGCGTGTCTGTGTTACTGGGTGTAAGTGTTTGTCTTTTTTACTTGGTGTCAGTGTTTGTCTTTGTTACTTCGTGTCAGTGTATGTCTGTGATACTGGGTGTTCGTGTATGGCTTTGTTACTTGGTGTCAGTGTATGTCTTTATTACTTCGTGTCAGTGCATGTCTGTGATTCTGGGTGTCAGTGTATGTCTTTTTACTTGGTGTCAGTGTTTGTCTTTGTTACTTGGTGTCAGTGTTTGTCTTTGTTACTTCGTGTCAGTGTATGTCTGTGATACTGGGTGTCAGTGTATGTCTTTGTTACTTGGTGTCAGTGTATGTCTTCGTTACTTGGTGTCAGTGTGTGTCTGTGTTACTGCGTGTCAGTGTATGTCTGTTTTACTTGGTGTCAGTGTATATCTTTGTTACTTTGTGTCAGTGTGTGTCTTTGATACTGGATGTCTGTGTATGTCTGTGTTACTTCGTGTCAGTGTGTGTCTGTGTTACTTGGTTTCAGTGTGTGTCTTTGTCACTGGGTGTCAGTGTATGTCTGTGTTACTTGGTGTCAGTGTGTGTCTGTGTTACTTGGTTTCAGTGTGTGTCTTTGTCACTGGGTGTCAGTGTATGTCTGTGTTACTTGGTGTCAGTGTGTGTCTATGTTACTTGGTTTCAGTGTGTGTCTTTGTTACTGGGTGTCAGTGTATGTCTTTGTTACTTCGTGTCAGTATGTGTCTGTGTTACTTGGTGTCAGTGTATGTCTTTGTTACTTCGTGTCAGTGTCTGTCTTTGTTACTTGGTGTAAGTGTATGTCTTTGTTACTGGGTGCCAGTGTCTGTCTGCGTTACTGGGTGGCAGTGCATGTCTTTGTTAATTGGTGTAGGTGTATGTCTTTGTTACTTGGTGTCAGTGTATGTCATTGTTACTTGGTGTCAGTGTGTGTCTTTGCTACTGGGTGTCAGTGTATGTCTGTTTTACTTGGTGCCAGTGTATGTCTTTGTTACTTGGTGTCAGTGTGTGTCTGTGTTACTTGGTGTCAGTGTATGTCTTTGTTACTTCGTGTCAGTGTATGTCTCTGTTACTTGGTGTAAGTGTATGCCTTTGTTACTTGGTGCCAGTGTCTGTCTGTGTTACTGGGTGGCAGTGCATGTATTTGTTATTTGGTGTAGGTGTATGTCTTTGTGACTTGGTGTCAGTGTATGTGTGTGTTACTTGGTGTCAGTGTATGTCTTTGTTACTTGTTGTCAGTGTATGTCTTTGTTAACTGGTGTCAGTGTATGTCTTTGTTACTTGGTGTCAGTGCGTGTGTATGTTACTGGGTGTCAGTGTTTGTTTTTGTTATTTGGTGTCAGTGTATGTCTTTGTTACTTGTTGTAAGTGTGTGTCTGTGTTACTGGGTGTCAGTGTATGTCTTTGTTACTTGGTGTCAGTGCATGTCTGTGTTACTTGGTGTAAGTGTGTGTCTTTGTTACTTGGTGGAAGTGTATGTCTTTGTTACTTGTTGTCAGTGTATGTCCTTGTTAATTTGTGTCAGTGTATGTCTGTGTTACTTGGTGTCCGTGTATGTCTTTCGTACTTGGTGTCAGTGTGTGTCTGTGTTACTGGGTGTCAGTGTATGTCTGTTTTACTTGGTGTCAGTGTATGTCTTTGTCACTTGGTGTCAGTGTGTGTCTTTGTTACTGGGTGTCAGTGTATGTCTATGTTACTTGGTGTCAGTGGATGTCTTTGTTACTGGGTGTCAGTGTATGTCTTTGTTACTTGGTGTCAGTGCATGTCTTTGTTACTTGGTGTCAGTGTGTGTCTTTGTCACTGGGTGTCAGTGTATGTCTGTGTTACTTGGTGTCAGTGTGTGTCTGTGTTACTTGGTTTCAGTGTGTGTCTTTGTTACTGGGTGTCAGTACATGTCTGTGTTACTGGGTGTCAGTGTTTGTCTTTGTTACTTGGTATCAGTGAATGTCTTTGTTACTTGGTGTCAGTGTGTGTCTATGTTACTTGGTGTCAGTGTTTGTCTTTGTTACTTGGTGTCAGTGTGTGTCTTTGTTACTTGTGTCAGTGCATGTCTTTGTTACTTGGTGTCAGTGCGTGTCTGTGTTACTGGGTGTCAGTGTTTGTCTTTTTTACTTGGTGTCAGTGTTTGTCTTTGTTACTTCGTGTCAGTGTATGTCTGTGATACTGGGTGTTAGTGTATGTCTTTGTTACTTGGTGTCAGTGTATGTCTTTATTACTTCGTGTCAGTGCATGTCTGTGATTCTGGGTGTCAGTGTATGTCTTTTTACTTGGTGTCAGTGTTTGTCTTTGTTACGTGGTGTCAGTGTTTGCCTTTGTTACTTCGTGTCAGTGTATGTCTGTGATACTGCGTGTCAGTATATGTCTTTGTTATTGGTGTCAGTGTTCGTCTTTGTAACTTGGTGTCAGTGTTTGTCTTTGTTACTTCGTGTCAGTGTATGTCTGTGTTACTGGGTGTCAGTGTATGTCTTTGTTACTTGGTGTCAGTGTTTGTCCTTTTGTCTTTGTTACTTGGTGTCAGTGTATGTCTGTGTTACTTGGTGTCAGTGCATGTCTTTGTTAATTGGTGGCAGTGTATGTCCTTGTTAATTGGTATCAGTGTATGTCTGTGTTACTTGGTGTCCGTGTATGTCTTTGTTACTTGGTGTCAGTGTGTGTCTGTGTTACTGGGTGTCAGTGTATGTCTGTTTTACTTATTGTCAGTGTATGTCTTTGTTACTTGGTTTCAGTGTGTGTCTTTGTTACTGGGTGTCAGTGTATGTCTTTGTTACTTGGTGTCAGTGTATGTCTGTGTTACTTGGTGCAAGTGTATGTCTTTGTTACTTCGTGTCAGTGTGTGTCTGTGTTACTTGGTGTCAGTGTATGTCTTTGTTACTTCGTGTCAGTGTCTGTCTTTGTTACTTGGTGTCAGTGTATGTCTTTGTTAACTGGTGTCAGTGTATGTCTTTGTTACTTGGTATCAGTGCATGTCTGTGTTACTTGGTGTAAGTGTGTGTCTTTGTTACTTGGTGGAAGTGTATGTCTTTGTTACTTGGTGTCAGTGTATGTCTGTGTTACT
The DNA here is from genome assembly GCF_036365525.1 of Heterodontus francisci. Taxonomy (NCBI): domain Eukaryota; kingdom Metazoa; phylum Chordata; class Chondrichthyes; order Heterodontiformes; family Heterodontidae; genus Heterodontus; species Heterodontus francisci. The sequence continues at coordinate 21,640,956 of NW_027141852.1, read as the reverse complement.
TGGTGTCAGTGCATGTCTTTGTTAATTGATGACAGTGTATGTCCTTGTTAATTGGTGTCAGTGTATGTCTGTGTTACTTGGTGTCCGTGTATGTCTTTGTTACTTGGTGTCAGTGTGTGTCTGTGTTACTGGGTGTCAGTGTATGTCTGTTTTACTTGGTGTCAGTGTATGTCTTTGTCACTTGGTGTCAGTGTGTGTCTTTGTTACTGGGTGTCAGTGTACGTCTATGTTACTTGGTGTCAGTGGATGTCTTTGTTACTGGGTGTCAGTGAATGTCTTTGTTACTTGGTGTCAGTGCATGTCTTTGTTACTTGGTGTCAGTGTGTGTCTTTGTCACTGGGTGTCAGTGTTTGTCTGTGTTACTTGGTGTCAGTGTGTGTCTGTGTTACTTGGTTTCAGTGTGTGTCTTTGTTACTGGGTGTCAGTACATGTCTGTGTTACTGGGTGTCAGTGTTTGTCTTTGTTACTTGGTATCAGTGAATGTCTTTGTTACTTGGTGTCAGTGTGTGTCTATGTTACTTGGTGTCAGTGTTTGTCTTTGTTACTTGGTGTCAGTGTGTGTCTTTGTTACTTGTGTCAGTGCATGTCTTTGTTACTTGGTGTCAGTGCGTGTCTGTGTTACTGGGTGTCAGTGTTTGTCTTTTTTACTTGGTGTCAGTGTTTGTCTTTGTTACTTCGTGTCAGTGTATGTCTGTGATACTGGGTGTTAGTGTATGTCTTTGTTACTTGGTGTCAGTGTATGTCTTTATTACTTCGTGTCAGTGCATGTTTGTGATTCTGGGTGTCAGTGTATGTCTTTTTACTTGGTGTCAGTGTTTGTCTTTGTTACTTGGTGTCAGTGTTTGCCTTTGTTACATCGTGTCAGTGTATGTCTGCGATACTGCGTGTCAGTATATGTCTTTGTTATTGGTGTCAGTGTTCGTCTTTGTAACTTGGTGTCAGTGTTTGTCTTTGTTACTTCGTGTCAGTGTATGTCTGTGTTACTGGGTGTCAGTGTATGTCTTTGTTACTTGGTGTCAGTGTTTGTCCTTTTGTCTTTGTTACTTGGTGTCAGTGTATGTCTGTGTTACTTGGTGTCAGTGCATGTCTTTGTTAATTGGTGTCAGTGTATGTCCTTGTTAATTGGTATCAGTGTATGTCTGTGTTACTTGGTGTCCGTGTATGTCTTTGTTACTTGGTGTCAGTGTGTGTCTGTGTTACTGGGTGTCAGTGTATGTCTGTTTTACTTGGTGTCAGTGTATGTCTTTGTTACTTGGTTTCAGTGTGTGTCTTTGTTACTGGGTGTCAGTGTATGTCTTTGTTACTTGGTGTCAGTGTATGTCTGTGTTACTTGGTGCAAGTGTATGTCTTTGTTACTTCGTGTCAGTGTGTGTCTGTGTTACTTGGTGTCAGTGTATGTCTTTGTTACTTCGTGTCAGTGTCTGTCTTTGTTACTTGGTGTAAGTGTATGTATTTGTTACTTGGTGCCAGTGTCTGTCTGTGTTACTGGGTGGCAGTGCATGTCTTTGTTATTTGGTGTAGGTGTATGTCTTTGTGACTTGGTGTCAGTGTATGTCTGTGTTACTTGGTGTCAGTGCATGTCTTTTTACTTGGTGTCAGTGCATGTCTTTGTTAACTGATGTCCGAGTATGTCTTTGTTACTTGGTGTCAGTGAGTGTCTGCGTTACTGGGTGTCAGTGTATGTCTTTGTTACTTGGTGTCAGTGCGTGTGTGTGTTACTGGGTGTCAGTGTTTGTCTTTGTTACTTGGTGTCAGTGTTTGTCTTTGTTCCTGGGTGTCAGTGCATGTCTGTGTTTCTGGGTGTCAGTGTTTGTCTTTGTTACTTGGTATCAGTGAATGTCTTTGTTACTTGGTGTCAGTGTTTGTCTTTGTTACTTGGTGTCAGTGTATGTCTTTGTTACTTGCTGTAAGTATATGTCTTTGTTACTTGGTGTCAGTGCGTGTCTGTGTTACTGGGTGTCAGTGTTTGTCTTTGTTACTTGGTGTCAGTGTATGTCTTTATGACTTCGTGTCAGTGCATGTCTGTATTTTTGGGTGTCAGTGTATGTCTTTTTACTTGATGTCAGTGTTTGTCTTTGTTACTTGGTGTCAGTATTTGTCTTTTTTACTTCTTGTCAGTGTATGTCTGTGTTACTGGGTGTCAGTGTATGTCTTTGTTACTTGGTGTCAGTGTTTGTCTTTGTTACTGGGTGTCAGTGTATGTCTCTTTTATTTGGTGTCAGTGTTTGTCTGTTTGTCTTTGTTACTTGGTGTCAGTGCATGTCTTTGTTAATTGGTGTCAGTGTATGTCCGTGTTAATTGGTGTCAGTGTGTGTCTGTGTTACTTGGTGTCAGTGTATGTCTTTGTTACTTGGTGTCAGTGTGTGTCTGTGTTACTTGGTGTCAGTGTATGTCTTTGTTACTCGGTGTCAGTACGTGTCTGTGTTCCTGGGTGTCAGTGTTTGTCTTTGTTACTTGGCGTCAGTGTATGTCTGTGTTACTTGGTGTCAGTGCATGTCTTTGTTACTGGGTGTCAGTGTTTGTCTTTGTTCCTTGGTGTCAGTGTGTGTCTTTGTTACTAGGTGTCAGTGTATGTCTGTTTTACTTGGTGTCAGTGTATGTCTTTGTTACTTGGTGTCAGTGTATGTCTTTGTTACTGGGTGTCAGTGTATGTCTGTGTTACTTGGTGTCAGTGTATGTCTTTGTTACTTGGTGTCAGTGTGTGTCTTTGTCACTGGGTGTCAGTGTATGTCTGTGTTACTTGGTGTCAGTGTGTGTCTGTGTTACTTGGTTTCAGTGTGTGTCTTTGTTACTGGGAGTCAGTGCATGTCTTTGTTACTTGGTGTCAGTTTATGTCTTTGTTACTTGGTGTAAGTGTATGTCTTTGTTACTTGGTGCCATTGTCTGTCAATGTTACTGGGTGGCAGTGCCTGTCTTTGTTATTTGGTGTAGGTGTATATCTTTGTGACTTGGTGTCAGTGTATATCTTTCTAACTGGGTGTCAGTGTATGTCTTTGCTAACTGTTGTCAGTGTATGTCTAGGTTACTTGGTGTCAGTGAGTGTCTGTGTTACCTGGTGTCATTGTATGTCTGTGTTACTGGGTGTCAGTGTTTGTCTTTGTTACTTGGTTTCAGTGTGTGTCGGTGTTACTTGGTGTCAGTGTGTGTCTTTGTTACTTGGTGTAAGTTTAGGTCTTTGTTACTTGGTGTAAGTGCGTGTCTGTGTTACTTGGTGTCAGTATTTGTCTGTGTTACTTGGTGTCAGTGTGTGTCTTTGTTACTGGGTTTCATTGTATGTCTGTGTTACTTGGTGTCAGTGTATGTCTTTGTTACTTGGTGTCATTGTCTGTCTTTGTTACTGGGTGTCAGTGTATGTCTTTGTTACTTGGTGTCAGTGTGTGTCTTTGTTACTGGGTTTCATTGTATGTCTGTGTTACTTGGTGTCAGTGTGTGTCTTTGTTACAGGGTGTCAGTGTATGTCTGTGTTACTTGGTGTCAGTGGATGTCTTTGTTACTGGGTGTCAGTGTATTTCTTTGTTACTTGGTGTCATTGTATGTCTTTGTTACTTGGTGTCAGTGTGTGTCTTTGTTACTTGGTGTCATTGTATGTCTGTGTTACTTGGTGTCAGTGTGTGTCTGTGTTACTTGGTTTCAGTGTGTCTCTTTGTTACTGGGTGTCAGTGTATGTCTTTGTTACTTGGTGTCAGTGTAAGTCTGTGTTACTTGGTGTCAGTGTGTGTCTGTGTTACTTGGTGTCATAGTATGTCTTTGTTACTTCGTGTCAGTGTCTGTCTTTGTTACTTGGTGTAAGTGTATGTCTTTGTTACTTGGTGCCAGTGTGTGTCTGTGTTACTGGGTGGCAGTTCATGTCTTTGTTATTTGGTGTCAGTGTATGTCTTTGTGACTGGGTATCAGTGTATGTCTTTGTTACTTGGTGTAAGTGTATGTCTTTGTTACTTGGTGTCAGTGTGTGTCTTTGTGACTTGGTGTCAGTGTATGTCTTTGTTACGTGGTGTCAGTGCAGGTCTTTGTTACTTGTTGGAAGTGTATGTCTTTGTTACTTGGTGTCAGTGCGTTGTCTTTGTTACTTGGTGTCATTGTATGTCTTTGTTACTTGGTGTCAGTGCGTGTCTGTGTTACTGGGTGTCAGTGTTTGTCTGTGTTACCTGGTGTAAGTGTATGTCTTTGTTACTTGGTGTCAGTGTATGTCTTTGTTACTTGGTGTAAGTGTATGTCTTTGTTACTTGGTGTCAGTGTATGTCTTTGTTACTTGGTGTAAGTGTATGTCCTTGCTACTTGCTATCAGTGTAAGTCTTTGATACTTGGTGTAAGAGTATGTCTGTGTTACTGAGTATCAGTGTATGTCTTTGTTACTTGCTGTCAGTGTATGTCTTTTTTACTTGGTGTAAGTGTATGTCTTTGTTACTTGGTGTCAGTGTATGTCTTTGTTACTTGGTGCAAGTGTGTGTCTGTGTGACTGGGTATCAGTGTATGTCCTTGTTACTTGGTGTCAGTATATGTCTTTGTTACTTGGTGTAAGTGTATGCCTTTGTAACTTGGTGTAAGAGTGTGTCTTTGTTACTTGGTGTCAGTGCGTGTCTGTGTTACTGGGTTTCAGTGTTTGTCTTTGTTACTTGGTGTCAGTGTGTGTCTTTGTTACTTGGTGAAAGTGGATGTCTTTGTTCCTTGGTGTCAGTGCGTGTCTGTGTTACTGGGTGTCAGTGTTTGTCTTTGTTACTTGGTGTCAGTGTGTGTCTTTGTTACTTGGTGTAAGTGTATGTCTTTGTTACTTGGTGTCACTGTATGTCTTTGTTACTTGGTGTAAGTGTACGTCTTTGTTACTTGGTGTAAGTGTATGTATTTGTGACTTGGTGCAAGTGTGTGTCTTTGTTACGTGGTGTCAGTGTATGTCTTTGTTACTTGGTGTAAGTGTATGTCTTTGTGACTTGGTGTAAGTGTGTGTCTTTGTTACTTGGCGTCAGTGTGTGTTTGTGTTGCTGGGTTTCATTGTGTTTTTGTATTACTGGGTAACGGTGTGTGTTTATGACACTGTGTGTCAGTATGTGTTTGTTTGTATCACTGGGTGTCAGTGTGTTTCTGTGTTACTTGGGGGGGTCAATGTGTGTGTGTGTGTGTGTGTGTTACTGGGTGTCAGTATGTGTCTGTGTTACTGGGTGTCAGTGAGTCTGTGCTACTAGGGGGTCAATGTCTGTCTGTGCATGTGCTACGGGGCGGCAGTTTGTCTCTGCGAATGTTACTTAGTGTCATTTTGCATCTGTGTTATTGGGTAACAGTGTGTGTTCGTTTGCTTTAGGGGTGTCAGTGTGAGTCTGTGACACTGGGTCTCAGTGAGTGTTTGTGTTACTGGGTGTCAATGTGTGTTTTTATTACTGGGTGTCAGTGTGTGTTTGTGACACTGGGTGTCAGGGTGTGTCTGTGTTACTGGGTTTCAGTGTGTGTCTGTGACACCAGGTGTCAGTGTGTGTCTGTGTTACTGGGTGGCAGTGCGTGTCTTTGTTATTTGTTGTAGGTGTATGTCTTTGTGACTTGGTGTCAATGTTTGTCTGTGTTACTTTGTGTCAGTGTGTGTCTTTGTTACTTGGTGTAAGTGTATGTTTTTGCTACTTGGTGTCAGTGTATGTCTGTGTTACTGGGTGTCAGTGTGTGTCTTTGTTACTTCTTGTAATTGTATGTCTTTGCTACTTGGTGTCAGTGTTTGTCTGTGTTACTTGGTGTCAGTGTCTGTCTTTGTTACTTGGTGTAAGTTTATGTCTTTGTTACTTGGTGTCAGTTCGTGTCTGTGTTACTTGGTGTCAGTATTTGTCTGTGTTACTTGGTGTCAGTGTGTGTCTTTGTTACTTCTTGTAATTGTATGTCTTTGCTACTTGGTGTCAGTGTTTGGCTGTGTTACTTGGTGTCAGTGTCTGTCTTTGTTACTTGGTGTAAGTTTATGTCTTTGTTACTTGGTGTCAGTGCGTGTCTGTGTTACTGGGTGTCATTGTTTGTCTTTGTTACTTGGTGCAAGTGTGTGTCTTTGTTACTTGGTGTCAGAGCGTGTCTGTGTTACTGGGTGTCAGTGTTTGTCTTTGTTACTTGATGTCAGTGTGTGTCATTGTTAATTGGTGTCAGTGTTTGTCTTTGTTAATTGGTGTCAGTGTGTGCCTTTGTTACTTGGTGTAAGTGTATGTCTTTGTTACTTGGTGTCAGTGTATGGCTTTGTTACTTAGTGTAAGTGTATGGCTTTGTTACTTGGTGTAAGTGTATGTCTTTGCGACTTGGTGTAAGCGTGTTTCATTGTTACTTGGTGTCAGTGTATGCCTTTGTTACTTGGTGTAAGAGTATGTCTTAGTGATTGGTGCAAGTGTGTGTCTTTGTTACCTGGTGTCAGTGTATGTCTTTGTTACTTGATGTCAGTGTATGTCTTTGTTACTTGGTGTCAGTGTATGACTTTATTACTTGGTGTCAGTGTGTGTCTTTGTTACTGGGTTTCATTGCATGTCTGTGTTACTTGGTGTCAGTATGTGTCTTTGTTACAGGGTGTCAGTGTATGTCTGTGTTACTTGGTGTCAGTGTATGTCTTTGTTACTGGGTGTCAGTGTATTTCTTTGTTACTTGGTGTAATTGTATGTCTTTGTTACTTGGTGTCTGTGTGTGCCTTTGTTACTGGGTGCCATTGTATGTCTGTGTTACTTGGTGTCAGTGTGTGTCTGTGTTACTATGTTTCAGTGTGTCTCTTTGTTACTGGGTGTCAGTGTATGTCTTTGTTACTTGGTGTCAGTGTATGTCTGTGTTATTTGGTGTCAGTGTATGACTTTATTACTTGGTGTCAGTGTGTGTCTTTGTTACTGGGTTTCATTGTCTGTCTGTGTTACTTGGTGTCAGTATGTGTCTTTGTTACAGGGTGTCAGTGTATGTCTGTGTTACTTGGTGTCAGTGTATGTCTTTGTTACTGGGTGTCAGTGTATTTCTTTGTTATTTGGTGTCAGTGTATGTCTTTGTGACTTGGTGTCAGTGTATGTCTTTGTTACTTGGTGTCAGTGTATGTCTTTGCTAACTGGTGTCAGTGTATGTCTTTGTTAATTGGTGTCAGTGAGTGTCTGTTTTACTGGGTGTCAGTGGATGTCTTTGTTACTTGGTGTCAGTGCGTGTCTGTGTTACTGGGTGTCAGTGTTTGCCTTTGTTACTTGGTGTCAGTGTTTGTCTGTGTTACTGGGTGTCAGTGTGTGTCTCTGTTACTTGGTGTAAGTTTATGTCTTTGTTACTTGGTGTCAGTGCGTGTCTGTGTTACTTGGTGTCAGTATTTGTCTGTGTTACTTGGTGTCAGTGTGTGTCTTTGTTACTTCTTGTAATTGTATGTCTTTGCTACTTGGTGTCAGTGTTTGGCTCTGTTACTTGGTGTCAGTGTCTGTCTTTGTTACTTGGGGTAAGTTTATGTCTTTGTTACTTGGTGTCAGTGCGTGTCTGTGTTACTGGGTGTCAGTGTTTGTCTTTGTTACTTGATGTCAGTGTGTGTCTTTGTTACTTGGTGTAAGTGTATGTCTTTGTTACTTTGTGTCAGTGTGTGTCTGTGTTACTGGGTGTCAGTGTTTGTCTTTGTTAATTGGTGTCAGTGTGTGCCTTTGTTACTTGGTGTAAGTGTGTGTCTTTGTTACTTGGTGTCAGTGTATGGCTTTGTTACTTGGTGTAAGTGTATGTCTTTGTTACTTGGTGTAAGTGTATGTCTTTGCGGCTTGGTGTAAGCGTGTTTCTTTGTTACTTGGTGTCAGTGTAAGCCTTTGTTACTTGGTGTAAGAGTATGTCTTTGTGATTGGTGTAAGTGTGTGTCTTTGTTACCTGGTGTCAGTGTATGTCTTTGTTACTTGATGTCATTGTATGTCTTTGTTACTTGTTGTCAGTGTATGACTTTCTTACTTGGTGTCAGTGTTTGTCTTTGTTACTGGGTTTCATTGTATGTCTGTGTTACTTGGTGTCAGTATGTGTCCTTGTTACAGGGTGTCAGTGTATGTCTGTGTTACTTGGTGTCAGTGTATGTCTTTGTTACTGGGTGTCAGTGTATTTCTTTGTTACTTGGTGTAATTGTATGTCTTTGTTACTTGGTGTCTGTGTGTGCCTTTGTTACTGGGTGCCATTGTATGTCTGTGTTACTTGGTGTCAGTGTGTGTCTGTGTTGCTATGTTTCAGTGTGTCTCTTTGTTACTGGGTGTCAGTGTATGTCTTTGTTACTTGGTGTCAGTGTATGTCTGTGTTATTTGGTGTCAGTGTATGTCTTTGTTACTTGGTGTCAGTGTGTGTCTGTGTTACTTGGTGTCAGTGTATGTCTTTGTTACTTCGTGTCAGTGTATGTCTTTGTTACTTGGTGTAAGTGTCTGTCTTTGTTACTTGGTGCCAGTGTGTGTCTGTGTTACTGGGTGGCAGTGCATGTCTTTGTTATTTGGTGTCAGTGTATGTCTTTGTGACTTGGTGTCAGTGTATGTCTTTGTTACTTGGTGTCAGTGTATGTCTTTGTTAACTTGTGTCAGTGTATGTCTTTGTTACTTGGTGTCAGTGAGTGTCTGTTTTACTGGGTGTCAGTGGATGTCTTTGTTACTTGGTGTCAGTGCGTGTCTGTGTTACTGGGTGTCAGTGTTTGCCTTTGTTACTTGGTGTCAGTGTTTGTCTTTGTTACTGGGTGTCAGTGCATGTCTGTGTTACTGGGTGTCATTGTTTGTCTTTGTTCCTTGGTATCAGTGAATGTCTTTGTTACTTGGTGTCAGTGTGTGTCTTTGTTACTGGGTATCAGTGTATGTCTTTGTTACTTGGTGTCTGTGTGTGTGTGTTTGTTACTTGGTGTCAGTGTATGTCTTTGTTACTTGGTGTAAGTGTATGTCTTTGTCACTTGGTGTCAGTGTGAGTCTTTGTGACTTGGTGTCAGTGTGTGTCTTTGTTACTTGGTGTCAGTGTATGTCTTTGTTACTTGGTGTCAGTGCGTGTCTTTGTTACTTGGTGTTAGTGTTTGTCTTTGTTACTTGGTGTCAGTGTGTGTCCGTGTTACTTGGTGTCAGTGTATGCCTTTGTTACTTCGTGTCAATGTATGTCTTTGTTACTTGGTGCCAGTGTGTGTCTGTGTTACTGGGTGGCAGTGCATGTCTTTGTTATTTGGTGTCAGTGTATGTCTTTGTGACTTGGTGTCAGTGTATGTCTTTGTTACTTGGTGTCAGTGAGTGTCTGTTTTACTGGGTGTCAGTGGATGTCTTTGTTACTTGGTGTCAGTGCGTGTCTGTGTTACTGGGTGTCAGTGTTTGCCTTTGTTACTTGGTGTCAGTGTTTGTCTTTTTTACTGGGTGTCAGTGTGTGTCTGTGTTACTGGGTGTCATTGTTTGTCTTTGTTACTTGGTATCAGTGAATGTCTTTGTTACTTGGTGTCAGTGTGTGTCTTTGTTACTGGGTATCAGTGTATGTCTTTGTTACTTGGTGTCAGTGTGTGTCTTTGTTACTTGGTGTCAGTGTATGTCTTTGTTACTTGGTGTAAGTGTATGTCTTTGTTGCTTGGTGTCAGTGTGTGTCTTTGTGACTTGGTGTCAGTGTGTGTCTTTGTTACTTGGTGTCAGTGTATGTCTTTGTTACTTGGTGTCAGTGCGTGTCTTTGTTACTTGTTGTCATTGTATGTCATTGTTACTTGGTGTAAGTGTATGTCTTTGTTACTTGGTGTCAGTGTGTGTCTTTGTTACTTGGTGTAAGTTTCTGTCTTTGTTACTTGGTGTCAGTGCGTGTCTGTGTTACTGCGTGTCAGTGTTTGTCTTTGTTACTTGGTGTAAGTGTATGCCTTTGTTACTTGGTGTAAGAGTGTGTCTTTGTTACTTGGTGTCAGTGCGTGTCTGTGTTACTGGGTGTCAGTGTTTGTCTTTGTTACTTGGTGTCAGTGTGTGTCTTTGTTACTTGGTGTAAGGGGATGTCTTTGTTCCTTGGTGTCAGTGCGTGTCTGTGTTACTGGGTGTCAGTGTATGTCTTTGTTACTTGGTGTCAGTGTGTGTCTTTGTTACTTGGTGTAAGTGTATGTCTTTGTTACTTGGTGTCAGTGTATGTCTTTGTTACTTGGTGTAAGTGTACGTCTTTGTTACTTGGTGTAAGTGTATGTATTTGTGACTTGGTGTAAGTGTGTGTCTTTGTTACTTGGTGTCAGTGTATGTCTTTGTTACTTGGTGTAAGTGTATGTCTTTGTGACTTGGTGGAAGTGTGTGTCTTTGTTACTTGGCGTCAGTGTGTGTTTGTGTTGCTGGGTTTCAATGTGTTTTTGTCTTACTGGGTATCGGTGTGTGTTTATGACACTGTGTGTCAGTGTGTGTTTGTTTGTATCACTGGGTGTCAGTGTGTTTCTGTGTTACTAGGGGGGGTCAATGTGTGTGTGTGTGTGTTGCTGGGTCTCAGTGTGTGTCTGTGTTACTGGGTGTCAGTATGTGTCTGTGTTACTGGGTGTCAGTGAGTCTGTGCTACTAGGGGGTCAATGTCTGTCTGTGAATGTGCTACGGGGTGTCAGTTTGTCTCTGCTAATGTTACTTAGTGTAATTTTGCATCTGTGTTATTGGGTGACAGTTTGTGTTCGTTTGCTTTAGGGATGTCAGTGTGAGTCTGTGACACTGGGTCTCAGTGTGTGTTTGTGTTGCTGGGTGTCAGTGTGTTTGTGTTACTGGGTGTCAATGTGTGTATTTATTACTGGGTGTCAGTGTGTGTTTGTGACACTGGGTGTCAGGGTGTGTCTGTGTTACTGGGTGTCAGTGTGTTTCTGTGCTACTGGGGGTCAATGTGTGCGTGTGTGTGTGTGTGTGTGTTACTGGGTGTCAGTGTGTGTCTGCTAATGTTACTTAGTGCCCGTTTGCATCTGTGTTACTGGGTGACATTGTGTATTTGTTTGTTTGTTTTAGGCGTGTCAGTGTGAGTCTGTGACACTGGGTCTCAGTGTGTGTTTGTGTTAATGGGTGTCAGTGTGTGTTTGTGTTACTGGGTGTCAGGGTATGTCAGTGTTACAGGGTGTCAGTTTGTGTTTGTGACACTGGGTGTCAGGGTGTGTCTGTGTTACTGGGTGTCAGTGTGTGTTTGTGACACTGGGTGTCAGGGTGTGTCTGTGTTACTGGGTGTCAGTGTGTGTTTGTGTTCCAGGTGTCGGTGCATCTCTGCGTTACTGGGTGTCAGTGTGTGTCTCTGATGCGCGTGTCAGTGTTTCTCTGTGTTCCTGGGTCTCAGTGCGTGTCTATTTGTGTTACTGCGTGTCGCTGTTTGTCTGTGATACTGGGTGTCAGTGTGTTTCTGTATTACTGGCTGTCAGTGTGTATCTGTGTTACTGGGTGTCAGTGTCTGTCTGTGATACTGTGTGTCAGTGTGTGTTTGTTTGTGTGACTGTGTGTCAGTGTGCCTCTGTGACACTGGGTGTCAGTGTGTGTCTGTGACACTGGGTGTCACTGTGTGTCTGTGTTACTGGATGTCAGTGTGTGTCTGTGTTACTGGGGGTCAGTGTGTGTTTCTAACTGTGTGTCAGTGTGTGTTTGTTTGTTTCACTGTGTGTCACTGTGTGTCTGTTTTACTGGGTGTCAGTGTGTGTCTGTTTGTGTTACAGGGTTTCACTGTGTGTCTGTGTTCCTGGTGTTGGTGCATCTCTGTGTTGCAGTGTGCTAGTGCGTGATGTTTATTTTACTGACTTTCAGTGTGTGTCTGTGATACAGGTGTCAGTGTGTATCTGTGTTACTGTGTGTCACTGTGTGTTTGTTAGTGTTACTGTGTATCAGTGTGTGTCTGTGACACTAGGTGTCAGTGTGTGTCTGTGTTAATGGGTGTCAGTGTGTTTCTGTATTACTGCGTGTCAGTGTGTATCTGTGTTACTGGATGTCAGTATGTGTTTGTTTGTGTTACTGTGTCTCAGTGTGTGTCTGTGACACGAGATGTCAGTGTGTGTCTGTGTTAATGGGTGTCAGTGTGTTTCTGTGTTACTGGGTGTCAGTGTGTGTCTGTGACACTAGGTCTCAGTGTGTGTCTGTGTTACTGGGTGTCAGTGTGTGTCTGTGTTTCCTGGGGGTCAGTGTGTGTTTCTAACTGGGTGTCAGTGTGAGTGTGTCACTGGGTGTCAGTGTGTGTCTGCTAATGTTACTTAGTGTCCGTTTGCATCCGGGTTACTGGGTGACAGTGAGTGTTTGTGACACTGGGTCTTAGTGTGTGTTTGTGTTACTGGGTGTCAGTGTGTGTTTCTGTTGCTGCGTGTCAATGTGTGTTTGCATTGCTGGGTGTAAGTGTCTGTTTGAGACACTGTGTGTCAGTGTGTGTTTGTTTGTTTCACTGGGTGTCAGTGTGTGTCTGTGTTGCTGGGTGTCAGTGTGCGTCTGTTTGTGTTACTGGGTTTCACTGTGTGTCTGTGTTCCTGGTGTTGGTGCATCTCTGTGTTACCGTGTGTTAGTGCGTGATGTTTGTTTTACTGACTTTCAGTGTGTGTCTGTGATGCAGGTTTCAGTGTGTATCTGTGTTACTGTGTGTCACTGTGTGTTTGTTAATGTTACTGTTTATCAGTGTTTGTCTGTGTTACTGGGAGTCAGTGTGTCTCTGTGTTACTGCGTGTCAGTGTGTGTCTGTTTGTGTTATTGGGTGTCATTGTGTGTCTGTGACAATAGCTTTCAGTGTGTGTCTGTGTTACTGGGTGTCAGTGTGTTTCTGTGTTACTGGGTTTCAGTGTGTGTCTGTGACACCAGGTGTCAGTGTGCGTCTGTGTTACTGGGTGTCAGTGTGTGTCTGTGTTAATGGGGGTCAGTGTGTGTTTCTAACTGGGTGTCAGTGTGTGTGTGTGTTACCGGGTGTCAGTGTGTGTCTGTTTGTGTTACTGTGTTTCACTGTGTGTCTGTGTTCCTGGTGTTAGTGCATCTCTGTTGCAGTGTGTTAGTGCGTGATGTTTGTTTTACTGACTTTTAGTGAGTGTCTGTGATACAGGTGTCAGTGCATATCTGTGTTACTGTGTTTCACTTTGTGTTTGTTTGTGTTACTGTCCATCAGTGTGTGTATGTGACACTAGGTGTCAGTGTGTGTCTGTGTTACTGGATGTCAGTGTGTTTCTGTGTTACTGGGGTGTCAATGTGTGTGTGTGTGTGTGTTACTGGGTCTCAGTGTGTGTCTGTGACACTAGGTGTCAGTGTGTGTCTGTGGTACTGGGTGTCAGTGTGTTTCTTTGTTACTGGGTGTCAGTGTATGTCTTTGTGACTTGGTGTCAGTGTATGTCTTTGTCACTGGGTGTCAGTGTATGTCTTTGTTACTTGGTGTGAGTGTGTGTCTGTGTTACTTGGTGGAAGTGCATCTCTTTGTTACTTGGTGTCAGTGTATGTCTTTGTAACTTGGTGGAAGCGTATGTCTTTGTTACTTGGTGTCAGTGTATGTCTCTGTTACTTGGTGTAAGTGTGTGTCTGTGTTACTGAGTATCAGTGTATGTCTTTGTTACTTGGTGTCAGTGTATGTCTTTGTTACTGGGTATCAGTGGATGTCATTGTTACTTGGTGTCAGAGCACGTCTTTGTTACTTGGTGTAAGTGTATGTCTTTGTTACTTGGTGTCAGTGTATGACTTTGTTACTTGGTGTAAGTGTGTGTCTGTGTTACTGGGTATCAGTGTCTGTCTTTGTTACTTGGTGTCAGTGTATTTCTTTGTTACTGGGTGTCAGTGTATGTCTCTGTGACTTGGTGTCATTGTTTGTCTTTGTTACTTGGTGTCAGTGTATGTCTTTGTTACTTGGTGTAAGTGTATGTCTTTGTTACTTGGTGTAAGTGTGTGTCTGTGTTACTGGGTATCAGTGTATGTCTTTGTTACTTGGTGTCAGTGTATGTCTTTGTTACTCGGCGTCAGCGGATGTCTTTGTTACTTGTTGTAAGTGTGTGTCTGTGTTACTGGGTATCAGTGTATGTCTTTGTTACTTGGTGTCAGTGTATGTCCTCGTTACTTGGTGTAAGTGTGTGTCTGTGTTACTGGGTATCAGTGTATGTCTTTGTTACTTGGTGTCAGTGCATGTCTTTGTTGCTTGGTGTCAGTGCATGTCTGTGTTACTTGGTGTAAGTGTATGTCTTTGTTACTTGCTGTCAGTGTATGTCTTTGTTATTTGGTGTAAGCGTATGTCTTTGTTACTTGGTGTAAGTGAAAGTCTGTGTTACTGGGTATCAGTGTATGTCTTTGTTGCTTGGTGCAAGTGTGTGTCTGTGTTACTGGGTATCAGTGGATGTCTTTGTTACTTGGTGTCAGTGCATGTCTTTGTTACTTGGTGTAAGTGTATGTCTTTGTTACTTGGTGTCAGTTTACGACTTTTTTACTTGGTGTAAGTGTGTGTCTGTGTTACTGGGAATTAGAGTATGTCTTTGTTACTTGGTGTCAGTGTATGTCTTTGTGAATTGGTGTCAGTGTATGTCTTTGGTACTTGGTGACAGTGTATGTCTTTGTTACTTGGTGTAAGTATATGTCTTTGTTACTTGGAGTCAGTGTAAGTCTTTGTTACATGTTGTAAGTGTGTGTCTGTGTTACTGGGTGTCAGTGCATGTCTGTGTTACTTGGTGTAAGTGTATGTCATTGTTACTTGGTGTCAGTGTATGTCTTGTTTACTTGGTGTAAATGTGTGTCTGTGTTACTGGGTATCAGTGTATGTCTTTGTTACTTGGTGTCAGTGTATGTCTTTGTTATTTGGTGTAAGCCTATGTCTTTGTTACTTGGTGTCAGTGTATCTCTTTGTTACTTGGTGTAAGTGTGTGTCTGTGTTACTGGGTATCAGTGTATGTCTTTGTTACTTGGTGTCAATGTATGTCTGTGTTACTTGGTGTAAGTGTGTGTCTTTGTTACTTGGTGTCAGTGTATGTCTGTGTTACTTGGTGTATGTGCGTGTCTGTGATAGGGGGTATCACTGTATGTCTTTGTTCCTTGGTGTCAGTGTATGTCTTTGTGACTTGGTGTCAGTGTATGTCTTTGTTACTTGGTGTCAGTGTATGACTTTGTTACTTGGTGTCAGTGTAAGTCTTTGTTACTTGTTGTAAGTGTGTGTCTGTGTTACTGGGTATCAGTGTATGTCTTTGTAACTTGGTGAAAGTGTGTGTCTGTGTTACTGGGTATCAGTGGATGTCATTGTTACTTGGTGTCAGAGCACGTCTTTGTTACTTGGTGTAAGTGTATGTCTTTGTTACTTGGTGTCAGTGTATGACTTTGTTACTTGGTGTAAGTGTGTGCCTGTGTTACTGGGTATCAGTGTCTGTCTTTGTTACTTGGTGTCAGTGTATTTCTTTGTTACTTGGTGTAAGTGTATGTCTTTGTTGCTTGGTGCAAGTGTGTGTCTGTGTTACTGGGTATCAGTGGATGTCTTTGTTACTTGGTGTCAGTGCATGTCTTTGTTACTTGGTGTCAGTTTACGACTTTTTTACTTGGTGTAAGTGTGTGTCTGTGTTACTGGGAATTAGAGTATGTCTTTGTTACTTGGTGTCAGTGTATGTCTTTGTGAATTGGTGTCAGTGTATGTCTTTGGTACTTGGTGACAGTGTATGTCTTTGTTACTTGGTGTAAGTATATGTCTTTGTTACTTGGAGTCAGTGTAAGTCTTTGTTACATGTTGTAAGTGTGTGTCTGTGTTACTGGGTGTCAGTGCATGTCTGTGTTACTTGGTGTAAGTGTATGTCATTGTTACTTGGTGTCAGTGTATGTCTTGTTTACTTGGTGTAAATGTGTGTCTGTGTTACTGGGTATCAGTGTATGTCTTTGTTACTTGGTGTCAGTGTATGTCTTTGTTATTTGGTGTAAGCCTATGTCTTTGTTACTTGGTGTCAGTGTATCTCTTTGTTACTTGGTGTAAGTGTGTGTCTGTGTTACTGGGTATCAGTGTATGTCTTTGTTACTTGGTGTCAATGTATGTCTGTGTTACTTGGTGTAAGTGTGTGTCTTTGTTACTTGGTGTCAGTGTATGTCTGTGTTACTTGGTGTATGTGCGTGTCTGTGATAGGGGGTATCACTGTATGTCTTTGTTCCTTGGTGTCAGTGTATGTCTTTGTGACTTGGTGTCAGTGTATGTCTTTGTTACTTGGTGTCAGTGTATGACTTTGTTACTTGGTGTCAGTGTAAGTCTTTGTTACTTGTTGTAAGTGTGTGTCTGTGTTACTGGGTATCAGTGTATGTCTTTGTAACTTGGTGAAAGTGTGTGTCTGTGTTACTGGGTATCAGTGGATGTCATTGTTACTTGGTGTCAGAGCACGTCTTTGTTACTTGGTGTAAGTGTATGTCTTTGTTACTTGGTGTCAGTGTATGACTTTGTTACTTGGTGTAAGTGTGTGCCTGTGTTACTGGGTATCAGTGTCTGTCTTTGTTACTTGGTGTCAGTGTATTTCTTTGTTACTTGGTGTAAGTGTATGTCTTTGTTACTTGGTGTAAGTGTGTGTCTGTGTTACTGGGTATCAGTGTATGTCTTTGTTACTTGGTGTCAGTGTATGTCTTTGTTACTCGGCGTCAGCGGATGTCTTTGTTACTTGTTGTAATTGTGTGTCTGTGTTACTGGGTATCAGTGTATGTCTTTGTGACTTGGTGTCAGTGTATGTCATTGTTACTTGGTGTAAGTGTGTGTCTGTGTTACTGGGTATCAGTGTATGTCTTTGTTACTTGGTGTCAGTGCATGTCTTTGTTGCTTGGTGTCAGTGCATGTCTGTGTTACTTGGTGTAAGTGTATGTATTTGTTACTTGGTGTCAGTGTATGTCTTTGTTACTTGGTGTAAGTGAAAGTCTGTGTTACTGGGTATCAGTGTATGTCTTTGTTGCTTGGTGTAAGTGTGTGTCTGTGTTACTGGGTATCAGTGGATGTGTTTGTTACTTGGTGTCAGTGCATGTCTTTGTTACTTGGTGTAAGTGTATGTCTTTGTTACTTGGTGTCAGTTTACGACTTTTTTACTTGGTGTAAGGGTGTGTCTGTGTTACTGGGAATTAGAGTATGTCTTTGTTACTTGGTGTCAGTGTATGTCTTTGAGACTTGGTGTCAGTGTATGTCTTTGTTACTTGGTGTAAGTATATGTCTTTGTTACTTGGAGTCAGTGCAAGTCTTTGTTACATGTTGTAAGTGTATGTCGTTGGTAGTTGGTGACAGTGTATGTCTGTGTTACTGGGTGTCAGTGCATGTCTGTGTTACTTGGTGTAAGTGTATGTCATTGGTATCTTGGTGTCAGTGTATGTCTTGTTTACTTCGTGTAAGTGTGTGTCTGTGTTACTGGGTATCAGTGTATGTCTTTGTTACTTGGTGTCAGTGTATGTCTTAGTTATTTGGTGTAAGCGTATGTCTTTGTTACTTGGTGTCAGTGTGTCTCTTTGTTACTTGGTGTAAGTGTGTGTCTGTGTTACTGGGTATCAGTGTATGTCTTTGTTACTTGGTGTCAATGTATGTCTGTGTTACTTGGTGTAAGTGTGTGTCTTTGTTACTTGGTGTCAGTGTATGTCTGTGTTACTTGGTGTAAGTGTATGTATTTGTTACTTGGTGTCAGTGTATGTCTTTGTTACTTGTTGTATGTGCGTGTCTGTGATAGTGGGTATCACTGTATGTCTTTGTTCCTTGGTGTCAGTGTATGTCTGTGTGACTTGGTGTCAGTGCATGTCTTTGTTACTTGGTGTCAGTGTATGTCTTTGTTGCTTGGTGTAAGTGTGTGTCTGTGTTACTGGGTATCAGTGTATGTCTTTGTTACTTAGTGTAAGTGTGTGTCTGTATTACTGGGTATCAGTGGATGCCTTTGTTACTTGGTGTCAGTGTGTGACTTTGTTACTTGGTGTAAGTGTGTGACTTTGTTACTTGGTGTAAGTGTGTGCCTGTGTTACTGGGTATCAGAGGATGTCTTTGTTACTTGGTGTCAGTGCATGTCTTTGTTGCTTGGTGTCAGTGCATGTCTGTGTTACTTGGTGTAAGTGTATGTCTTTGTTACTTGGTGTCAGTGTATGTCTTTGTTACTTGGTGTAAGTGAAAGTCTGTGTTACTGGGTATCAGTGTATGTCTTTGTTGCTTGGTGTAAGTGTGTGTCTGTGTTACAGGGTATCAGTGGATGTCTTTGTTACTTGGTGTCAGTCCATGTCTTTGTTACTTGGTGTAAGTGTATGTCTTTGTTACTTGGTGTCAGTTTACGACTTTTTTACTTGGTGTAAGTGTGTGTCTGTGTTACTGGGAATTAGGATATGTCTTTATTACTTGGTGTCAGTGTATGTCTTTGTGACTTGGTGTCAGTGTATGTCGTTGGTAGTTCGTGACAGTGTATGTCTTTGTTACCTGGTGTAAGTGTATGTCTTTGTTACTTGGTGTCAGTGTAAGTCTTTGTTACATGTTGTAAGTGTGTGTCTGTGTTACTGGGTGTCAGTGTATGTCTTTGTTACTTGGCGTCAGCGTATGTCTTTGTTACTTGTTGTAAGTGTGTGTCTGTGTTACTGGGTATCAGTGTATGTCTTTGTTTCTTGGTGTCAGTGTTTGTCTTTGTTACTTGGTGTAAGTGTGTGTCTGTGTTACTGGGTATCAGTGTATGTCTTTGTTACTTGGTGTCAGTGTATTTCTTTGTTATTTGGTGTAAGCGTATGTCTTTGTTACTTGGTGTCAGTGCATGTTTGTGTTACTTGGTGTAATTGTATGTCTTTGTTACTTGGTGTCAGTGTATGTCTCCTTTACTTGGTGTAAGTGTGTGTCTGTGTTACTGGGTATCAGTGTATGTCTTTGTTACTTGGTGTCAGTTTTTTTCTTTGTTATTTGGTGTAAGCGTATGTCTTTGTTACTTGGTGTCAGTGTATGTCTTTGTTACTTGGTGTAAGTGTGTGTCTGTGTTAATGTGTATCAGTGTATGTCTTTGTTACTTGGTGTAAGTGTGTGTCTGTGTTACTGGCTATCAGTGTCTGTCTTTGTTACTTGGTATCAGTGTGTGTCTGTGTTACCGGGTATCAGTGTATGTCTTTGTTACTTGGTGTCAGTGTATGTCTGTGTTACTTGGTGTAAGTGTGTGTCTATGTTACTGGGTGTCAATGTGTGTCTGTGTTTGTTGGTGTAAGCGTATGCCTTTGTTACTTGGTGTCAGTGTATCTCTTTGTTACTTGGTGTAAGTGTGTGTCTGTGTTACTGTCTATCAGTGTATGTCTTTGTTAGTTGGTGTAAGTGTGTGTCTGTGTTACTGGCTATCAGTGTATGTCTTTGTTACTTGGTGTCAGTGTGTGTCTGTGTTACTGGGTATCAGTGTATGTCTTTGTTACTTCGTGTCAGTGTATGTCTTTGTTACTTGGTGTAAGTGTGTGTCTGTGTTACTGGGTGTCAATGTGTGTCTGTGTTTCTTGGTGTAAGTGTGTGTCTTTGTTACTTGGTGTCCGTGTGTGTCTGTGTTACTGGGTGTCAGTGTACGTCTTTGTTACTGGGTGTCAGTGTATGTCTTTGTTACTTGGTGTAAGTGTGTCTGTTTTACTGGGTATCAGTGTGTGTCTTTGTGACTTGGTGTCAGTGTATGTCTTTGTTACTTGGTGTAAGTGTGTGTCTGTGTTACTTGGTATCAGTGTATATCTTTGTTACTTGGTGTCAGTGTATGTCAAAATACTTGGTGTAAGTGTATCTCTTTGTTACTTGGTATAAGTGGATGTCTTTGTTACTTGGTGTCAGTGGATGTCTTTGTTACTTGGTGCCAGTGTGTGTCTGTGTTACTGGGTATCAGTGTATGTCTTTGTGACTTGGTGTAAGTCTGTGTCTTTGTTACTTGGTGTCCGTGTGTGTCTGTGTTACTGGGTGTCAGTGTATGTCTTTGTTACTGGGTGTCCGTGTATGTCTTTGTTACTTGGTGGAAGTGTGAGTCTGTGTTACTGGGTGTCAGTGTATGTCTGTGTTACTTGGTGTAAGTGTGGGTCTGCGTTACTGGGAATCAGTGTATGTCTTTGTGACTTGGTATCAGTGTATGTCTTTGTTACTGGGTGTCAGTGTGTGTCTTTGTGACTTGGTGTCAGTGTATGTCTTTGTTACTTGGTGTAAGTGTGTGTCTGTGTGACTGGGTATCAGTGTATGTCTTTGTTACTTGGTGTCAGTGTATGTCAAAATACTTGGTGTAAGTGTATGTCTTTGTTACTTGGTGTAATTGACTGTCTATGTTACTTGGTGTAAGTGTATGTCTTTGTTACGTGGTGTCAGTGTATGTCAAAATGCTTGTTGTAAGTGTATGTCTTTGTTACTTGGTGCAATTGTATGTCTTTGTTACATGGTGTCAGTGTATGTCTGTGTTACTTGGTGTAAGTGTGTGTCTTTGTTCCTTGGTGTAAGTGTGTGTCTTTGTTACTGGTTGTCAGTGTGTGTCCGTGTTACTTGGTGTCAGTGTATGTCTTTGTTCCTTGGTGTAAGTGTGTGTCTTTGTTACTTGGTGTCCGTGTGTGTCTGTGTTACTGGGTGTCAGTGTATGTCTTTCTTACTGGGTGTCAGTGTATGTCTTTGTTACTTGGTGTAAGTGTGTGTCTGTGTTACTGGGTATCAGTGTCTGTCTTTGTTACTTGGAGTAAGTGTGTGTCTGTGTTACTGGGTATCAGTGTATGTCTTTGTTACTGGGTGTCGGTGTGTTTCTTTGTGACTTGTTGTAAGTGTATGTCTTTGTTACTTGGTTCAATTGTCTGTCTTTGTTACTTGGTGTCACTGTATGTCTGTGTTACTTGGTGTAAGTGGGTGTCTTTGTTACTTGGTGTAAGTGTGTGTCTGTGTTACTGGGTATCAGTGTATGTCTTTGTGACTTGGTGTCAGTGTGTGTCTGTGTTCCTGGGTGTCAGTTTATGTCTTTGTTACTTGGCGTCAGTGTTTGTTACTATGTGTCAGTGTATGTCTTTGTTACTTGGTGTAAGTGTGTGTCTGTGTTACTGGATATCAGTGTCTGTCTTTGTTACTTGGTGTAACTGTGTGTCTGTGTTACTGGGTATCAGTGTCTGTCTTTGTTACTTGGTGTAATTGTGTGTCTGTGTTACTGGTTATCAGTGTATGTATTTGTGACTTGGTGTCAGTGTATGTCTTTGTTACTGGGTGTCACTGTGAGTCTTTGTGACTTGGTGTCAGTGTATTTCTTTGTTACTTGGTGTAAGTGTGTGTCTGTGTTACTGGGTGTCAGTGTATGTCTGTGTTACTTGGTGTAATTGTGTGTCTGTGTTACTGGGTATCAGTGTATGTATTTGTGACTTGGTGTCAGTGTATGTCTTTGTTACTGGGTGTCACTGTGAGTCTTTGTGACTTGGTGTTAGTGTACGTCTTTGTTACTTGGTGCAAGTGTGTGTCTGTGTTACTGGGTATCAGTGTATGTCTTTGTTACTTGGTGTCAGTGTATGTCAAAATACTTGGTGTAAGTGTATGTTTTTGTTGCTTGGTGTAATTGTCTGTCTTTGTTACTTGGTGTAAGTGAATGTCTTTGTTACTTGGTGTAAGTGTGTGTCTGTGTTACTGGGTGTCAGTGTATGTCTTTGATACTGGGTGTCAGTGTATGTCTTTGTTACTTGGTGTAATTGTGTTTCTGTGTTACTGGGTGTCAGTGTATGTCTGTGTTACTTGGTGTAACTGTGTGTCTGTGTTACTGGGTATCAGTGTCTGTCTTTGTTACTTGGTGTCAGTGTATGTCTGTGTTACTTGGTGTAAGTGTGTGTCTGTGTTACTGGGTATCAGTGTATGTCTTTGTGAATAGGTCTCAGTATATGTCAAAATACTTGGTGTCAGTGTATGTCTTTGTTACTTGGTGTAATTGTTTGTCTTTGTTACTTGGTGTCAGTGTATGTCTTTGGTACTTGTTGTAAGTGTGTGTCTTTGTTACTTGGTGTCCGTGTGTGTCTGTGTTACTGGGTGTCAGTGTATGTCTTTGTTACTGGGTGTCAGTGCATGTCTTTATCACTTGGTGTAAGTGTGTGTCTGTGTTACTGGGTATCAGTGTCTATCTTTATTACTTGGTGTAAGTGTGTGTCTGTGTTACTGGGTGTCAGTGTGTGTCTTTGTGACTTGGTGTCAGTGTATGTCTGTGTTACTTGGTGTAAGTATATGTCTGTGTTACTGGGTGTCAGTATGTGTATGTGTTACTTGGTGTCAGTCTGTGACTTTGTTACATGGTGTCCTTGTGTGTCTGTGTTACTGGGTATCAGTGTATGTCTTTGTTACTGGGTGTCAGTGTATGTCTTTGTTACTTGGTGTAAGTGTGTGTCTGTGTTACTGGGTGTCAGTGTATGTCTGTGTTACTTGTTGTAATTGTGTGTCTGTGTTACTGGGTATCAGTGTATGTATTTGTGACTTGGTGTCAGTGTATGTCTTTGTTACTGGGTGTCACTGTGAGTCTTTGTGACTTGGTGTCAGTGTATGTCTTTGTTACTTGGTGCAAGTGTGTGTCTGTGTTACTGGGTATCAGTGTATGTCTTTGTTACTTGGTGTCAGTGTATGTCAAAATACTTGGTGTAAGTGTATGTTTTTGTTACTCGGAGTAATTGTCTATCTTTGTTACTTGGTGTAAGTGAATGTCTTTGTTACTTGGTGTCAGTGTATGTCTTTGTTACTTGTTGTCAGTGTGTGTCTGTGTTACTGGGTATCAGTGTATGTCTTTGTAACTGGGTGTCAGTGTATGTCTGTGTTACTTGGTGTAAGTGTGTGTCTGTGTTCTTGGGTGTCAATGTGTGTCTGTGTTACTTGGCGTAAGTCTGTGTCTTTGTTTCTTGGTGTCCGTGTGTGTCTGTGTTACTGGGTGTCAGTGTATGTCTATGTTACTGGGTGTCAGTGTATGTCTTTGTTACTTGGTGTAAGTGTGTGTCTGTGTTACTGGGTGTCAGTGTATGTCTGTGTTACTTGGTGTAAGTGTGTCTGTTTTACTGGGTATCAGTGTATGTCTTTGTGAAATGGTGTCAGTGTATGTCTTTGTTACTGGGTGTCAGTGTGTGTCTTTGTGACTTGGTATCAGTGTGTGTCTTTGTTACTTGGTGTAAGTGTGTGTCTGTGTTACTGGGTATCAGTGTATGTCTTTGTTACTTGGTGTCAGTGTGTGACTGTGTTACTGGTTATCAGTGTATGTCTTTGTTACTTGGTGTCTGTGTGTGTCTGTGTTACTTGGTGTAAGTGTGTGTCTGTGTTACTGGGTGTCAGTGTGTGTCTGTGTTACTTGGTGTAAGTCTGTGTCTTTGTTACTTGGTGTCCCTTGTGTGTCTGTGTTATTGGGTGTCATTGTATGTCTTTGTTACTGGGTGTCAGTGTATGTCTTTGTTACTTGGTGTAAGTGTGTGTCTGTGTTACTGGGTGTCAGTGTATGTCTTTGTTACTTGGTGTAAGTGTGTGTCTGTGTTACTGGGAATCAGTGTATGTCTTTGTGACTTGGTCTCAGTGTCTGTCTTTGTTACTGGGTGTCAGTGTGTGTCTTTGTGACTTGGTGTCAGTGTATGTCTTTGTTACTGGGTGTCAGTGTGTGTCTTTGTGACTTGGTGACAGTGTATGTCTTTGTTACTTGGTGTAAGTGTGTGTCTGTGTTACTGGGTATCAGTGTATGTCTTTGTTACTTGGTGTCAGTGTGTGACTGTGATACTGGTTATCAGTGTATGTCTTTGTTACTTGGTGTCAGTGTGTGTCTGTGTTACTTGGTGTATGTGTGTGTCTGTGTTACTGGGTGTCAGTGTGTGTCTGTGTTACTTGGTGTAAGTCTGTGTCTTTGTTACTTGGTGTCCCTTGTGTGTCTGTGTTATTGGGTGTCATTGTATGTCTTTGTTACTGGGTGTCAGTGTATGTCTTTGTTACTTGGTGTAAGTGTGTGTCTGTGTTACTGGGTGTCAGTGTATGTTTGTGTTACTTGGTGTAAGTGTGTGTCTGTGTTACTGGGAATCAGTGTATGTCTTTGTGACTTGGTCTCAGTGTCTGTCTTTGTTACTGGGTGTCAGTGTGTGTCTTTGTGACTTGGTGTCAGTGTATGTCTTTGTTACTGGGTGTCAGTGTGTGTCTTTGTGACTTGGTGACAGTGTATGTCTTTGTTACTTGGTGTAAGTGTGTGTCTGTGTTACTGGGTGTCAGTGTATGTCTTTGTTACTGGGTGTCAGTGTATGTCTTTGTTACTTGGTGTAAGTGTGTGTCTGTGTTACTGGGTGTCAGTGTATGTCTGTGTTACCCGGTGTAAGTGTGTGTCTGTGTTACTGGGTATCAGTGTATGTCTTTGTGACTTGGTGTCAGTGTATGTCTTTGTTCCTGGGTGTCAGTGTATGTCTTTGTTACTTGGTGTAAGTGTGTGTCTGTGTTACTGGGTGTCAGTGTATGTCTGTGTTACTTGGTGTAAGTGTGTGTCTGTGTTACTGGGTATCAGTGTATGTCTTTGTTACTGGGTGTCAGTGTGTGTCTTTGTTACTGGGTGTCAGTGTATGTCTTTGTTACTTGGTGTAAGTGTGTGTCTGTGTTACTGGGTGTCAGTGTATGTCTTTGTTACTTGGTGTAATTGTGTGTCTGTGTTACTGTGTATCAGTGTATGTATTTGTGACTTGGTGTCAGTGTATGTCTTTGTTACTGGGTGTCACTGTAAGTCTTTGTGACTTGGTGTCAGTGTATGTCTTTGTTACTTGGTGCAAGTGTGTGTCTGTGTTACTGGGTATCAGTGTTTGTCTTTGTTACTTGGTGTCAGTGTATGTCAAAATACTTGGTGTAAGTGTATGTTTTTGTTACTTGGTTTAATTGTCTGTCTTCGTTACTTGGTGTAAGTAAATGTCTTTGTTACTTGGTGTCAGTGTGTGTCTATGTTACTGGGTATCAGTGTATGTCTTTGTAACTGTGTGTCAGTGTATGTCTGTGTTACTTGGTGTAAGTCTGTGTCAGTGTTACTGGGTGTCAATGTGTGTCTGTGTTACTTGGTGTAAGTCTGTGTCTTTGTTTCTTGGTGTCCGTGTGTGTCTGTGTTACTGGGTGTCAGTGTATGTCTTTGTTACTGGGTGTCAGTGTATGCCTTTGTTACTTGGTGTAAATGTGTGTCTGTGTTACTGGGTGTCAGTGTATGTCTGTGTTACTTGGTGTAAGTGTGTCTGTTTTACTGGGTATCAGTGTTTGTCTTTGTGAAATGGTGTCAGTGTATGTCTTTGTTACTGGGTGTCAGTGTGTGACTTTGTGACTTGGTATCAGTGTGTGTCTTTGTTACTTGGTGTAAGTGTGTGTCTGTGTTACTGGGTATCAGTGAATGTCTTTGTTACTTGGTGTCAGTGTGTGACTGTGTTACTGGTTAGCAGTGTATGTCTTTGTTACTTGGTGTCAGTGTATGTCTGTGTTACTTGGTGTAAGTGTGTGTCTGTGTTACTGGGTGTCAGTGTGTGTCTGTGTTACTTGGTGTAAGTCTGTGTCTTTGTTACTTGGTGTCCCTTGTGCGTCTGTGTTACTGGGTGTCAGTGTATGTCTTTGTTACTGGGTGACAGTGTATGTCTTTGTTACTTGGTGTAAGTGTGTGTCTGTGTTACTGGGTTTCAGTGTATGTCTGTGTTACTTGGTGTAAGTGTGTGTCTGTGTTACTGGGAATCAGTGTATGTCTTTGTGACTTGGTCTCAGTGTCTGTCTTTGTTACTGGGTGTCAGTGTGTGTCTTTGTGACTTTGTGTCAGTGTATGTCTTTGTTACTGGGTGTCAGTGTGTGTCTTTGTGACTTGGTGACAGTGTATGTCTTTGTTACTTGGTGTAAGTGTGTGTCTGTGTTACTGGGTGTCAGTGTATGTCTTTGTTACTGGGTGTCAGTGTGTGTCTTTGTGACTTGGTGACAGTGTATGTCTTTGTTACTTGGTGTAAGTGTGTGTCTGTGTTACTGGATGTCAGTGTATGTCTGTGTTACTTGGTGTAAGTGTGTGTCTGTGTTACTGGGTATCAGTGTATGTCTTTGTGACTTGGTGTCAGTGCATGTCTTTGTTACTGGGTGTCAGTGTGTGTTTTTGTGACTTGGTGTAAGTGTGTCTGTTTTACTGGGTATCAGTGCATGTCTTTGTGACTAGGTGTCAGTGCATGTCTTTGTTCCTGGGTGTCAGTGTATGTCTTTGTTACTGGGTGTAAGTGTGTCTGTTTTACTGGGTATCAGTGCATGTCTTTGTGACTTGGTGTCAGTGTGTGTCTGTGTTATAGGGTGTCAGTGTGTGTCTTTGTTACTTGGTGTAAGTGTGTGTCTGTGTTTCGTGGTTTAAGTGTGTGTCTGTGTTACTGGGTGTCAATGTGTGTCTGTGTTACTTGGTGTAAGTCTGTGTCTTTGTTACTTGGTGTCCGTGTGTGCCTGTGTTACTGGGTGTCAGTGTATGTCTTTCTTACTGGGTGTCAGTGTATGTCTTTGTTACTTGGTGTAAGTGTGTGTCTGCGTTACTGGGTGTCAGTGTATGTCTGTGTTACTTGGTGTAAGTGTGTCTGTTTTACTGGGTATCAGTGTATGTCTTTGTGACTTGGTGTCAGTGTATGTCTTTGTTACTGGGTGTCACTGTATGTCTTTGTTACTTGGTGTCTGTTTGTGTCTGTGTTACTTGGTGTAAGTGTGTGTCTGTGTTACTGGGTGTCAGTGTGTGTCTGTGTTACTTGGTGTAAGTCTGTGTCTTTGTTACTTGGTGTCCCTTGTGTGTCTGTGTTATTGGGTGTCATTGTATGTCTTTGTTACTGGGTGTCAGTGTATGTCTTTGTTACTTGGTGTAAGTGTGTGTCAGTGTTACTGGGTGTCAGTGTATGTCTTTGTTACTTGGTGTAAGTGTGTGTCTGTGTTACTGGGAATCAGTGTATGTCTTTGTGACTTGGTCTCAGTGTCTGTCTTTGTTACTGGGTGTCAGTGTGTGTCTTTGTGACTTGGTGTCAGTGTATGTCTTTGTTACTGGGTGTCAGTGTGTGTCTTTGTGACTTGGTGACAGTGTATGTCTTTGTTACTTGGTGTAAGTGTGTGTCTGTGTTACTGGGTATCAGTGTATGTCTTTGTTACTTGGTGTCAGTGTGTGACTGTGATACTGGTTATCAGTGTATGTCTTTGTTACTTGGTGTCAGTGTGTGTCTGTGTTACTTGGTGTAAGTGTGTGTCTGTGTTACTGGGTGTCAGTGTGTGTCTGTGTTACTTGGTGTAAGTCTGTGTCTTTGTTACTTGGTGTCCCTTGTGTGTCTGTGTTATTGGGTGTCATTGTATGTCTTTGTTACTGGGTGTCAGTGTATGTCTTTGTTACTTGGTGTAAGTGTGTGTCTGTGTTACTGGGTGTCAGTGTATGTCTGTGTTACTTGGTGTAAGTGTGTGTCTGTGTTACTGGGAATCAGTGTATGTCTTTGTGACTTGGTCTCAGTGTCTGTCTTTGTTACTGGGTGTCAGTGTGTGTCTTTGTGACTTGGTGTCAGTGTATGTCTTTGTTACTGGGTGTCAGTGTGTGTCTTTGTGACTTGGTGACAGTGTATGTCTTTGTTACTTGGTGTAAGTGTGTGTCTGTGTTACTGGGTGTCAGTGTATGTCTTTGTTACTGGGTGTCAGTGTATGTCTTTGTTACTTGGTGTAAGTGTGTGTCTGTGTTACTGGGTGTCAGTGTATGTCTGTGTTACCCGGTGTAAGTGTGTGTCTGTGTTACTGGGTATCAGTGTATGTCTTTGTGACTTGGTGTCAGTGTATGTCTTTGTTCCTGGGTGTCAGTGTATGTCTTTGTTACTTGGTGTAAGTGTGTGTCTGTGTTACTGGGTGTCAGTGTATGTCTGTGTTACTTGGTGTAAGTGTGTGTCTGTGTTACTGGGTATCAGTGTATGTCTTTGTTACTGGGTGTCAGTGTGTGTCTTTGTTACTGGGTGTCAGTGTATGTCTTTGTTACTTGGTGTAAGTGTGTGTCTGTGTTACTGGGTGTCAGTGCATGTCTTTGTTACTTGGTGTAATTGTGTGTCTGTGTTACTGTGTATCAGTGTATGTATTTGTGACTTGGTGTCAGTGTATGTCTTTGTTACTGGGTGTCACTGTAAGTCTTTGTGACTTGGTGTCAGTGTATGTCTTTGTTACTTGGTGCAAGTGTGTGTCTGTGTTACTGGGTATCAGTGTTTGTCTTTGTTACTTGGTGTCAGTGTATGTCAAAATACTTGGTGTAAGTGTATGTTTTTGTTACTTGGTTTAATTGTCTGTCTTCGTTACTTGGTGTAAGTGAATGTCTTTGTTACTTGGTGTCAGTGTGTGTCTATGTTACTGGGTATCAGTGTATGTCTTTGTAACTGTGTGTCAGTGTATGTCTGTGTTACTTGGTGTAAGTCTGTGTCAGTGTTACTGGGTGTCAATGTGTGTCTGTGTTACTTGGTGTAAGTCTGTGTCTTTGTTTCTTGGTGTCCGTGTGTGTCTGTGTTACTGGGTGTCAGTGTATGTCTTTGTTACTGGGTGTCAGTGTATGCCTTTGTTACTTGGTGTAAATGTGTGTCTGTGTTACTGGGTGTCAGTGTATGTCTGTGTTACTTGGTGTAAGTGTGTCTGTTTTACTGGGTATCAGTGTTTGTCTTTGTGAAATGGTGTCAGTGTATGTCTTTGTTACTGGGTGTCAGTGTGTGACTTTGTGACTTGGTATCAGTGTGTGTCTTTGTTACTTGGTGTAAGTGTGTGTCTGTGTTACTGGGTATCAGTGAATGTCTTTGTTACTTGGTGTCAGTGTGTGACTGTGTTACTGGTTAGCAGTGTATGTCTTTGTTACTTGGTGTCAGTGTATGTCTGTGTTACTTGGTGTAAGTGTGTGTCTGTGTTACTGGGTGTCAGTGTGTGTCTGTGTTACTTGGTGTAAGTCTGTGTCTTTGTTACTTGGTGTCCCTTGTGCGTCTGTGTTACTGGGTGTCAGTGTATGTCTTTGTTACTGGGTGACAGTGTATGTCTTTGTTACTTGGTGTAAGTGTGTGTCTGTGTTACTGGGTTTCAGTGTATGTCTGTGTTACTTGGTGTAAGTGTGTGTCTGTGTTACTGGGAATCAGTGTATGTCTTTGTGACTTGGTCTCAGTGTCTGTCTTTGTTACTGGGTGTCAGTGTGTGTCTTTGTGACTTTGTGTCAGTGTATGTCTTTGTTACTGGGTGTCAGTGTGTGTCTTTGTGACTTGGTGACAGTGTATGTCTTTGTTACTTGGTGTAAGTGTGTGTCTGTGTTACTGGGTGTCAGTGTATGTCTTTGTTACTGGGTGTCAGTGTGTGTCTTTGTGACTTGGTGACAGTGTATGTCTTTGTTACTTGGTGTAAGTGTGTGTCTGTGTTACTGGATGTCAGTGTATGTCTGTGTTACTTGGTGTAAGTGTGTGTCTGTGTTACTGGGTATCAGTGTATGTCTTTGTGACTTGGTGTCAGTGCATGTCTTTGTTACTGGGTGTCAGTGTGTGTTTTTGTGACTTGGTGTAAGTGTGTCTGTTTTACTGGGTATCAGTGCATGTCTTTGTGACTTGGTGTCATTGCATGTCTTTGTTCCTGGGTGTCAGTGTATGTCTTTGTTACTGGGTGTAAGTGTGTCTGTTTTACTGGGTATCAGTGCATGTCTTTGTGACTTGGTGTCAGTGTGTGTCTGTGTTATAGGGTGTCAGTGTGTGTCTTTGTTACTTGGTGTAAGTGTGTGTCTGTGTTTCGTGGTTTAAGTGTGTGTCTGTGTTACTGGGTGTCAATGTGTGTCTGTGTTACTTGGTGTAAGTCTGTGTCTTTGTTACTTGGTGTCCGTGTGTGCCTGTGTTACTGGGTGTCAGTGTATGTCTTTCTTACTGGGTGTCAGTGTATGTCTTTGTTACTTGGTGTAAGTGTGTGTCTGCGTTACTGGGTGTCAGTGTATGTCTGTGTTACTTGGTGTAAGTGTGTCTGTTTTACTGGGTATCAGTGTATGTCTTTGTGAAATGGTGTCAGTGTATGTCTTTGTTACTGGGTGTCAGTGAGTGTCTTTGTGACTTGGTGTCAGTGTATGTCTTTGTTACTTGGTGAAGGTGTGTGTCTGTGTTACTGGGTATCAGTGTATGTCTTTGCTACTTGGTGTCAGTGTATGTCAAAATACTTGGTGCAAGTGTATGTCTTTGTTACTTGGTGTAATTGTTTTTCTTTTTTACTTGGTGTCAGTGTATGTCTTGGTTACTTGATGTCAGTGTATGTCCGTGTTACTTGGTGTCAGTGTGTTGGTTTGCGTTATTGGGTGTCAGTGTGTGTCTGTGTTACTTTCTGTAAGTGTGTGTCTTTATTACTTGGTGTAAGCGTATGTCTTTGCTCCTTGGTGTCAGTGTATGTCTGTGTTACTTGATGTAAGAGTGTGCCTGTGTTACAGGGTATCAGTGTATGTCTTTGTTACTTGGTGTCAGTGTATTTCTGTGTTACTGTTTATCAGTGTATGTCTTTGTTACTTGGGGTCAGTGTCTGTCTGTGTTACTCCGTGTAAGTGTGTGTCTTTGTTACTTGGTGTCCGTGTGTATCTGTGTTACTGGGTATCAGTGTCTTTCTTTGTTACTTGGTGTAAGTGTTTGTCTTTGTTACTTGGTGTCCGTGTGTGATTGTGCTCCTGGGTGTCAGTGCATGTCTTTGTTACTGGGTGTCAGTGTATGTCGTTGTTACTTGGTGTAGGTGTGTGTCTGTGTTACTGGGTATCAGTGTCAGTCTTTGTTACTTGGTGTAAGTGTGTGTCTGTGTTACTGTGTATCAGTGTATGTCTTTGTTACTTGGTGTCAGTGTATGTCTATGTTACTTGGTGTAAGTGTGTGTCTGTGTTACGGGGTATCAGTGTATGTCTTTGTCACTTGGTGTCAGTGTATGTCTTTGTTACTTGGTTTAAGTGTGTGTCTGTGTTACTGGCTATCAGTGTATGTCTTTGTTACTTGGTGTCAGTGTCTGTCTGTGTTACTTGGTGTAAGTGTGTGTCTGTGTTACTGTGTGTCAGTGTGCGTCTGTGTTACTTGGTGTAAGTGTGTGTCTTTGTTACTTGGTGTCCGTGTGTGTCTGTGTTACTGGCTGTCAGTGTATGTCTTTGTTACTGGGTTTCAGTGTATGTCTTTGTTACTTGGTGTAAGTGTATGTCTGTGTTACTGGGTATCAGTGGATGTCTTTGTTCCTTGGTATCAGTGTATGTCTGTGTTACTTGGTGTAAGTGTGTGTCTGTGTTACTGTGTATCAGTGTATGTCTTTGTGACTTCGTGTCAGTGTATGTCTTTGTTACTGGGTGTCAGTGTGTGTCTTTGTGACTTGGTGTCAGTGTATGTCTTTGTTACTTGGTGTAAGTGTATGTCTGTGTTACTGGGTATCAGTGTATGTCTTTGGTACTTGGTGTCAGTGTCTGTCAAAATACTTGGTGTAAGTGTATGTCTTTGTTACTTGGTGTAATTTTCTGTCTTTGTTACTTTGTGTCATTGTATGTCTGTGTTACTTGGTGTAAGTGTGTGTCTTTATTACTTGGTGTAAGCGTATGTCTTTATTACTTGGTGTCAGTGTATGTCCTTGTTACTTGGTGTCATTGTATGTCTGTGTTACTTGGTGTAAGAGTGTGCCTGTGTTACTGGGTATCAGTGTATGTCTTTGTTACTTGGTGTCAGAGTATTTCGGTGTTACTGTTTATCAGTGTATGTCTTTGTTACTTGGTGTCAGTGTATGTCTGTGTTACTTGTTGTAAGTGTGTGTATTTGTTACTTGGTGTCCGTGCGTATCTGTGTTACTGGGTATCAGTGTATTTCTTTGTTACTTGGTGTAACTGTGTGTCTTTGTTACTTGGTGTCCGTGTGTGTTTGTGCTCCTGGGTGTCAGTGCATGTCTTTGTTACTGGGTGTCAATGTATGTCTTTGTTACTTGGTGTAGGTGTGTGTCTGTGTTACTGGGTATCAGTGTCAGTCTTTGTTACTTGTTGTAAGTGTATGTCTGTGTTACTGTGTATCAGTGTATGTCTTTGTTACTTGGTGTCAGTGTATGTCTGTGTTACTTGGTGTAAGTGTGTGTCTGTGTTACTGTGTATCAGTGTATGTCTTTGTGACTTCGTGTCAGTGTATGTCTTTGTTACTTGGTGTAAGTGTGTGTCTTTGTTACTTGGTGTCCGTGTGTGTCTGTGTTACTGGCTGTCAGTGTATGTCTTTGTTACTGGGTTTCAGTGTATGTCTTTGTTACTTGGTGTAAGTGTATGTCTGTGTTACTGGGTATCAGTGGATGTCTTTGTTCCTTGGTATCAGTGTATGTCTGTGTTACTTGGTGTAAGTGTGTGTCTGTGTTACTGTGTATCAGTGTATGTCTTTGTTACTTGTTGTAAGTGTATGTCTGCGTTACTGTGTATCAGTGTATGTCTTTGTTACTTGGTGTCAGTGTATGTCTGTGTTACTTGGTGTAAGTGTGTGTCTGTGTTACTGTGTATCAGTGTATGTCTTTGTGACTTCGTGTCAGTGTATGTCTTTGTTACTTGGTGTAAGTGTGTGTCTTTGTTACTTGGAGTCCGTGTGTGTCTGTGTTACTGGCTGTCAGTGTATGTCTTTATTACTGGGTTTCAGTGTATGTCTTTGTTACTTGGTGTAAGTGTATGTCTGTGTTACTGGGTATCAGTGGATGTCTTTGTTCCTTGGTATCAGTGTATGTCTGTGTTACTTGGTGTAAGTGTGTGTCTGTGTTTCTGTGTATCAGTGTATGTCTTTGTGACTTCGTGTCAGTGTATGTCTTTGTTACTGGGTGTCTGTGTGTGTCTTTGTGACTTGGTGTCAGTGTATGTCTTTGTTACTTGGTGTAAGTGTATGTCTGTGTTACTGGGTATCAGTGTATGTCTTTGGTACTTGG
The DNA here is from genome assembly GCF_036365525.1 of Heterodontus francisci. Lineage (NCBI taxonomy): Eukaryota > Metazoa > Chordata > Chondrichthyes > Heterodontiformes > Heterodontidae > Heterodontus > Heterodontus francisci. Next base: position 21,608,316 of record NW_027141852.1, on the reverse strand, counting down.
TGTCAGTGTCTGTCAAAATACTTGGTGTAAGTGTATGTCTTTGTTACTTGGTGTAATTTTCTGTCTTTGTTACTTTGTGTCATTGTATGTCTGTGTTACTTGGTGTAAGTGTGTGTCTTTATTACTTGGTGTAAGCGTATGTCTTTATTACTTGGTGTCAGTGTATGTCCTTGTTACTTGGTGTCATTGTATGTCTGTGTTACTTGGTGTAAGAGTGTGCCTGTGTTACTGGGTATCAGTGTATGTCTTTGTTACTTGGTGTCAGAGTATTTCGGTGTTTACTGTTTATCAGTGTATGTCTTTGTTACTTGGTGTCAGTGTATGTCTGTGTTACTTGGTGTCAGTGTGTGTCAAAATACTTGGTGTAAGTGTGTGTCTTTGTTACATGGTGCAAGTGTATGCCTTTGTTACTTGGTGTCAGTGTATGTCTTTGTTACTTGGTGTCAGTGTGTGTCTGTGTTACTGGGTATCAGTGTATGTCTTTGTGACGTGGTATCAGTGTATGTCTTTGTGACTTGGTGTCAGTGTATGTCTTTGTTACTGGCTGTCAGTGTGTGTCTGTGTTACTTGGTGTCAGTGTATGTCTTTGTTACTTGGTGTCAGTGTATGTCTGTGTTATTCGGTGTCAGTGTATGTCTTTGTGACTTGGTGTCAGTGTGTGTCTGTGTTACTTGGTGTAAGTGTGTGTCTTTGTTACTTGGTGTCAGTGTGTGTCTGTGTTACTGGGTATCAGTGCATGTCTTTGTGACTTGGTTTCAGTGTATGTCTTTGTTACTTTGTGTCAGTGTATGTCTGTGTTACTTGGTGTAAGTGTGTGTATGTGTTACTGGGTATCAGTGTATGTCTTTGTTACTTGGTGTCAGTGTATGTCTGTGTTACTTGGTGTCAGTGTATGTCTTTGTGACTGGGTGTCAGTGTGTGTCTGTGTTACTGGGTATCGGTGGATGTCTTTGTTACTTGGTGTCAGTGTATGTCAAAGTACTTGGTGTAAGTGTATGTCTTTGTTACTTGGTGTAATTGTCTGTCTTAGTTACCTGGTGTCAGTGTATGTCTGTGTTAGTTGGTGTAAGTGTGTGTCTTTGTTACTTGGTGTAAGCGTATGTCTGTGTTACATGGTGTAAGTGTGTGGCTTTGTTACTGGGTATCAGTATATGTCTATGTTACTTGGTGTAAGTGTGTGTCTGTGTTACTGGGTATCAGTGTATGTCTTTGTTACTGGGTGTCAGTGTATGTCTTTGTTACTTTTTGTAAATGTCTGTCTTTGTTACTTGGTGTCAGTGTATGTCTTTGTTACTTGGTGTCAGTGTATGTCTGTGTTACATGGTGTAAGTGTATGTCTGTGTTACTGGGTATCAGTGTATGTCTTTGTTACTTGGTGGAAGTGTGTGTCTTTGTTACGTTGTGTCAGTGTATGTCTTTGTTACTTGGTGTAACTGTGCGTCTGTGTTACTGGGTGTCAGTGTGTGTCTGTGTTACTTGGTGTCCGTGTGTGACTGTGTTACTGGGTTTCAGTGTATGTCTTTGTTACTGCGTGTCAGTGTATGTCTTTGTTACTTGGTGTAAGTGTGTGTCTGTGTTTCTGGGTATCAGTGTGTGTCTTTGTTACTTGGTGTCAGTGTATGTCTGTGTTACTTGGTGTCAGTGTGTGTCTGTGTTACTGGGTATCAGTGTATGTCTTTGTGACTTGGTGTCAGTCTATGTCTTTGTTACTGGGTGTCAGTGTGTGTCTTTGTGACTTGGTGTCAGTGTATGTCTTTGTTACTTGATGTAAGTGTGTGTCTGTGTTACTGGGTATCAATGTATGTCTTTGTTACTTTGTGTCAGTGTATGTCAAAATACTGGGTGTAAGTGTATGTCTTTGTTACTTGGTGTATTTGTCTGTCTTTGTTACTTGGTGTCATTGTTTGTCTGTGTTACTTGGTGTAAGTGTGTGTCTTTGTTACTTGGTGTAAGTGTATTCCTTTGTTACTTGTTGTCAGTGTATGTCTTTGTTACTTGGTGTCAGTGTGTGTCTGTGTTACTGGGTATCAGTGTATGTCTTTGTTTCTTTGTGTCTGTTTTTGTCAAAATACTTGGTGTAAGTGTATGTCTTTGTTACATGTTGTAATTGTCTGTCTTTGTTACTTGGTGTCAGTGTATGTCTGTGTTACTTGGTTTAAGTGTGTGTCTGTGTTACTGGGTATCAGTGTATGTCTTTGTGACTTGGTGTAAGTGTGTGTCTGTGTTACTGGGTATCATTGTATGTCTTTGTGACTTGGTGTCAGTGTATGTCTTTGTTACAGGGTGTCAGTGTGTGTCTTTGTGACTTGGTGTCAGTGTATGTCTTTGTTACTTGGTGTAAGTTTGTGTCTGTGTTCCTGGATATCAGTGTATGTATTTGTTACTTGGTGTCAGTGTATGTCAAAATACTTGGTGTAAGTGTATGTCTTTGTTAATTGGTGTAACTGTATGTCTTTGTTACTTGGTGTCAGTGTATGTCTGTGTTACTGGGTATCAGTGCATGTCTTTGTTACTTTGTATCAGTGCATGTCTTTGTGACTTGTTGTCAGTGTCTGTCTGTGTTACTGTTTATCATTGTTTCGCTGTGTTACTGGGTGTCAGTGTGTGTTTGTTTGTGTTACTGGGTGTCAGTGTATGTCTTTGTGACTTGGTATCAGTGTCTGTCTTTGTGACTTGTTGTCAGTGTATGTCTTTGTTACTGGGTGTCAGTGTGTGTCTGTGTTACCTGGTGTCAGTGCATGCATTTGTTACTGTTTATCAGTGTTTCTCTGTGCCACTGGGTGTCTGTGTGTGTTTGTTTGTGTTACTGGCTATCAGTGTGTATCTGTGACACTAGGTGTCAGTATTTAGTTTAGTTTCGAGATACACAGCACTTTTACAGGCCCTTCGGCCCACCGAGTCTGTGTCGATCATCAACCACCCATTTATGCTAATCCTACACTCATCCCGTATTCCTGTCACATCCCCACCTGTCCCTATATATTTCCCTGCCACCTACCTATACTAGGGGCAATTTATGATGGCCAATTAACCTAGCAACCTGAAATACTTTGGCATGTGGGAGGAAACCGGAGCACCCGGAGGAAACCCACGCAGACACAGGGAGAACTTCCAATCTCCGCACAGCAAGTACCCAGAATCGAACCCGGGTCCCTGGAGCTGTGAGGCTGCGGTGCTAACCACTGCGCCAATGTGCCCCCGCCCCCCCCCGGCCACAGAGTGTGCCTGTGTTACTGGGTATCAGTGTTTGTCATTGTTACTTGGTGTCAGTGTATGTCTGTGTTACTTGGTGTACGTGTGTGTCTGTGTTACTGGGTGTCAATGTGTGTCTGTGTTACGTGGTGTAAGTCTGTGTTATTGTTACTTGGTGTCCGTGTGTGTCTGTGTTACTGGGTGTCAGTGTATGCCTTTCTTACTGGGTGTCAGTGTATGTCTTTGTTACTTGGTGTAAGTGTGTGTCTGCGTTACTGGGTGTCAGTGTATGTCTGTGTTACTTGGTGTAAGTGTGTCTGTTTTACTGGGTATCACTGTATGTCTTTGTGAAATGGTGCCAGTGTATGCCTTTGTTACTGGGTGTCAGTGAGTGTCTTTGTGACTTGGTGTCAGTGTATGTCTTTGTTACTTGGTGTAGGTGTGTGTCTGTGTTACTGGGTATCAGTGTATGTCTTTGCTACTTGGTGTCAGTGTATGTCAAAATACTTGGTGTAAGTGTATGTCTTTGTTACTTGGTGTAATTGTTTGTCTTTTTTACTTGGTGTCAGTGTATGTCTTAGTTACTTGATGTCAGTGTATGTCCGTGTTACTTGGTGTCAGTGTGTTGGTTTGCGTTACTGGGTGTCAGTGTGTGTCTGTGTTACTTGGTGTAAGTGTGTCTCTTTGTTACTTGGTGTCCGTCTGTGTCTGTGTTACTGGGTGTCAGTGCATGTCTTTGTTACTGGGTGTCAGTGTATCTCTTTGTTACTTGGTCTAAATGTGTGTCTGTGTTACTGGGTATCAGTGTCTGTCTTTGTTACTTGGTGTAAGTGTGTGTCTGTGTTACTCGGTATCAGTGCATGTCTTTGTTACTTGGTGTCAGTGTATATCTGTGTTACTTGGTGTAATTGTGTGTCTGTGTTACTGGGTATCAGTGTATGTCTTTGTGAATTGGCGTCAGTGCATGTCTTTGTTACTGGGTGTCAGTGTGTGTCTTTGTGACTTGGTGTCAGTGTATGTCTTTGTTACTTGGTGTCAGTGTTAGTCTGTGTTACTTGGTGTCAGTGTGTTTGTTTGTGTTGCTGGGTGTCAGTGTGTGTCTGTGTTACTTGGTGTAAGTGTGTGTCTTTGTTACTTGGTGTCTGTGTGTGTCTGTGTTACTGGGTGTCAGTGTATGTCTTTGTTACTGGGTGTCAGTTTATGTCTTGTTACCTGGTGTAAGTGTGTGTCTGTGTTACAGGGTATCAGTGTCTGTCTTTGTTACTTGATGTAAGTGTGTGTCTGTATTACTGGGTATCAGTGTATGTCTTTGTTACTTGGTGTCAGTGTATGTCTGTGTTACCTGGTGTAAGTGTGTATCTGTGTTACTGGGTATCAGAGTATGTCTTTGTGACTTGGTGTCAGTGTATGTCTTTGTTACTGGGTGTCAGTGTGTGTCTTTGTGACTTGGTGTCAGCGTATGTCTTTGTTATTTGGTGTAAGTGTGTGTCTGTGTTACTGGGTATCAGTGTATGTCTTGTTACTTGGTGTCAGTGTATGTCAAAATACTTGGTGTAAGTGTATGTCTTTGTTACTTGGTGTAATTGTCTGTCTTTGTTACTTGGTGTAAGTTTGTGTCTGTGTTACTGGGTGTCAGTGTATGTCTTTGTTACTTGGTGTCAGTGTCTGTCAAAATACTTGGTGTAAGAGTATGTCTTTGTTACTTGGTGTAATTGTCTGTCTTTGTTACTTGGTGTCATTGTATGTCTGTGTTACTTGGTGTAAGTGTGTGTCTTTATTACTTGGTGTAAGCGTATGTCTTTGCTCCTTGGTGTCAGTGTATGTCTGTGCTACTTGATGTAAGAGTGTGACTGTGTTACTGGGTATCAGTGTATGTCTTTGTTACTTGGTGTCAGTGTATTTCTGTGTTACTGTTTATCAGTGTATGTCTTTGTTACTTGGTGTCAGTGTCTGTCTGTGTTACTTCGTGTAAGTGTGTGTCTTTGTTACTTGGTGTCCGTGTGTATCTGTGTTACTGGGTATCAGTGTCTTTCTTTGTTACTTGGTTTCAGTGTGTGTCTTTGTTACTTGGTGTCCGTGTGTATCTGTGTTACTGGGTATCAGTGTCTTTCTTTGTTACTTGGTGTAAGTGCGTGTCTTTGTTACTTGGTGTCCGTGTGTGTTTGTGCTCCTGGGTCTCAGTGCATGTCTTTGTTACTGGGTGTCAGTGCATGTCGTTGTTACTTGGTGTAGGTGTGTGTCTGTGTTACTGGGTATCAGTGTCAGTCTTTGTTACTTGGTGTAAGTGTGTGTCTGCGTTACTGGGTGTCAGTGTATGTCTGTGTTACTTGGTGTAAGTGTGTCTGTTTTACTGGGTATCAGTGTATGTCTTTGTGAAATGGTGCCAGTGTATGTCTTTGTTACTGGGTGTCAGTGAGTGTCTTTGTGACTTGGTGTCAGTGTATGTCTTTGTTACTTGGTGTAGGTGTGTGTCTGTGTTACTGGGTATCAGTGTATGTCTTTGCTACTTGGTGTCAGTGTATGTCAAAATACTTGGTGTAAGTGTATGTCTTTGTTACTTGGTGTAATTGTTTGTCTTTTTTACTTGGTGTCAGTGTATGTCTTAGTTACTTGATGTCAGTGTATGTCCGTGTTACTTGGTGTAAGTGTGTGTCTTTGTTACTTGGTGTCCGTCTGTGTCTGTGTTACTGGGTGTCAGTGCATGTCTTTGTTACTGGGTGTCAGTGTATCTCTTTGTTACTTGGTCTAAATGTGTGTCTGTGTTACTGGGTATCAGTGTCTGTCTTTGTTACTTGGTGTAAGTGTGTGTCTGTGTTACTCGGTGTCAGTGCATGTCTTTGTTACTTGGTGTCAGAGTATGTCTGTGTTACTTGGTGTAATTGTGTGTCTGTGTTACTGAATATCAGTGTATGTCTTTGTGAATTGGCGTCAGTGCATGTCTTTGTTACTGGGTGTCAGTGTGTGTCTTTGTGACTTGGTGTCAGTGTATGTCTTTGTTACTTGGTGTCAGTGTTAGACTGTGTTACTTGTTGTCAGTGTGTTTGTTTGTGTTGCTGGGTGTCAGTGTGTGTCTGTGTTACTTGGTGTAAGTGTGTGTCTTTGTTACTTGGTGTCTGTGTGTGTCTGTGTTACTTTGTGTCAGTGTATGTCTTTGTTACTGTGTGTCAGTTTATGTCTTGTTACCTGGTGTAAGTGTGTGTCTGTGTTACAGGGTATCAGTGTCTGTCTTTGTTACTTGATGTAAGTGTGTGTCTGTATTACTGGGTATCAGTGTATGTCTTTGTTACTTGGTGTCAGTGTATGTCTGTGTTACCTGGTGTAAGTGTGCGTCTGTGTTACTGGGTATCAGAGTATGTCTTTGTGACTTGGTGTCAGTGTATGTCTTTGTTACTGGGTGTCAGTGTGTGTCTTTGTGACTTGGTGTCAGCGTATGTCTTTGTTACTTGGTGTAAGTGTGTGTCTGTGTTACTGGGTATCAGTGTATGTCTTGTTACTTGGTGTCAGTGTATGTCAAAATACTTGGTGCAATTGTATGTCTTTGTTACTTGGTGTAATTGTCTGTCTTTGTTACTTGGTGTAAGTTTGTGTCTGTGTTACTGGGTGTCAGTGTATGTCTTTGTTACTTGGTGTCAGTGTCTGTCAAAATACTTGGTGTAAGAGTATGTCTTTGTTACTTGGTGTAATTGTCTGTCTTTGTTACTTGGTGTCATTGTATGTCTGTGTTACTTGGTGTAAGTGTGTGTCTTTATTACTTGGTGTAAGCGTATGTCTTTGCTCCTTGGTGTCAGTGTATGTCTGTGTTACTTGATGTAAGAGTGTGCCTGTGTTACTGTTTATCAGTGTATGTCTTTGTTACTTGGGGTCAGTGTCTGTCTGTGTTACTTCGTGTAAGTGTGTGTCTTTGTTACTTGGTGTCCGTGTGTATCTGTGTTACTGGGTATCAGTGTCTTTCTTTGTTACTTGGTGTAAGTGTGTGTCTTTGTTACTTGGTGTCCGTGTGTGTCGTTGTTACTTGGTGTAGGTGTGTGTCTGTGTTACTGGGTATCAGTGTCAGTCTTTGTTACTTGGTGTAAGTGTGTGTCTGTGTTACTGTGTATCAGTGTCTGTCTTTGTTACCTGGTGTCAGTGTATGTCTGTGTGACTTGGTGTAAGTGTGTGTCTGTGTTACTGGGTATCAGTGTATGTCTTTGTGACTTGGTGTCAGTGTATGTCTTTGTTACTTGGTTTAAGTGTGTGTCTGTGTTACTGGCTATCAGTGTATGTCTTTGTTACTTGGTGTCAGTGTCTGTCTGTGTTACTTGGTGTAAGTGTGTGTCTGTGTTACTGTGTGTCAGTGTGCGTCTGTGTTACTTGGTGTAAGTGTGTGTCTTTGTTACTTGGTGTCCGTGTGTGTCTGTGTTACTGGCTGTCAGTGTATGTCTTTGTTACTGGGTTTCAGTGTATGTCTTTGTTACTTGGTGTAAGTGTATGTCTGTGTTACTGGGAATCAGTGGATGTCTTTGTTCCTTGGTATCAGTGTATGTCTGTGTTACTTGGTGTAAGTGTGTGTCTGTGTTACTGTGTATCAGTGTATGTCTTTGTGACTTCGTGTCAGTGTATGTCTTTGTTACTGGGTGTCAGTGTGTGTCTTTGTGACTTGGTGTCAGTGTATGTCTTTGTTACTTGGTGTAAGTGTATGTCTGTGTTACTGGGTATCAGTGTAAGTCTTTGTTACTTGGTGTCAGTGTCTGTCAAAATACTTGGTGTAAGTGTATGTCTTTGTTACTTGGTGTAATTTTCTGTCTTTGTTACTTTGTGTCATTGTATGTCTGTGTTACTTGGTGTAAGTGTGTGTCTTTATTACTTGGTGTAAGCGTATGTCTTTATTACTTGGTGTCAGTGTATGTCCTTGTTACTTGGTGTCATTGTATGTCTGTGTTACTTGGTGTAAGAGTGTGCCTGTGTTACTGGGTATCAGTGTATGTCTTTGTTAATTGGTGTCAGTGTATTTCTGTGTTACTGTTTATCAGTGTATGTCTTTGTTACTTGGTGTCAGTGTATGTCTGTGTTACTTGGTGTAAGTGTGTGTCTTTGTTACTTGGTGTCCGTGCGTATCTGTGTTACTGGGTGTCAGTGCATGTCTTTGTTACTGGGTGTCAATGTATGTCTTTGTTACTTGGTGTAGGTGTGTGTCTGTGTTACTGGGTATCAGTGTCAGTCTTTGTTACTTGGTGTAAGTGTGTGTCTGTGTTACTGTGTATCAGTGTATGTCTTTGTTACTTGGTGTCAGTGTATGTCTTTGTTACTTGGTGTAAGTGTGTGTCTGTGTTACTGGGTATCAGTGTATGTCTTTGTGACTTGGTGTCAGTGTATGTCTTTGTTACTTGGTGTAAGTGTGTGTCTGTGTTACTGGGTATCAGTGTATGTCTTTGTTACTTTGTGTCAGTGTGTGTCAAAATACTTGGTGCAAGTGTATGTCTTTGTTACTTGGTGTAATTGCCTGTGTTTGTTAGTTGGTGTCAGCGTATGTCTGTGTTACTTGGTGTAAGTGTATGTCTTTGTTACATGGTGTAAGTGTATGCCTTTGTTACTTGGTGTCAGTGTATGTCTTTGTTACTTGGTGTCAGTCTGTGTCTGTGTTACTGGGTATCAGTGTATGTCTTTGTGACGTGATATCAGTGTATGTCTTTGTGACTTGGTGTCAGTGCATGTCTTTGTTACTGGGTGTCAGTGTGTGTCTGTGTTACTTGGTGTCAGTGTATGTCTTTGTTGCTTGGTGTCAGTGTATGTCTGTGTTATTCGGTGTCAGTGTATGTCTTTGTGACTTGGTGTCCGTGTGTGTCTGTGTTACTTGGTGTAAGTGTGTGTCTTTGTTACTTGGTGTCAGTGTGTGTCTGTGTTACTGGGTATCAGTGTATGTCTTTGTGACTTGGTTTCAGTGTATGTCTTTGTTACTTTGTGTCAGTGTATGTCTTTGTTACTTGGTGTCAGTGTATGTCTGTGTTACTTGGTGTCAGTGTATGTCTTTGTGACTGGGTGTCAGTGTGTGTCTGTGTTACTGGGTATCGGGGCATGTCTTTGTTACTTGGTGTCAGCGTATGTCAAAGTACTTGGTGTAAGTGTATGTCTTTGTTACTTGGTGTAATTGTCTGTCTTAGTTACCTGGTGGCAGTGTATGTCTGTGTTACTTGGTGTAAGTGTGTGTCTTTGTTACTTGGTGTAAGCCTATGTCTGTGTTACATGGTGTAAGTGTGTGGCTTTGTTACTGGGTATCAGTGTATGTCTTTGTTACTTGGTGTAAGTGTGTGTCTGTGTTACTGGGTATCAGTGTATGTCTTTGTTACTGGGTGTCAGTGTATGTCTTTGTTACTTGGTGTCAGTGTATGTCTGTGTTACATGGTGTAAGTGTATGTCTGTGTTACTGGGTATCAGTGTATGTCTTTGTTACTTGGTGTAAGTGTGTGTCTTTGTTACGTTGTGTCAGTGTATGTCTTTGTTACTTGGTGTAACTGTGTGTCTGTGTTACTGGGTGTCAGTGTGTGTCTGTGTTACTTGGTGTCCGTGTGTGTCTGTGTTATTGGGTTTCAGTGTATGTCTTTGTTACTGCGTGTCAGTGTATGTCTTTGTTACTTGGTGTAAGTGTGTGTCTGTGTTTCTGGGTATCAGTGTGTGTCTTTGTTACTTGGTGTAAGTGTGTGTCTGTGTTACTGTGTATCAGTGTATGTCTTTGTTACTTGGTGTCAGTGTATGTCTGTGTTACATGGTGTCAGTGTATGTCTGTGTTACTGGGTATCAGTGTATGTCTTTGTTACATGGTGTAAGTGTGTGTCTTTGTTACTTTTTGTCAGTGTATGTCTTTGTTACTTGGTGTAACTGTGTGTCTGTGTTACTGGGTGTCAGTGTGTGTCTGTGTTACTTGGTGTCCGTGTGTGTCTGTGTTACTGGGTTTCAGTGTATGTCTTTGTTACTGCGTGTCAGTGTATGTCTTTGTTACTTGGTGTGAGTGTGTGTCTGTGTTTCTGGGTATCAGTGTGTGTCTTTGTTACTTGGTGTCAGTGTATGTCTGCGTTACTTGGTGTCAGTGTGTGTCTGTGTTACTGGGTATCAGTGTATGTCTTTGTGACTTGGTGTCAGTGTATGTCTTTGTTACTGGGTGTCAGTGTGTGTCTTTGTGACTTGGTGTCAGTGTATGTCTTTGTTACTTGATGTAAGTGTGTGTCTGTGTTACTGGGTATCAATGTATGTCTTTGTTACTTTGTGTCAGTGTATGTCAAAATACTGGGTGTAAGTGTATGTCTTTGTTACTTGGTGTATTTGTCTGTCTTTGTTACTTCGTGTCATTGTTTGTCTGTGTTACTTGGTGTAAGTGTGTGTCTTTGTTACTTGGTGTAAGTGTGTTCCTTTGTTACCTGTTGTCAGTGTATGTCTTTGTTACTTGGTGTCAGTGTGTGTCTGTGTTACTGGGTATCAGTGTATGTCTTTGTTACTTTGTGTCTGTTTTTGTCAAAATACTTGGTGTAAGTGTATGTCTTTGTTACATGGTGTAATTGTCTGTCTTTGTTACTTGGTGTCTGTGTATGTCTGTGTTACTTGGTTTAAGTGTGTGTCTGTGTTACTGGGTATCAGTGTATGTCTTTGTGACTTGGTGTAAGTGTATGTCTTTGTTACTTGGTGTAAGTGTGTGTCTGTGTTACTGGGTATCAGTGTATGTCTTTGTTACTTCGTGTCAGTGTATGTCAAAATACCTGGTGTAAGTGTATGTCTTTGTTACTTGGTGTAAATGTCTGTCTTTGTTACTTGGTGTCAGTGTACGTCTGTTTTACTTGGTGTCAGTGTGTGTCTGTGTTACTGGGTATCTGTGTATGTCTTTGTGACTTGGTGTCAGTGTATGTCTTTGTTACTGGGTATCAGTGTGTGTCTGTGTTACTGGGTATCAATGTATGTCTTTGTTACTTGGTGTCAGTGTATGTCAAAATACTGGGTGTAAGTGTATGTCTTTGTTACTTGATGTATTTGTCTGCCTTCTTACTTGGTGTCATTGTTTGTCTGTGTTACTTGGTGTAGGTGTGTGTCTTTTTTACTTGGTGTAAGTGTATTCCTTTGTTACTTGTTGTCAGTGTATGTCTTTGTTACTTGGTGTCAGTGTGTGTCTGTGTTACTGGCTATCAGTGTATGTCTTTGTTATTTTGTGTCAGTGTATGTCAAAATACTTTGTGTAAGTGTATTTCTTTGTTACTTGGTGCAATTGTCTGTCTTTGTTACTTAGTGTCAGTGTATGTCTGTGTTATTTGGTGTAAGTGTGTGTCTGTGTTACTGGGTATCAGTGTATGTCTTTGTGACTTGGTGTAAGTGTATGTCTTTGTTACTTGGTGTAAGTGTGTGTCTGTGTTACTGGGTATCAGTGTATGTCATTGTTACTTTGTGTCAGTGTATGTCAAAATACCTGGTGTAAGTGTATGTCTTTGTTACTTGGTGTAAATGTCTGTCTTTGTTACTTGGTGTCAGTGTACGTCTGTGTTACTTGGTGTAAGTGTGTGTCTGAGTTACTGGGTGTCAGTGTGTGTCTGTGTTACTTGGTGTCCGTGTGTGTCTGTGTTACTGGGTTTCAGTGTATGTCTTTGTTACTTGGTGTCAGTGTATGTCTGTGTTACTTGGTGTCAGTGTGTGTCTGTGTTACTGGGTATCAGTGTATGTCTTTGTGACTTGGTGTCAGTGTATGTCTTTGTTACTGGGTGTCAGTGTGTGTCTTTGTGACCTGGTGTCAGTGTATGTCTTTGTTACTTGGTGTAACTGTGTGTCTGTGTTACTGGGTATCAATGTATGTCTTTGTTACTTGGTGTCAGTGTACGTCAAAATACTGGGTGTAAGTGTATGTCTTTGTTACTTGGTGTATTTGTCTGTCTTTGTTACTTGGTCTCATTGTTTGTCTGTGTTACGTGGTGTAAGTGTGTGTCTTTGTTACTTTGTGTAAGTGTATTCCTTTGTTACTTGTTGTCAGTGTATGTCTTTGTTACTTGGTGTCAGTGTGTGTCTGTGTTACTGGGTATCAGTGTATGTCTTTGTTACTTTGTGTCAGTGTATGTCAAAATACTTGGGGTAAGTGTATGTCTTTGTTACTTGGTGTAATTGTCTGTCTTTGTTACTTGGTGTCAGTGTATGTCTGTGTTACTTGGTGTAAGTGTATGTCTTTGTTACTTGGTGTCAGTGTATGTCTATGTTACATGGTGTAAGAGTGTGTCTGTGTTACTGGGTATCAGTGTATGTCTTTGTTACTTGGTGTATGTGTGTGTCTGTGTTACTGGGTATCAGTGTATGCCTTTTTTACTTGGTTTCAGTGTATGTCTTTGTTACTTGGTGTAAGTGTATGTCTTTGTTACTTTGTGTCAGTGCATGTCTTTGTTACTTGGTGTAAGTGTGTGTCTGTGTAACTGGGTGTCAGTGTGTGTCTGTGTTACTTGGTGTAAGTGTGTGTCTTTGTTACTTGGTGTCCGTGTGTGTCTGTGTTACTGGGTGTCAGTGTTTGTCTTTGTTACTGGGTGTCATTGTATGTCTTTGTTACATGCTGTAAGTGTGTGTCTGTGTTATGGGTATCAGTATCTGTCTTTGTTACTTGGTGTAAGTGTGTGTCTGTGTTACTGGCTATCAGTGTATGTCTTTGTTACTTGGTGTCAGTGTATGTCTTTGTTACTTGGTGTCAGTGTATGTCTGTGTTACATGGTGTAAGTGTGTGTCTGTGTTACTGGGTATCAGTGTATGTCTTTGATACTTGGTGTAAGTGTGTGTCTGTGTTACTGGGTGTCAGTGTATGTCTTTGTTACTGGGTGTCAGTGTATGTCTTTGTTACATGGTGTAAGTGTGTGTCTGTGTTACTGGGTATCAGTGTATGTCTTTGTTACTTGGTGTCAGTATCTGTCTTTGTTACTTGGTGTAAGTGTGTGTCTGTGTTACTGGGTATCAGTGTATGTCTTTGTTACTTGGTGTCAGTATCTGTCTTTGTTACTTGGTGTAAGTGTGTGTCTGTGTTACTGGGTATCAGTGTATGTCTTTGTGACTTGGTGTCAGTGTATGTCTTTGTTACTTGGTGTAAGTGTGTTTATGTGTTACTGGGTATCAATGTATGTCTTTGTTACTTGGTGTCAGTGTATGTCTTTGTTACTTTGTGTCAGTGTATGTCTTTGTTACTTGGTGTAAGTGTGTGTCTGTGTAACTGGGTGTCAGTGTGTGTCTGTGTTACTTGGTGTAAGTGTGTGTCTTTGTTACTTGGTGTCCGTGTGTGTCTGTGTTACTGGGTGTCAGTGTTTGTCTTTGTTACTGGGTGTCATTGTATGTCTTTGTTACATGCTGTAAGTGTGTGTCTGTGTTATGGGTATCAGTATCTGTCTTTGTTACTTGGTGTAAGTGTGTGTCTGTGTTACTGGCTATCAGTGTATGTCTTTGTTACTTGGTGTCAGTGTATGTCTTTGTTACTTGGTGTCAGTGTATGTCTGTGTTACATGGTGTAAGTGTGTGTCTGTGTTACTGGGTATCAGTGTATGTCTTTGATACTTGGTGTAAGTGTGTGTCTGTGTTACTGGGTATCAGTGTATGTCTTTGATACTAGGTGTCAGTGTATGTCTTTGTTACTTGGTGTAAGTGTATGTCTTTGTTACTTTGTGTCAGTGTATGTCTTTGTTACTTGGTGTATGTGTGTGTCTTTGTTACTTGGTGTCCGTGTGTGTCTGTGTTACTGGGTGTCAGTGTATGTCTTTGTTACTGGGTGTCAGTGTATGTCTTTGTTACATGCTGTAAGTGTGTGTCTGTGTTATGGGTATCAGTATCTGTCTTTGTTACTTGGTGTAAGTGTGTGTCTGTGTTACTGGGTATCAGTGTATGTCTTTGTTACTTGGTGTCAGTGTCTGTCTGTGTTACTTGGTGTAAGTGTGTGTCTATGTTACTGGGTATCAGTGTATGTCTTTGTGACTTGGTGTAAGTCTATGTCTTTGTTACTTTGTGTCAGTGTATGTCTTTGTTACTTGGTGTAAGTGTGTGTCTTTGTTACTTGGTGTCCGTGTGTGTCTGTGTTACTGGGTGTCAGTGTATGTCTTTGTTACTTGGTGTCAGTGTATGTCTTTGTTACATGCTGTAAGTGTGTGTCTGTGTTATGGGTATCAGTATCTGTCATTGTTACTTGGTGTAAGTGTGTGTCTGTGTTACTGGGTATCAGTGTATGTCTTTGTTACTTGGTGTCAGTGTCTGTCTGTGTTACTTGGTGTAAGTGTGTGTCTATGTTACTGGGTATCAGTGTATGTCTTTGTGACTTGCTGTCAGTGTATGTCTTTGTTACTGGGCGTCAGTGTGTGTCTTTGTTACTTGGTGTCAGTGTATGTCTTTGTTACTTGGTGTAAGTGTATGTCTTTGTTACTGGGTATCACTGTATGTCTTTGTTACTTGGTGTAAGTGTGTGTCAGTGTTACTGGGTATCAGTGTATGTCTTTGTTACTTGGTGTCAGTGTATGTCTTTGTTACTTGGTGTCAGTGTATGTCTGTGTTACATGGTTTAAGTGTGTGTCTGTGTTACTGGGTACAGTGTATGTCTTTCTTACTTGGTGTCAGTGTATGTCGTTGTTACTTGGTGTCAGTGTATGTCTGTGTAACATGGTGTAAGTGTGTGTCTGTGTTACTGGGTGTCAGTGTGTGTCTGTGTTACTTGGTGTAAGTGTGTGTCTGTGTTACTTGGTGTCCGTGTGTGTCTGTGTTACTGGGTGTCAGTGTATGTCTTTGTTACTGGGTGTCAGTGTATGTCTTTGTTACATGGTGTAAATGTGTGTCTGTGTGATGGGTATCAGTATCTGTCTTTGTTACTTGGTGTAAGTGTGTGTCTGTGTTACTGGGTATCAGTGTATGTCTTTGCTACTTGGTGTCAGTGTCTGTCTGTGTTACTTGGTGTAAGTGTGTGTCTGTGTTACTGGGAATCAGTGTATGTCTTTGTGACTTGGTGTCAGTGTATGTCTTTGTTACTGGGTGTCAGTGTGTGTCTTTGTGACTTGGTGTCAGTGTATGTCTTTGTTACTTGGTGTAAGTGTGTTTATGTGTTACTGGGTATCAATGTATGTCTTTGTTACTTGGTGTCGGTGTATGTCAAAATACTTGGTGTAAGCGTATGTCTTTGTTACTTGGTGTATTTGTCTGTCTTTGTTACTTGGTGTAAGCGTATGTCTGTGTTACATGGTGTAAGCGTGTGTCTTTGTTACTGGGTATCACTGTATGTCTTTGTTACTTGGTGTAAGTGTGTGTCTGTGTTACTGGGTATCAGTGTATGTCTTTGTTACTTGGTGTCAGTGTTTGTATTTGTTACTTTGTGTCAGTGTATGTCTGTGTTACATGGTGTAAGTGTGTGTCTGTGTTACTGGGTATCAGTGTATGTCTTTGTTACTTGGTGTAAGTGTGTGTCTGTGTTACTGTGTATCAGTGTATGTCTTTGTTACTAGGTGTCAGTGTATGTCTTTGTTACTTGGTGTAAGTGTATGTCTTTGTTACTTTGTGTCAGTGTATGTCTTTGTTACTTGGTGTAAGTGTGTGTCTGTGTAACTGGGTGTCAGTGTGTGTCTGTGTTACTTGGTGTAAGTGTGTGTCTTTGTTACTTGGTGTCCTTGTGTGTCTCTGTTACTGGGTGTCAGTGTTTGTCTTTGTTACTGGGTGTCAGTGTATGACTTTGTTACATGCTGTAAGTGTGTGTCTGTGTTATGGGTATCAGTATCTGTCTTTGTTACTTGGTGTAAGTGTGTGTCTGTGTTACTGGCTATCAGTGTATGTCTTTGTTACTTGGTGTCAGTGTATGTCTTTGTTACTTGGTGTCAGTGTATGTCTGTGTTACATGGTGTAAGTGTATGTCTTTGTTACTTTGTGTCAGTGTATGTCTTTGTTACTTGGTGTAAGTGTGTGTCTGTGTTACTGGGTGTCAGTGTGTGTCTGTGTTACTTGGTGTAAGTGTGTGTCTGTGTTACTTGGTGTCCGTGTGTGTCTGTGTTACTGGGTGTCAGTGTATGTCTTTGTTACTGGGTGTCAGTGTATGTCTTTGTTACATGGTGTAAGTGTGTGTCTGTGTTACTGGGTATCAGTGTATGTCTTTGTTACTTGGTGTCAGTATCTGTCTTTGTTACTTGGTGTAAGTGTGTGTCTGTGTTACTGGGTATCAGTGTATGTCTTTGTTACTTGGTGTCAGTATCTGTCTTTGTTACTTGGTGTAAGTGTGTGTCTGTGTTACTGGGTATCAGTGTATGTCTTTGTGACTTGGTGTCAGTGTATGTCTTTGTTACTTGGTGTAAGTGTGTTTATGTGTTACTGGGTATCAATGTATGTCTTTGTTACTTGGTGTCAGTGTATGTCTGTGTTACTTGGTGTAAGTGTGTGTCTGTGTTACTGGGAATCAGTGTATGTCTTTGTGACTTGGTGTCAGTGTATGTCTTTGTTACTGGGTGTCAGTGTGTGTCTTTGTGACTTGGTGTCAGTGTATGTCTTTGTTACTTGGTGTAAGTGTGTTTATGTGTTACTGGGTATCAATGTATGTCTTTGTTACTTGGTGTCGGTGTATGTCAAAATACTTGGTGTAAGCGTATGTCTTTGTTACTTGGTGTATTTGTCTGTCTTTGTTACTTGGTGTAAGCGTATGTCTGTGTTACATGGTGTAAGTGTGTGTCTTTGTTACTGGGTATCACTGTATGTCTTTGTTACTTGGTGTAAGTGTGTGTCTGTGTTACTGGGTATCAGTGTATGTCTTTGTTACTTGGTATCAGTGTTTGTATTTGTTACTTTGTGTCAGTGTATGTCTGTGTTACATGGTGTAAGTGTGTGTCTGTGTTACTGGGTATCAGTGTATGTCTTTGTTACTTGGTGTAAGTGTGTGTCTGTGTTACTGTGTATCAGTGTATGTCTTTGTTACTAGGTGTCAGTGTATGTCTTTGTTACTTGGTGTAAGTGTATGTCTTTGTTACTTTGTGTCAGTGTATGTCTTTGTTACTTGGTGTAAGTGTGTGTCTGTGTAACTGGGTGTCAGTGTGTGTCTGTGTTACTTGGTGTAAGTGTGTGTCTTTGTTACTTGGTGTCCTTGTGTGTCTCTGTTACTGGGTGTCAGTGTTTGTCTTTGTTACTGGGTGTCAGTGTATGACTTTGTTACATGCTGTAAGTGTGTGTCTGTGTTATGGGTATCAGTATCTGTCTTTGTTACTTGGTGTAAGTGTGTGTCTGTGTTACTGGCTATCAGTGTATGTCTTTGTTACTTGGTGTCAGTGTATGTCTTTGTTACTTGGTGTCAGTGTATGTCTGTGTTACATGGTGTAAGTGTATGTCTTTGTTACTTTGTGTCAGTGTATGTCTTTGTTACTTGGTGTAAGTGTGTGTCTGTGTTACTGGGTGTCAGTGTGTGTCTGTGTTACTTGGTGTAAGTGTGTGTCTGTGTTACTTGGTGTCCGTGTGTGTCTGTGTTACTGGGTGTCAGTGTATGTCTTTGTTACTGGGTGTCAGTGTATGTCTTTGTTACATGGTGTAAGTGTGTGTCTGTGTTACTGGGTATCAGTGTATGTCTTTGTTACTTGGTGTCAGTATCTGTCTTTGTTACTTGGTGTAAGTGTGTGTCTGTGTTACTGGGTATCAGTGTATGTCTTTGTTACTTGGTGTCAGTATCTGTCTTTGTTACTTGGTGTAAGTGTGTGTCTGTGTTACTGGGTATCAGTGTATGTCTTTGTGACTTGGTGTCAGTGTATGTCTTTGTTACTTGGTGTAAGTGTGTTTATGTGTTACTGGGTATCAATGTATGTCTTTGTTACTTGGTGTCAGTGTATGTCTTTGTTACTTTGTGTCAGTGTATGTCTTTGTTACTTGGTGTAAGTGTGTGTCTGTGTAACTGGGTGTCAGTGTGTGTCTGTGTTACTTGGTGTAAGTGTGTGTCTTTGTTACTTGGTGTCCGTGTGTGTCTGTGTTACTGGGTGTCAGTGTTTGTCTTTGTTACTGGGTGTCATTGTATGTCTTTGTTACATGCTGTAAGTGTGTGTCTGTGTTATGGGTATCAGTATCTGTCTTTGTTACTTGGTGTAAGTGTGTGTCTGTGTTACTGGCTATCAGTGTATGTCTTTGTTACTTGGTGTCAGTGTATGTCTTTGTTACTTGGTGTCAGTGTATGTCTGTGTTACATGGTGTAAGTGTGTGTCTGTGTTACTGGGTATCAGTGTATGTCTTTGATACTTGGTGTAAGTGTGTGTCTGTGTTACTGGGTATCAGTGTATGTCTTTGATACTAGGTGTCAGTGTATGTCTTTGTTACTTGGTGTAAGTGTATGTCTTTGTTACTTTGTGTCAGTGTATGTCTTTGTTACTTGGTGTATGTGTGTGTCTTTGTTACTTGGTGTCCGTGTGTGTCTGTGTTACTGGGTGTCAGTGTATGTCTTTGTTACTGGGTGTCAGTGTATGTCTTTGTTACATGCTGTAAGTGTGTGTCTGTGTTATGGGTATCAGTATCTGTCTTTGTTACTTGGTGTAAGTGTGTGTCTGTGTTACTGGGTATCAGTGTATGTCTTTGTTACTTGGTGTCAGTGTCTGTCTGTGTTACTTGGTGTAAGTGTGTGTCTATGTTACTGGGTATCAGTGTATGTCTTTGTGACTTGGTGTAAGTGTATGTCTTTGTTACTTTGTGTCAGTGTATGTCTTTGTTACTTGGTGTAAGTGTGTGTCTTTGTTACTTGGTGTCCGTGTGTGTCTGTGTTACTGGGTGTCAGTGTATGTCTTTGTTACTTGGTGTCAGTGTATGTCTTTGTTACATGCTGTAAGTGTGTGTCTGTGTTATGGGTATCAGTATCTGTCTTTGTTACTTGGTGTAAGTGTGTGTCTGTGTTACTGGGTATCAGTGTATGTCTTTGTTACTTGGTGTCAGTGTCTGTCTGTGTTACTTGGTGTAAGTGTGTGTCTATGTTACTGGGTATCAGTGTATGTCTTTGTGACTTGCTGTCAGTGTATGTCTTTGTTACTGGGCGTCAGTGTGTGTCTTTGTTACTTGGTGTCAGTGTATGTCTTTGTTACTTGGTGTAAGTGTATGTCTTTGTTACTGGGTATCACTGTATGTCTTTGTTACTTGGTGTAAGTGTGTGTCAGTGTTACTGGGTATCAGTGTATGTCTTTGTTACTTGGTGTCAGTGTATGTCTTTGTTACTTGGTGTCAGTGTATGTCTGTGTTACATGGTTTAAGTGTGTGTCTGTGTTACTGGGTACAGTGTATGTCTTTCTTACTTGGTGTCAGTGTATGTCGTTGTTACTTGGTGTCAGTGTATGTCTGTGTAACATGGTGTAAGTGTGTGTCTGTGTTACTGGGTGTCAGTGTGTGTCTGTGTTACTTGGTGTAAGTGTGTGGCTGTGTTACTTGGTGTCCGTGTGTGTCTGTGTTACTGGGTGTCAGTGTATGTCTTTGTTACTGGGTGTCAGTGTATGTCTTTGTTACATGGTGTAAATGTGTGTCTGTGTGATGGGTATCAGTATCTGTCTTTGTTACTTGGTGTAAGTGTGTGTCTGTGTTACTGGGTATCAGTGTATGTCTTTGCTACTTGGTGTCAGTGTCTGTCTGTGTTACTTGGTGTAAGTGTGTGTCTGTGTTACTGGGAATCAGTGTATGTCTTTGTGACTTAGTGTCAGTGTATGTCTTTGTTACTGGGTGTCAGTGTGTGTCTTTGTGACTTGGTGTCAGTGTATGTCTTTGTTACTTGGTGTAAGTGTGTTTATGTGTTACTGAGTATCAATGTATGTCTTTGTTACTTGGTGTCGGTGTATGTCAAAATACTTGGTGTAAGCGTATGTCTTTGTTACTTGGTGTATTTGTCTGTCTTTGTTACTTGGTGTAAGCGTATGTCTGTGTTACATGGTGTAAGCGTGTGTCTTTGTTACTGGGTATCACTGTATGTCTTTGTTACTTGGTGTAAGTGTGTGTCTGTGTTACTGGGTATCAGTGTATGTCTTTGTTACTTGGTGTCAGTGTTTGTATTTGTTACTTTGTGTCAGTGTATGTCTGTGTTACATGGTGTAAGTGTGTGTCTGTGTTACTGGGTATCAGTGTATGTCTTTGTTACTTGGTGTAAGTGTGTGTCTGTGTTACTGTGTATCAGTGTATGTCTTTGTTACTAGGTGTCAGTGTATGTCTTTGTTACTTGGTGTAAGTGTATGTCTTTGTTACTTTGTGTCAGTGTATGTCTTTGTTACTTGGTGTAAGTGTGTGTCTGTGTAACTGGGTGTCAGTGTGTGTCTGTGTTACTTGGTGTAAGTGTGTGTCTTTGTTACTTGGTGTCCTTGTGTGTCTCTGTTACTGGGTGTCAGTGTTTGTCTTTGTTACTGGGTGTCAGTGTATGACTTTGTTACATGCTGTAAGTGTGTGTCTGTGTTATGGGTATCAGTATCTGTCTTTGTTACTTGGTGTAAGTGTGTGTCTGTGTTACTGGCTATCAGTGTATGTCTTTGTTACTTGGTGTCAGTGTATGTCTTTGTTACTTGGTGTCAGTGTATGTCTGTGTTACATGGTGTAAGTGTATGTCTTTGTTACTTTGTGTCAGTGTATGTCTTTGTTACTTGGTGTAAGTGTGTGTCTGTGTTACTGGGTGTCAGTGTGTGTCTGTGTTACTTGGTGTAAGTGTGTGTCTGTGTTACTTGGTGTCCGTGTGTGTCTGTGTTACTGGGTGTCAGTGTATGTCTTTGTTACTGGGTGTCAGTGTATGTCTTTGTTACATGGTGTAAGTGTGTGTCTGTGTTACTGGGTATCAGTGTATGTCTTTGTTACTTGGTGTCAGTATCTGTCTTTGTTACTTGGTGTAAGTGTGTGTCTGTGTTACTGGGTATCAGTGTATGTCTTTGTTACTTGGTGTCAGTATCTGTCTTTGTTACTTGGTGTAAGTGTGTGTCTGTGTTACTGGGTATCAGTGTATGTCTTTGTGACTTGGTGTCAGTGTATGTCTTTGTTACTTGGTGTAAGTGTGTTTATGTGTTACTGGGTATCAATGTATGTCTTTGTTACTTGGTGTCAGTGTATGTCAAAATACTTGTTGTAAGCGTATGTCTTTGTTACTTGGTGTATTTGTCTGTCTTTGTTACTTGGTGTAAGCGTATGTCTGTGTTACATGGTGTAAGTGTGTGTCTTTGTTACTGGGTATCACTGTATGTCTTTGTTACTTGGTGTAAGTGTGTGTCTGTGTTATTTGGTGTCAGTGTATGTCTTTGTTACTTGGTGTCAGTGTATGTCTGTGTTACATGGTGTAAGTGTGTGTCTGTGTTACTGGGTATCAGTATATGTCTTTGTTACTTGGTGTAAGTGTGTGTCTGTGTTACTGGGTATCAGTGTATGTCTTTGTTACGAGGTGTCAGTGTATGTCTTTGTTACTTGGTTTAAGTGTATGTCTTTGTTACTTTGTGTCAGTGTATGTCTTTGTTACTTGGTGTAAGTGTGTGTCTGTGTAACTGGGTGTCAGTGTATGTCTTTGTTACTGGGTATCAGTGTCTGTCTTTGTTACTTGGTGACAGTGTATGTCTTTGTTACTTGGTGTCAGTGTATGTCTGTGTTACATGGTGTAAGTGTGTGTCTGTGTTACTGGGTATCAGTGTATGTCTTTGTTACTTGGTGTAAGTGTGTGTCTGTGTTACTGGGTATCAGTGTATGTCTTTGTTACTAGGTGTCAGTGTATGTCTTTGTTACTTGGTGTAAGTGTATGTCTTTGTTACTTTGTGTCAGTGTATGTCTTTGTTACTTGGTGTAAGTGTGTGTCTGTGTTACTGGGTGTCAGTGTGTGTCTGTGTTACTTGGTGTAAGTGTGTGTCTTTGTTACTTGGTGTCCGTGTGTGTCTTTGTTACTGGGTGTCAGTGTATGTCTTTGTTACTGGGTGTCAGTGTATGTCTTTGTTACTTGGTGTAAGTGTGTGCCTGTGTCACTGGGTATCAGTTTATGTCTTTGTTACTTGCAGTCAGTGTCTGTCTGTGTTACTTGGTGTAAGTGTGTGTCTGTGTTACTGGGTATCAGTGTATGTCTTTCTGACTTGCTGTCAGTGTATGTCTTTGTTACAGGGTGTCAGTGTGTGTCTTTGTTACTTGGTGTCAGTGTATGTCTTTGTTACTTGGTGTAAGTGTGTGTCTTTGTTACTGGGTATCACTGTATGTCTTTGTTACTTCGTGTAAGTGTGTGTCTGTGTTACTGGGTATCAGTGTATGTCTTTGTTACTTGGTGTTAGTGTATGTCTTTGTTACTTGGTGTAAGTGTGTGTCTGTGTTACTGGGTATCAGTGTGTGTCTGTGTTACTTGGTGTAAGTGTGTGTCTTTGTTACTGGGTGTCAGTGTATGTCTTTGTTACATGCTGTAAGTGTGTGTCTGTGTTATGGGTATCAGTATCTGTCTTTGTTACTTGGTGTAAGTGTGTGTCTGTGTTACTGGGTATCAGTGTATGTCTTTGTTACTTGGTGTCAGTGTCTGTCTGTGTTACTTGGTGTAAGTGTGTGTCTTTGTTACTGGGAATCACTGTATGTCTTTGTTACTTAGTGTAAGTGTGTGTCTGTGTTACTGGGTATCAGTGTATGTCTTTGTTACTTGGTGTCAGTGTATGTCTTTGTTACTTGCTGTAAGTGTGTGTCTGTGTTACTGGGTATCAGTGTATGTCTTTGTTACTTTGTGTCAGTGTATGTCAAAATACCTGGTGTAAGTATATGTCTTTGTTACTTTGTGTAATTGTCTGTCTTTGTTACTTGGTGTCAGTGTATGTCTGTGTTACTTGGTGTAAGTGTGTGTCTTTGTTACATGGTGTAAGTGTATGCCTTTGTTACTTGGTATCAGTGTATGTCTTTGTCACTTGGTGTCAGTGTGTGTCTGTGTTCCTGGGTATCAGTGTATGTCTTTGTTACTTGGTGTCAGTGTATGTCAAAATACTTGGTGTCAGTGTATGTCTTTGTTACTTGGTGTAATTGTCTGTCTTAGTTACCTGGTGTCAGTGTATGTCTGCGTTAGTTGGTGTAAGTGTGTGTCTTTGTTACTTGGTGTAAGCGTATGTCTGTGTTACATGGTGTAAGTGTGTGTCTTTGTTACTGGGTGTCAGTGTATGTCTTTGTTACATGGTGTAAGTGTGTGTCTGTGTTATTGGGTATCAGTGTATGTCTTTGTGACTTGGTATCAGTGTGTGTCTGTGTTACTGGGTATCAGTGTATGTCTTTGTGACTTGGTTGTAGTGTATGTCTTTGTTACTTGGTGTCAGTGTATGTCTGTGTTACTTGGTGTAAGTGTGTGTCTGTATTACTGTGTATCAGTGTATGTCTTTGTTACTTGATGTCAGTGGATGTCTGTGTTACTTGTTGTCAGTGTATGTCTTTGTTACTGGGTGTCAGTGTGTGTCTGTGTGACTTGGTATCAGTGTATGTCTTTGTTACTTGGTGTCAGTGTATGTCTGTGTTAATTGGTGTAATTCTGTGTCTGTGTTACTGGGTATCAGTGTATGTCTTTGTGACTTGGCGTCAGTGTATGTCTTTGTTACTGGCTGTCAGTGTGTGTCTTTGAGACTTTTTGTCAGTGCATGTCTTTGTTACTTGGTGTAAGTGTGTGTCTGCGTTACTGGGTATCAGTGTATGTCTTTGTTACTTGGTGTCAGTGTACGTCAAAATACTTGGTGTAAGTGTATGTCTTTGTTACTTGGTGTCAGTGTACGTCAAAATACTTGGTGTCAGTGTATGTCTGTGTTACTTGTTGTAAGTAAGTGCCTTTGTTACTTGGTGTAAGTGTATGTCTTTGTTACTTGGTGTCTGTGTATGTCTTTGTTATGTGTTGTCAGTGTGTGTCTTTGTAACTTGGTGTCAGTGTATGTCTTTGTTACTTGGTGTAAGTGTATGTCTGTGTTACTGGGTATCAGTGCATGTCTTTGTTGCTGGGTGTCAGTGTATGTCTTTGTTACTTGGTGTAGGTGTGTGTCTGTGTGACTGGGCATCAGTATTTGTCTTTGTTACTTGGTGTAAGTGGTTGCCTTTGTTACTGGGTATCAGTGTATGTCTTTGTTACTTTGTGCCAGTGTATGTCTGTGTTGCTGGGTATCAGTGTATGTCTTTGTGACTTGGTGTCATTGAATGTCTTTGTTACTTGGTGTAAGTGTGTGTCTGTGTTACTGGGTATCAGTGTATGTCTTTGTTACTTAGTGTCAGTGTATGTCAAAATACTTGGTGTAAGTGTATGTCTTTGTTACTTGGTGTAATTGTCTGTCTTTGTTACTTTGTGTCAGTGTATGTCTGTGTTACTTGGTGTAAGTGTGTGTCTTTGTTACATGGTGTAAGTGTATGTCTTTGTTACTTTGTGTCAGTGTATGTCTTTGTTACTTGGTGTAAGTGTGTGTCTGTGTTACTGGGTGTCAGTGTGTGTCTGTGTTACTTGGTGTAAGTGTGTGTCTTTGTTACTTGGTGTCCGTGTGTGTCTTTGTTACTGGGTGTCAGTGTATGTCTTTGTTACTGGGTGTCAGTGTATGTCTTTGTTACTTGGTGTAAGTGTGTGCCTGTGTCACTGGGTATCAGTTTATGTCTTTGTTACTTGCAGTCAGTGTCTGTCTGTGTTACTTGGTGTAAGTGTGTGTCTGTGTTACTGGGTATCAGTGTATGTCTTTCTGACTTGCTGTCAGTGTATGTCTTTGTTACAGGGTGTCAGTGTGTGTCTTTGTTACTTGGTGTCAGTGTATGTCTTTGTTACTTGGTGTAAGTGTGTGTCTTTGTTACTGGGTATCACTGTATGTCTTTGTTACTTCGTGTAAGTGTGTGTCTGTGTTACTGGGTATCAGTGTATGTCTTTGTTACTTGGTGTTAGTGTATGTCTTTGTTACTTGGTGTAAGTGTGTGTCTGTGTTACTGGGTATCAGTGTGTGTCTGTGTTACTTGGTGTAAGTGTGTGTCTTTGTTACTGGGTGTCAGTGTATGTCTTTGTTACATGCTGTAAGTGTGTGTCTGTGTTATGGGTATCAGTATCTGTCTTTGTTACTTGGTGTAAGTGTGTGTCTGTGTTACTGGGTATCAGTGTATGTCTTTGTTACTTGGTGTCAGTGTCTGTCTGTGTTACTTGGTGTAAGTGTGTGTCTTTGTTACTGGGAATCACTGTATGTCTTTGTTACTTAGTGTAAGTGTGTGTCTGTGTTACTGGGTATCAGTGTATGTCTTTGTTACTTGGTGTCAGTGTATGTCTTTGTTACTTGCTGTAAGTGTGTGTCTGTGTTACTGGGTATCAGTGTATGTCTTTGTTACTTTGTGTCAGTGTATGTCAAAATACCTGGTGTAAGTATATGTCTTTGTTACTTTGTGTAATTGTCTGTCTTTGTTACTTGGTGTCAGTGTATGTCTGTGTTACTTGGTGTAAGTGTGTGTCTTTGTTACATGGTGTAAGTGTATGCCTTTGTTACTTGGTATCAGTGTATGTCTTTGTCACTTGGTGTCAGTGTGTGTCTGTGTTCCTGGGTATCAGTGTATGTCTTTGTTACTTGGTGTCAGTGTATGTCAAAATACTTGGTGTCAGTGTATGTCTTTGTTACTTGGTGTAATTGTCTGTCTTAGTTACCTGGTGTCAGTGTATGTCTGCGTTAGTTGGTGTAAGTGTGTGTCTTTGTTACTTGGTGTAAGCGTATGTCTGTGTTACATGGTGTAAGTGTGTGTCTTTGTTACTGGGTGTCAGTGTATGTCTTTGTTACATGGTGTAAGTGTGTGTCTGTGTTATTGGGTATCAGTGTATGTCTTTGTGACTTGGTATCAGTGTGTGTCTGTGTTACTGGGTATCAGTGTATGTCTTTGTGACTTGGTTGTAGTGTATGTCTTTGTTACTTGGTGTCAGTGTATGTCTGTGTTACTTGGTGTAAGTGTGTGTCTGTATTACTGTGTATCAGTGTATGTCTTTGTTACTTGATGTCAGTGGATGTCTGTGTTACTTGTTGTCAGTGTATGTCTTTGTTACTGGGTGTCAGTGTGTGTCTGTGTGACTTGGTATCAGTGTATGTCTTTGTTACTTGGTGTCAGTGTATGTCTGTGTTAATTGGTGTAATTCTGTGTCTGTGTTACTGGGTATCAGTGTATGTCTTTGTGACTTGGCGTCAGTGTATGTCTTTGTTACTGGCTGTCAGTGTGTGTCTTTGAGACTTTTTGTCAGTGCATGTCTTTGTTACTTGGTGTAAGTGTGTGTCTGCGTTACTGGGTATCAGTGTATGTCTTTGTTACTTGGTGTCAGTGTACGTCAAAATACTTGGTGTAAGTGTATGTCTTTGTTACTTGGTGTCAGTGTACGTCAAAATACTTGGTGTCAGTGTATGTCTGTGTTACTTGTTGTAAGTAAGTGCCTTTGTTACTTGGTGTAAGTGTATGTCTTTGTTACTTGGTGTCTGTGTATGTCTTTGTTATGTGTTGTCAGTGTGTGTCTTTGTAACTTGGTGTCAGTGTATGTCTTTGTTACTTGGTGTAAGTGTATGTCTGTGTTACTGGGTATCAGTGCATGTCTTTGTTGCTGGGTGTCAGTGTATGTCTTTGTTACTTGGTGTAGGTGTGTGTCTGTGTGACTGGGCATCAGTATTTGTCTTTGTTACTTGGTGTAAGTGGTTGCCTTTGTTACTGGGTATCAGTGTATGTCTTTGTTACTTTGTGCCAGTGTATGTCTGTGTTGCTGGGTATCAGTGTATGTCTTTGTGACTTGGTGTCATTGAATGTCTTTGTTACTTGGTGTAAGTGTGTGTCTGTGTTACTGGGTATCAGTGTATGTCTTTGTTACTTAGTGTCAGTGTATGTCAAAATACTTGGTGTAAGTGTATGTCTTTGTTACTTGGTGTAATTGTCTGTCTTTGTTACTTTGTGTCAGTGTATGTCTGTGTTACTTGGTGTAAGTGTGTGTCTTTGTTACATGGTGTAAGTGTATGTCTTTGTTACTTGGTGTCAGTGTATGTCTTTGTTACTTGGTGTCAGTGTGTGTCTGTGTTACTGGGTATCAGTGTATGTCTTTGTGACTTGGTATCAGTGTATGTCTTTGTGACTTGGTGTCAGTGTATGTCTTTGTTACTGGGTGTCAGTGTGTGTCTGTGTTCCTTGGTGTCAGTGTATGTCTTTGTTACTTGGTGTCAGTGTGTGTCTGTGTTACTGGGTATCAGTGTATGTCTTTGTTACTTGGTGTCCGTGTATGTCTGTGTTACTTGGTGTAAGTGTGTGTCTGTGTTACTGGGTATCAGTGTATGTCTTTGTTACTTGGTGTCAGTTTATGTCTTTGTTACTTGGTGTCAGTGTATGTCAAAATACTTGGTGTATGTGTATGTCTTTGTTACTTGGTGTAATTGTATGTCTTTGTTACCTGGTGACAGTGTATGTCTGTGTTACTTTGTGTAAGTGTGTGTCTTTGTTACTTGGTGTAAGCGTATGTCTGTGTTGCATGGTGTAAGTGTATGTCTTTGTGACTTGGTATCAGTGTATGGCTTTGTGACTTGGTATCAATGTATGTCTTTGTGACTTGGTGTCAGTGTATGTCTTTGTTGCTGGGTATCAGTGTATGTCTTTGTTACTTGGTGTAAGTGTGTGTCTTTGTTACTGGGTATCAGTGTACGTCTTTGTTACTTGGTGTCAGTGTATGTCTTTGTTACTGGGTATCAGTGTATGTCTTTGTTACTTGGTGTCAGTGTATGTCTTTGTTACTGGGTATCAGTATCTGTCTTTGTTACTTGGTGTAAGTGTGTGTCGGTGTTACTGGGTATCAGTGTATGTCTTTGTGACTTGGTGTCAGTGTATGTCTTTGTTACTGGGTGTCAGTGTGTGTCTGTGCGACTTGGTGTCAGTGTATGTCTTTGTTACTTGGTGTAAGTGTGTGTCTGTGTTACTGTGTATCAATGTATGTCTTTGTTACTTGGTGTCAATGTATGTCAAAATACTTGTTGTAACTGTATGTCTTTGTTACTTGGTGTATTTGTCTGTCTTTGTTACTTGGTGTCAGTGTTTGTCTTTGTTACTTGGTGTAAGTGTGTGTCTTTGTTACTTGGTGTAAGTGTATGCCTTTGTTACTTGTTGTCAGTGTATGTCTTTGTTACTTGGTGTCAGTGTGTGTCTGTGTTACTGGGTATCAGTGTATGTCTTTGTGACTTGGTATCAATGTATGTCATTGTTACTTGGTGTCAGTGTATATCTTTGTTACTGGGTGTCAGTGTGTGTCTGTGTTACTTGGTGTCAGTGTATGTCTTTGTTACTGTTTATTAGTGTTTCTCTGTGTTACTGGGTCTCAGTGTGTGTTTGTTTGTGTTACTGGCTGTCAGTGTGTGTCTGTGACACTAGGTGTCAGTATTTAGTTTAGTTTCGAGATACAGCACTGAAACAGGCCCTTCGTCCCACCGTGTCTGTGCCGACCATCAACCACCCATTTATGCTAATCCTACACTAATTCCGTATTCCGATCACATCCCCACCTGTCCCTATATATTTCCCTGCCACCTACCTATACTAGGGGCAATTTATGATGGCCAATTAACCTATCAACCTGCAAGTCGTTGGCATGTGGGAGGAAACCGGAGCACCCGGAGGCAACTCACGCAGACACAGGGAGAACTTGCAAACTCCGCACAGGCAGTACCCAGAATCGAAACCGGCTCCCTGGAGCTGTGAGGCTGCGGTGCTAACCACTGCGCCAATGTGCCCCCTCCCCCCCGCCCCCAGTGTGTGCCTGTGTTACTGGGTATCAGTGTATGTCTGTGTTACTTGGTGTCAGTGTGTTTGTTTGTGTTGCTGGGTGTCAGTGTGTGTCTGTGTTACTTGGTTTAAGTGTGTGTCTTTGTTACTTGGTGTCCGTGTGTGTCTGTGTTACTGGGTGTCAGTGTATGTCTTTGTTACTGGGTTTCAGTGTATGTCTTTGTTACTTGGTGTAAGTGTATCTCTGTGTTACTGGGTATCTGCGTCTGTCCTTGTTACTTGATGTAAGTGTGTGTCTGTGTTACTGGTTATCAGTGTATGTCTTTGTTACTTGGTGTTAGTGTATGTCTGTGTTACTTGGTGTAAGTGTGTGTCTGTGTCACTTGGTATCAGTGTATGTCTTTGTGACTTGGTGTCAGTGTCTGTCTTTGTTACTGGGTGTCAGTGTGTGTCTTTGTGACTTGCTGTCAGTGTATGTCTTTGTTACTTGGTGTAAGTGTGTGTCTGTGTTACTGGGTATCAGTGTATGTCTTTGCTACTTGGTGTCAGTGTATGTCAAAATACTTGGTGTAAGTGTATGTCTTTGTTACTTGGTGTAATTGTCTGTCTTTGTTACTTGGTGTCATTGTATGTCTGTGTTACATGGTGTAAGTGTGTGCCTGTGTTACTGGGTATCAGTGTATGCCTTTGTTACTTGGTGTCAGTGTATGTCTGTGTTACTTGGTGTAAGTGTGTGTCTGTGTTACTGGGTGTCAGTGCGCGTCTGTGTTACTTGGTGTAAGTGTGTGTCTTTGTTACTTGTTGTCCGTGTGTGTCTGTGTTACTGGGTGTCAGGGTATGTCTTTGTTACTGGGTGTCAGTGTATGTCTTTGTTACTTGGTGTAAGTGTGTGTCTGTGTTACTGGGTATCAGTGTCTGTCTTTGTTACTTGGTGTAAGTGTGTGTCTGTGTTACTGGGTATCAGTGTATGTCTCTGTTACTTGGTGTCTGTGCATGTCTGTGTTACTTGGTGTAAGTGTGTGACTGTGTTACTGTGTATCAGTGTATGTCTTTGTGACTTGGTGTCAGTGTATGTCTTTGTTACTGGGTGTCAGTGTGTGTCTTTGTGACTTGGTGTCAGTGGATGTCTTTGTTACTTGGTGTAAGTGGTGTTTGTGTTACTGGGTATCAGTGTATGTCTCTGTTACTTGGTGTCTGTGCATGTCTGTGTTACTTGGTGTAAGTGTGTGTCTGTGTTACTGGGTGTCAGTGCGCGTCTGTGTTACTTGGTGTAAGTGTGTGTCTTTGTCACTGTTTATTAGTGTTTCTCTGTGTTACTGGGTCTCAGTGTGTGTTTGTTTGTGTTACTGGCTATCAGTGTGTGTCTGTGACATTAGGTGTCATTATTTAGCTTAGTTTCGAGATACAGCACTTAAACAGGCCCTTCGGCCCACCGAGTCTGTGCCGACCATCAACCATCCATTTATGCTAATCCTACACTAATTCCGTATTCCGATCACATCCCCACCTGTCCCTATATATTTCCCTGCCACCTACCTATAGAAGGGGCAATTTATGATGGCCAATTAACCTATCAACCTGCAAGTCGTTGGCATGTGGGAGGAAAACGGAGCACCCGGAGGAAACTCACGCAGTCACAGGGAGAACTTGCAAACTCAGCACAGGCAGGACCCAGAATCGAACCCGGCTCCCAGGAGCTGTGAGGCTGCGGTGCTAACCACTGCGCCAATGTGTCCCCCCACCGCCCCCCGCCCCCCAGTGTGTGCCTGCGTTACTGGGTATCAGTGTATGTCTTTGTTACTTGGTGTCAGTGGATGTCTGTGTTACTTGGTGTCAGTGTGTTTGTTTGTGTTGCTGGGTGTCAGTGTGTGTCTGTGTTACTTGGTGTAAGTTTGTGTCTTTGTTACTTGGTGTCCGTGTGTGTCTGTGTTACTGGGTGTCAGTGTATGTCTTTGTTATTGGGTGTCAGTGTATGTCTTTGTTACTGGGTGTCAGTGTGTGTCTTTGTGACTTGCTGTCAGTGTATGTCTTTGTTACTTGGTGTAAGTGTATGTCTGTGTTACTGGGTATCTGTGTCTGTCTTTGTTACTTGGTGTAAGTGTGTGTCTGTGTTACTGGTTATCAGTGTATGTCTTTGTGACTTGGTGTTAGTGTATGTCTGTGTTACTTGGTGTAAGTGTGTGTCTGTGTCACTGGGTATCAGTGTATGTCTTTGTGACTTGGTGTCAGTGTCTGTCTTTGTTACTGGGTGTCAGTGTGTGTCTTTGTGACTTGCTGTCAGTGTATGTCTTTGTTACTTGGTGTAAGTGTGTGTCTGTGTTACTGGGTATCAGTGTATGTCTCTGCTATTTGGTGTCAGTGTATGTCAAAATACTTGGTGTAAGTGTATGTCTTTGTTACTTGGTGTAATTGTCTGTCTTTGTTACTTGGTGTCAGTGTATGTCTGTGTTACATGTTGTAAGTGTGTGCCTGTGTTACTAGGTATCAGTGTTTGTCTTTGTTACTTGGTGTAAGTGTGTGTCTTTGTTACTTGGTGTAAGTGTATGCCTTTGTTACTTGTTGTCAGTGTATGTCTTTGTTACTTGGTGTCAGTGTGTGTCTGTGTTACTGGGTATCAGTGTATGTCTTTGTGACTTGGTATCAATGTATGTCATTGTTACTTGGTGTCAGTGTATGTCTTTGTTACTGGGTGTCAGTGTGTGTCTGTGTTACTTGGTGTCAGTGTATGTCTTTGTTACTGTTTATTAGTGTTTATCTGTGTTACTGGGTCTCAGTGTGTGTTTGTTTGTGTTACTGGCTGTCAGTGTGTGTCTGTGACACTAGGTGTCAGTATTTAGTTTAGTTTCGAGATACAGCACTGAAACAGGCCCTTCGTCCCACCGTGTCTGTGCCGACCATCAACCACCCATTTATGCTAATCCTACACTAATTCCGTATTCCGATCACATCCCCACCTGTCCCTATATATTTCCCTGCCACCTACCTATACTAGGGGCAATTTATGATGGCCAATTAACCTATCAACCTGCAAGTCGTTGGCATGTGGGAGGAAACCGGAGCACCCGGAGGCAACTCACGCAGACACAGGGAGAACTTGCAAACTCCGCACAGGCAGTACCCAGAATCGAAACCGGCTCCCTGGAGCTGTGAGGCTGCGGTGCTAAACACTGCGCCAATGTGCCCCCCCCCCCGCCCCCAGTGTGTGCCTGTGTTACTGGGTATCAGTGTATGTCTGTGTTACTTGGTGTCAGTGTGTTTGTTTGTGTTGCTGGGTGTCAGTGTGTGTCTGTGTTACTTGGTTTAAGTGTGTGTCTTTGTTACTTGGTGTCCGTGTGTGTCTGTGTTACTGGGTGTCAGTGTATGTCTTTGTTACTGGGTTTCAGTGTATGTCTTTGTTACTTGGTGTAAGTGTATGTCTGTGTTACTGGGTATCTGCGTCTGTCCTTGTTACTTGATGTAAGTGTGTGTCTGTGTTACTGGTTATCAGTGTATGTCTTTGTTACTTGGTGTTAGTGTATGTCTGTGTTACTTGGTGTAAGTGTGTGTCTGTGTCACTTGGTATCAGTGTATGTCTTTGTGACTTGGTGTCAGTGTCTGTCTTTGTTACTGGGTGTCAGTGTATGTCTTTGTTACTTGGTGTAAGTGTGTGTCTGTGTTACTGGGTATCAGTGTATGTCTTTGCTACTTGGTGTCAGTGTATGTCAAAATACTTGGTGTAAGTGTATGTCTTTGTTACTTGGTGTAATTGTCTGTCTTTGTTACTTGGTGTCATTGTATGTCTGTGTTACATGGTGTAAGTGTGTGCCTGTGTTACTGGGTATCAGTGTATGCCTTTGTTACTTGGTGTCAGTGTATGTCTGTGTTACTTGGTGTAAGTGTGTGTCTGTGTTATTGGGTGTCAGTGCGCGTCTGTGTTACTTGGTGTAAGTGTGTGTCTTTGTTACTTGGTGTCCGTGTGTGTCTGTGTTACTGGGTGTCAGGGTATGTCTTTGTTACTGGGTGTCAGTGTATGTCTTTGTTACTTGGTGTAAGTGTGTGTCTGTGTTACTGGGTATCAGTGTCTGTCTTTGTTACTTGGTGTAAGTGTGTGTCTGTGTTACTGGGTATCAGTGTATGTCTCTGTTACTTGGTGTCTGTGCATGTCTGTGTTACTTGGTGTAAGTGTGTGACTGTGTTACTGTGTATCAGTGTATGTCTTTGTGACTTGGTGTCAGTGTATGTCTTTGTTACTGGGTGTCAGTGTGTGTCTTTGTGACTTGGTGTCAGTGGATGTCTTTGTAACTTGGTGTAAGTGTGTGTTTGTGTTACTGGGTATCAGTGTATGTCTCTGTTACTTGGTGTCTGTGCATGTCTGTGTTACTTGGTGTAAGTGTGTGTCTGTGTTACTGGGTGTCAGTGCGCGTCTGTGTTACTTGGTGTAAGTGTGGGTCTTTGTTACTGTTTATTAGTGTTTCTCTGCGTTACTGGGTCTCAGTGTATGTCTTTGTTACTTGGTGTCAGTGGATGTCTGTGTTACTTGGTGTCAGTGTGTTTGTTTGTGTTGCTGGGTGTCAGTGTGTGTCTGTGTTACTTGGTGTAAGTTTGTGTCTTTGTTACTTGGTGTCCGTGTGTGTCTGTGTTACTGGGTGTCAGTGTATGTCTTTGTTATTGGGTGTCAGTGTATGTCTTTGTTACTGGGCTTCAGTGTGTGTCTTTGTGACTTGCTGTCAGTGTATGTCTTTGTTACTTGGTTTAAGTGTATGTCTGTGTTACTGGGTATCTGTGTCTGTCTTTGTTACTTGGTGTAAGTGTGTGTCTGTGTTACTGGTTATCAGTGTATGTCTTTGTGACTTGGTGTTAGTGTATGTCTGTGTTACTTGGTGTAAGTGTGTGTCTGTGTCACTGGGTATCAGTGTATGTCTTTGTGACTTGGTGTCAGTGTATGTCTTTGTTACTGGGTGTCAGTGTGTGTCTTTGTGACTTGCTGTCAGTGTATGTCTTTGTTACTTGGTGTAAGTGTGTGTCTGTGTTACTGGGTATCAGTGAATGTCTCTGCTATTTGGTGTCAGTGTATGTCAAAATACTTGGTGTAAGTGTATGTCTTTGTTACTTGGTGTAATTGTCTGTCTTTGTTACTTGGTGTCAGTGTATGTCTGTGTTACATGTTGTAAGTGTGTGCCTGTGTTACTAGGTACCAGTGTATGTCTTTGTTAATTGGTGTCAGTGCATGTCTGTGTTACTTGGTGTAAGTGTGTGTCTGTGTTACTGGGTGTCAGTGCGCGTCTGTGTTACTTGGTGTAAGTGTTGTCTTTGTTACTTGGTGTCCGTGTGTGTCTGTGTTACTGGTGTCAGGGTATGTCTTTGTTACTGGGTGTCAGTGTATGTCTTTGTTACATGGTGTAAGTGTGTGTCTGTGTTACTGGGTATCAGCGTCTGTCTTTGTTGCTTGGTGTAAGTGTGTGTCTGTGTTACTGGGTATCAGTGTATGTCTTTGTTACTTGATGTCTGTGCATGTCTGTGTTACTTGGTGTAAGTGTGTGACTGTGTTACTGGGTGTCAGTGTGTGTCTTTGTGACTTGGTGTCAGTGTATGTCTTTGTTACTTGGTGTAAGTGTGTGTCTGTGTTATTGGGTATCAGTGTATGTCTTTGC
This sequence comes from Heterodontus francisci, assembly GCF_036365525.1. NCBI lineage: Eukaryota > Metazoa > Chordata > Chondrichthyes > Heterodontiformes > Heterodontidae > Heterodontus > Heterodontus francisci. Next base: position 21,573,874 of record NW_027141852.1, on the reverse strand, counting down.
TACTTTGTGTCAGTGTATGTCATAATAGTTGGTGTAAGTGTATGTCTTTGTTACTTGGTGTCAGTGTTTCTTTCTTTCTTTTCTTTTGGGCCTCCTTATCTCGAGAGACAATGGATACGCGCCTGGAGGTGGTCAGTGGTTTGTGAAGCAGCGCCTGGAGTGGCTATAAAGGCCAATTCTGGAGTGACAGGCTCTTCCACAGGTGCTGCAGAGGTATCAGTCCACCTTTCGGGCAATGACCCTGAGCTCCAAGCACCCATTGAAGCAGGCAGACTGTGGCGGGACAGAACCTTATTGACCGGGGGCTGCCCGGTTTGAGGCGGGCGGTAGCTGTCCAGTGAGGTGCAATGACCTCTCCCACCGACAAAGGCAACCCGTGGCGCCCAGTTTCTACGCCAATTTATCTGGACTTATAACCCGTAACTGCTGCCTTCCGTGTTGTTTCAGTCGCTGTGAGGCAACTGTGGAGTGACCTCTCCATGGCGCATGCCTGGGCAAATTTATGGAGGTTGAGAGTTGCCCAGTCGTCAAAACCCCCCTCTCGGCCTTTCTGGTGGGGTCCAAAGGAGTGCAGGACACGACATTTGGCACCAGTATGGCTGCAGGAACTGCCGGAAACATGCCAAAGGTGACACATGACCGCCTACGGGGTTCCGCTCCGGATTTTCTGTTAGGGTTTACTCCCTTAGCCTTGGTCTCTCCCGAGACGCCCACAAGGCAGTGGGGTTGTTGGGGCCCCTACACAGGTGTAGGATGGTGCCGGTGGGAGGAGGGGATGCAAGGGGGAGGGGTAGAGGGAGGGGGTGGGGGGGGGGGGGTGCAGGGGAAGGGGGTGCGGGGAACCAAAACCTTATACACAACATATATATATGAAAGTACATAAAATTCATAATACAAACAAAAATAGCCAGTAAAAATCACAGAATTCACATTTCGTACAATAAAGAATGCTTATTTGGGCCACACAACCTTAGCTTGTGCTTCTGCTCTAATGTTTTACTCACATGTTTCTTATTTCTCTCTCCTGGTTTAATTACTTTATAGCTTTTTCTTTTCCTTTTACCTGTAGTGCCTAAAGCACAATTTCTAACTGTTACTCTATTCTCTTCAATTTTGTTAGTTTTTGAACTATTATTTATACTAACTTTTCCACCTGAGCCCTCCCCCCACTTACTAGTTTAAAGTCCTTTTGATTACCTTATTCACCCTTGCAACTAGAACCCTGGTCCCAGCTGGGTTCAGGTGAAACCCAGCCCAATGGTATGGTTCCTTCCTGTCCTAGTACTCGTGTTAGCATCCAAAGAAATGGAACCCCTCTTTCCCACAGCTTCCCTACAGCCACATGTTCACCTCCCTAATCTGCTTATACTTTTGGTAATTTGCACGTGGCTCGCATAACAGTCCAGAGATCATAACCCTTGAGGTCCTGCTCTTAAATTTAGCTCCTGATTCCGGATACTCTCCAAAAAAGCTCTCTTGCCTATTCTTCCCTGAGTAATCTCAGGATTGCTATCAGTGTCAATGTACGGCATCAGATAAGGAGAGACAGGTGAAAATATGGCTGGAGAGATGATATCGGAAGAAATTTCAGATTTCTTACACTGCGAGATCGTTCACAACGTGGTCAAGCGCCGAGGGGTGCAGAAGTGTTGAATTTTCACTTAATGATGTAAATGAACGAGCAATTACATTAGACCTGATTATGATACATTTACATATTGAAAGCCCACAGTTGAGGGTCCGATGCTCGGGGTTACAAACCACGGCTAATTGCTGATCCAGGAAATTTTCAGTGGTAATGATGGAAGAGCTCGAAGAGGGACAATGGCTGCTTACAGGCAACGAGAACCACTTCATGTACTTTTTCCCTAGTCATATTGCTCATTTCTAATGGAGGTTTAGAAAAATGAGAGACATGAGTAACTGAAGAGGAAAGTACAGAACTGTGAAGCATGGAGAAATGAGCAGAGGATCTGTTCCGAAGAAGGGTCACTGAGCCGAAACGTTAACTCTGCTTCTCTTTCCACAGATGCTGCCAGACCTGCTGAGTGAATCCAGCATTTCTTGTTTTTGTTTCAGAGGATCTGTCCTTGGACCACTACATATTGAATCTAAGCTCTGCAACTTTTTATGCAAAAATAACTTTAGGTCTGCTGGAAGATCAAGTACTGTGCAAAATGGGTGGAACTGGCTGGAAATTGTACTCTGTTGGATTGCAGTTATGTTACTGGACTAGTTATCCAGAGGATTTGAGAATTTGAATTCAGTTAAAAAGTTTGGATTGATCTTTTTACCCTCTTAGCAAGGAGATTGCTCCAATCCAGTTTAGGTGTCAGTGTATTTCTGTGTTATTTGGTGTGTGTGTCTGTGTTACTGGGTATCAGTCTATGTCTTTGTGACTTGGTGTCAGTGTATGTCTTTGTTACTGAGTGTCAGTGTGTGCCTTTGTGACTTGGTGTCAGTGTATATCTTTGTTACTTGGTGTAAGTGTGTGTCTGTGTTACTGGGTATCAATGTATGTCTTTGTTACTTGGTGTCAGTGTGTGTCAAAATACTTGGTGTAAGTGTATGTCTTTGTTGCTTGGTGTATTTGCCTGTCTTTGTTACTTGGTGTCAGTGTTTGTCTGTGTTACTTGGTGTAAGTGTGTGTCTTTGTTACTTGGTGTAAGTTTATGCCTTTGTTACTTGTTGTCAGTTTAAGTCTTTGTTACTTGGTGTCAGTGTGTGTCTGTGTTACTGGGTATCAGTGTATGTCATTGTGACTTGGTATCAATGTATGTCTTTGTTACTTGGTGTCAGTGTATGTCTTTGTTACTGGGTGTCATTGTGTGTCTGTGTTACTTGGTGTCATTGTATGTCTTTGTTACTGTTTATTAGTGTTTCTCTGTGTTACTGGGTCTCAGTGTGTGTTTGTTTGTGTTACTGGCTGTCAGTGTGTGTCTGTGACACGAGGTGTCAGTATTTTGTTTAGTTTCGAGATGCAGCACTTAAACAGGCCCTTCGGCCCACCGAGTCTGTGCCGACCATCAACCACCCATTTATGCTAATCCTACACTAATTCCGTATTCCGATCACATCCCCACCTCTCCCTATATATTTCCCTGCCACTTACCTATACTAGGGGCAATTTATGATGGCCAATTAACCTATCAACCTGCAAGTCGTTGGCATGTGGGAGGAAACCGGAGCACCCGGAGGAAACTCACGCAGACACAGGGAGAACTTGCAAACTCCGCACAGGCAGTACCCAGAATCGAACCCGGTTCCCTGGAGCGGAGTGGCTGCGGTGCTAACCACTGCGCCAATGTGTCCCCACACCGCCCCCCCCCCCCCCCCCAGTGTGTGCCTGTGTTACTGGGTATCAGTGTATGTCTTTGTTACTTGGTGTCAGTGGATGTCTGTGTTACTTGGTGTCAGTGTGTTTGTTTGTGTTGCTGGGTGTTAGTGTGTGTCTGTGTTACTTGGTGTAAGTGTGTGTCTGTGTTACTGGGTGTCAGTGTATGGCTTTGTTACTGGGTGTCAGTGTATGTCTGTGTTACTGGGTATCTGTGTCTGTCTTTGTTACTTGGTGTAAGTGTGTGTCTGTGTTACTGCTTATCAGTGTATGTCTTTGTTACTTGGTGTTAGTGTATGTCTGTGTTACTTGGTGTAAGTCTGTGTCTGTGTCACTGGGTATCAGTGTATGTCTTTGTGACTTGGTGTCAGTGTATGTCTTTGTTACTGGGTGTCAGTGTGTGTCTTTGTGACTTGCTGTCAGTGTATGTCTTTGTTACTTGGTGTAAGTGTGTGTCTGTGTTACTGGGTATCAGTGCATGTCTCTGCTACTTGGTGTCAGTGTATGTCAAAATACTTGGTGTAAGTGTATGTCTTTGTTAGTTGGTGTAATTGTCTGTCTTTGTTACTTGGTGTCAGTGTATGTCTGTGTTACATGTTGTAAGTGTGTGCCTGTGTTACTAGGTATCAGTGTATGTCTTTGTTAATTGGTGTCAGTGCATGTCTGTGTTACTTGGTGCAAGTGTGTGTCTGTGTTACTGGGTGTCAGTGCGCGTCTGTGTTACTTGGTGTAAGTGTTGTCTTTGTTACTTGGTGTCCGTGTGTGTCTGTGTTACTGGTGTCAGGGTATGTCTTTGTTACTGGGTGTCAGTGTATGTCTTTGTTACATGGTGTAAGTGTTTGTCTGTGTTACTGGGTATCAGTGTCTGTCTTTGTTACTTGGTGTAAGTGTGTGTCTGTGTTCCTGGGTATCAGTGTATGTCTTTGTTACTTGGTGTCTGTGCATGTCTGTGTTACTTGGTGTAAGTGTGTGACTGTGTTACTGGGTGTCAGTGTGTGTCTTTGTGACTTGGTGTCAGTGTATGTCTTTGTTACTTGGTGTAAGTGTGTGTCTGTGTTATTGGGTATCAGTGTATGTCTTTGTTACTTGGTGTCAGTGTATATCAAAATAGTTGGTGTAAATGTATGTCTTTGTTACTTGGTGTCAGTGTATTTCTGTGTTACTTGGTGTAAGTGTGTGTCTGTGTTACTGGGTATCAGTCTATGTCTTTGTGACTTGGTGTCAGTGTATGTCTTTGTTACTGAGTGTCAGTGTGTGTCTTTGTGACTTGGTGTCAGTGTATATCTTTGTTACTTGGTGTAAGTGTGTGTCTGTGTTACTGGGTATCAATGTATGTCTTTGTTACTTGGTGTCAGTGTGTGTCAAAATACTTGGTGTACGTGTATGTCTTTGTTGCTTGGTGTATTTGCCTGTCTTTGTTACTTGGTGTCAGTGTTTGTCTGTGTTACTTGGTGTAAGTGTGTGTCTTTGTTACTTGGTGTAAGTGCATGCCTTTGTAACTTGTTGTCAGTGTAAGTCTTTGTTACTTGGTGTCAGTGTGTGTCTGTGTTACTGGGTATCAGTGTATGTCTTTGTGACTTGGTATCAATGTATGTCTTTGTTACTTGGTGTCAGTGTATGTCTTTGTTACTGGGTGATATTGTGTGTCTGTGTTACTTGGTGTCATTGTATGTCTTTGTTACTGTTTATTAGTGTTTCTCTGTGTTACTGGGTCTCAGTGTGTGTTTGTTTGTGTTACTGGCTGTCAGTGTGTGTCTGTGACACGAGGTGTCAGTATTTAGTTTAGTTTCGAGATACAGCACTTAAACAGGCCCTTCGGCCCACCGAGTCTGTGCCGACCATCAACAACCCATTTATGCTAATCCTACACTAATTCCGTATTCCGATCACATCCCCACCTGTCCCTATATATTTCACTGCCACTTACCTATACTAGGGGCAATTTATGATGGCCAATTAACCTATCAACCTGCAAGTCGTTGGCATGTGGGAGGAAACCGGAGCACCCGGAAGAAACTCACGCAGACACAGGGAGAACTTGCAAACTCCGCACAGGCAGTACCCAGAATCGAACCCGGTTCCCTGGAGCGGTGTGGCTGCGGTGCTAACCACTGCGCCAATGTGTTCCCCCCCCCGCCACAATGTGTGCCTGTGTTACTGGGTATCAGTGTATGTCTTTGTTACTTGGTGTCAGTGGATGTCTGTGTTACTTGGTGTCAGTGTGTTTGTTTGTGTTGCTGGGTGTTAGTGTGTGTCTGTGTTACTTGGTGTAAGTGTGTGTCTTTGTCACTTGGTGTCCGTGTGTGTCTGTGTTACTGGGTGTCAGTGTATGGCTTTGTTACTGGGTGTCAGTGTATGTCTGTGTTACTGGGTATCTGTGTCTGTCTTTGTTACTTGGTGTAAGTGTGTGTCTGTGTTACTGGTTATCAGTGTATGTCTTTGTTACTTGGTGTTAGTGTATGTCTGTGTTACTTGGTGTAAGTGTGTGTCTGTGTCACTGGGTATCAGTGTATGTCTTTGTGACTTGGTGTCAGTGTCTGTCTTTGTTACTGGGTGTCAGTGTGTGTGTTTGTGACTTGCTGTCAGTGTATGTCTTTGTTACTTGGTGTAAGTGTGTGTCTGTGTTACTGGGTATCAGTGTATGTCTTTGCTACTTGGTGTCAGTGTATGTCAAAATAATTGGTGTAAGTGTATGTCTTTGTTACTTGGTGTAATTGTCTGTCTTTGATACTTGGTGTCAGTGTATGTCTGTGTTACATGGTGTAAGTGTGTGCCTGTGTTACTGGGTATCAGTGTATGTCTTTGTTACTTGGTGTCAGTGCATGTCTGTGTTACTTGGTGTAAGTGTGTGTCTGTGTTACTGGGTGTCAGTGCGCGTCTGTGTTACTTGGTGTAAGTGTGTGTCTTTGTTACTTGGTGTCCGTGTGTGTCTGTGTTACTGGGTGTCAGGGTATGTCTTTGTTACTGGGTGTCAGTGTATGTCTTTGTTACATGGTGTAAGTGTGTGTCTGTGTTACTGGGTATCAGTGTCTGTCTTTGTTACTTGGTGTAAGTGTGTGTCTGTGTTACTGGGTATCAGTGTGTGTCTTTGTTACTTGGTGTCTGTGCGTGTCTGTGTTACTTGGTGTAAGTGTGTGTCTTTGTTACTTGGTGTCCGTGTGTGTCTGTGTTACTGGGTGTCAGGGTATGTCTTTGTTACTGGGTGTCAGTGTATGTCTTTGTTACATGGTTTAAGTGTGTGACTGTGTTACTGTGTATCAGTGTATGTCTTTGTGACTTGGTGTCAGTGTATGTCTTTGTTACTGGGTGTCAGTGTGTGTCTTTGTGACTTGGTGTCAGTGCATGTCTTTGTTACTTGGTGTCAGTGTGTGTCTGTGTTATTGGGTATCAGTGTATGTCTTTGTTACTTGGTGTCAGTGTATGTCTTTGTTACTTGGTGTCAGTGTATTTCTGTGTTACTGGGTGTCAGTGTATGTCTTTGTTACTGGGTGTCAGTGTATGTCTTTGTTACTTGGTGTAAGTGTGTGTCTGTGTTACTGGGTATCAGTGTCTGTCTTTGTTACTTGGTGTAAGTGTGTGTCTGTGTTACTGGGTATCAGTGGATGTCTTTGTTACTTGGTGTCAGTATATGTCTGTGTTACTTGGTGTAAGTGTGTGTCTGTGCTACTGGGTATCAGTGTATGTCTTTGTGACTTGGTGTCAGTGTATGTCTTTGTTACTGGGTGTCAGTGTGTGTCTGTGTTACTGGGTTTCAGTGCATGTCTTTGTTACTTGGTATCAGTATCTGTCTTTGTTACTTGGTGTAAGTGTGTGTCGGTGTTACTGGGTATCAGTGTATGTCTTTGTGACTTGGTGTCAGTGTGTGTCTGTGTTACTGGGTATCAATGTATGTCTTTGTTACTTGGTGTCAGTGTATGTCAAAATACTTGGTGTAAGTGTATGTCTTTGTTACTTGGTGTATTTGTCTGTCTTTGTTACTTGGTGTCAGTGTTTGTCTGTGTTTATTGGCGTAAGTGTGTGTCTTTGTTACTTGGTGTAAGTGTATGCCTTTGTTACTTGTTGTCAGTGTATGTCTTTGTTACTTGGTGTCAGTGTGTGTCTGTGTTACTGGGTATCAGTGTATGTCTTTGTGACTTGGTATCAATGTTTCTCTTTGTTACTTGGTGGCAGTGTATGTCTTTGTTACTGGGTGTCATTGTGTGTCTGTGTTACTTGGTGTCAGTGTATGTCTTTGTTACTGTTTATTAGTGTTTCTCTGTGTTACTGGGTCTCAGTGTGTGTTTGTTTGTGTTACTGGCTGTCAGTGTGTGTCTGTGACACTAGGTGTCAGTATTTAGTTTAGTTTCGAGAGACAGCACTTAGCAGGCCCTTCGGCCCACCGAGTCAATGCCGACCATCAACCACCCATTTATGCTAATCCTACACTAATTCCGTATTCCGATCACATCCCCACCTGTCCCTATATATTTCCCTGCCACCTACCTATACTAGGGGCAATTTATGATGGCCAATTAACCTATCAACCTGCAAGTCGTTGGCATGTGGGAGGAAACCGGAGCAGCCGGAGGAAACTCACGCAGACACAGGGAGAACTTGCAAACTCGGCACAGGCAGTACCCAGAATCGAACCCGGCTCCCTGGAGCTGTGTGGCTGCGGTGCTAACCATTGCGCCAATGTGTCCCCCCCCCCACCCCTGCAGTGTGTGCCTGTGTTACTGGGTATCAGTGTATGTCTTTGTTACTTGGTGTCAGTGGATGTCTGTGTTACTTGGTGTAAGTGTGTGTCTGTGTTACTGGGTGTCAGTGCGCGTCTGTGTTACTTGGTGTTAGTGTGTGTCTTTGTTGCTTGGTGTCCGTGTGTGTCTGTGTTACTGGGTGTCAGGGTATGTCTTTGTTACTGGGTGTCAGTGTATGTCTTTGTTACTTCGTGTAAGTGTGTGTCTGTGTTACTGCGTATCAGTGTCTGTCTTTGTTACTTGGTGTAAGTGTGTGTCTGTGTTACTGGGTATCAGTGTATGTCTTTGTTACTTGGTGTCAGTGTATGTCTTTGTTAGTGGGTGTCAGTGTGTGTCTTTGTGACTTGGTGTCAGTGTATGTCTTTGTAACTTGGTGTAAGTGTGTGTCTGTGTTACTGGGTATCTGTGTATGTCTTTGTTACTTGGTGTCAGTGTATGTCAAAATACTTGGTGTAAGTGTATGTCTTTGTTACTTTGTGTCAGTGTATTTCAGTGTTACTTGGTGTCAGTTTGTTTGTTTGTCTTACTGGGTGTCAGTGTGTGTCTGTGTTACTTGGTGTAAGTGTGTGTCTTTGTTACTTGGTGTCCCTGTATATCTGTGTTACTGGGTGTCAGTGTATGTCATTGTTACTGGGTGTCAGTGTATGTCTTTGTTACTTGGTGTAAGTGTGTGTCTGTGTTACTGGGTATCAGTGTCTGTCTCTGTTACTTGGTGTAAGTTTGTGTCTGTGTTACTGGGTATCAGTGTATGTCTTTGTTACTTGGTGTCAGTATATGTCTGTGTTACTTGGTGTAAGTGTGTGTCTGTGTTACTGGGTATCAGTGTATGTCTTTGTTGCTTGGTGTCAGTTTATGACTGTGTTACGTGGTGTAAGTGTGTGTCTGTGTTACTGGGTATCAGCGTATGTCTTTGCTACTTGGTGTCAGTGTATGTCAAAATACTTGGTGTAAGTGTATGTCTTTGTTACTTGGTGTCAGTGTATTTCTGTGTTACTTGGTGTCAGTGTGTTTGTTTGTCTTACTGGGTGTCAGAGTGTGTCTGTGTTACTGGGTGTCAGTGTGTGTCTTTGTGGCTTGGTGTCACTGTATGTCTTTGTTACTGGGTGTCAGTGTGTGTGTGTTACTGGGTATCAGTGTATGTCTTTGTTACTTGGTGTCAGTGTATGTCAAAATACATGGTGTAAGTGTATGTCTTTGTTGCTTGGTGCAATTGTCTGTCTTTGTTACCTGGTGTCAGTGTATGTCTGTGTTACGTGATGTAAGTGCGTGTCTTTGTTACTTGGTGTAAGCGTATGTCTGTGTTACATGGTGTAAGTGTGTGTCTTTGTTACTGGGTATCAGTGTATGTCTTTGTTACTTGGTGTAAGTGTGTGTCAATGTTACTGGGTATCAGTGTATGTCTTTGTTACTTGGTGTCAGTGTATGCCTTTGTTACTTGGTGTAAGTGTATGTCTTTGTTACTTGGTGTCAGTGTATGTCTGTGTTACATGGTGTAAGTGTGTTTATGTGTTACTGGGTATCAGTGTATGTCTTTGTTGCTTGGTGTAAGTGTGTGTTTGTGTTACTGGGTATCAGTGTATGTCTTTGTTACTTGGTGTAAGTGTATGTCTTTGTTACTTGGTGTCAGTGTGTGTCTGTGTTACTGGGTTTCAGTGTGTGTCTGTGTTACTTGGTGTAAGTGTGTGTCTTTGTTACTTGGTGTCCGTGTGTGTCTGTGTTACTGGGTGTCAGTGTATGTCTTTGTTACATGTTGTAAGTGTGTGTCTGTGTTATTGGGTATCAGTATCTGTCTTTGTTACTTGGTGTAAGTGTGTGCCTGTGTTACTGGGTATCAGTGTATGTCTTTGTTACTTGGTGTCAGTGTATGTCAAAATACTTGGTGTAAGTGTATGTCTTTGTTACTTGGTGTATTTGTCTGTCTTTGTTACTTGGTGTCTGTGTTTGTCTGTGTTACTTGGTGTAAGTTTGTGGCCTTGTTACTTGGTGTAAGTGTATGCCTTTGTTACTTTGTGTCAGTGTATGTCTTTGTTACTTGGTGTCGGTGTGTGTCTGTGTTACTGGGTGTCAGTCTATGTCTTTGTTACTGCGAGTCAGTGCATGTCTTTGTTACTTGATGTCCGTGTGTGTCTGTGTTACTGGGTTTCGGTGTATGTCTTTGTTACTGGGTGTCAGTGTGTGTCTTTGTTACTTGGTGTAAGTGTATGTCTGTGTTACTGGGTATCTGTGTCTGTCTTTGTTACTTGGTGTAAGTGTGTGTCTGTGTGACTGGTTATCAGTGTATGTCTTTGTTACTTGGTGTTAGTGTATGTCTGTGTTACTTGGTGTAAGTGTGTGTCTGTGTTACTGGGTATCAGTGTATGTCTTTGCTACTTGGTGTCAGTGTATGTCAAAATACTTGGTGTAAGTGTATGTCTTTGTTACTTGGTGTAATTGTCTTTCTTTGTTACTTGGTGTCAGTGTATGTCTGTGTTACATGGTGTAAGTGTGTGCCTGTGTTACTGGGTATCAGTGTGTGTCTTTGTTACTTGGTGTCAGTGTAAGTCTGTGTTACTTGGTGTCAGTGCGCGTCTGTGTTACTTGGTGTAGATGTGTGTCTTTGTTACTTGTTGTCCGTGTGTGTCTGTGTTACTGGGTTTCAGGGTATGTCTTTGTTACTGGGTGTCAGTGTATGTCTTTGTTACTTGGTGTAAGTGTGTGTCTGTGTTACTGGGTATCAGTGTATGTCTTTGTTACTTGGTGTCAGTGTATGTCTTTGTTACTGGGTGTCAGTGTGTGTCTTTGTGAATTGGTGTCAGTGTATGTCTTTGTTACTTGCTGTAAGTGTGTGTCTGTGTTACTGGGTATCAGTGTATGTCTTTGTTACATGGTCTCAGTGTATGTCAAAATACTTGGTGTAAGTGTATGTCTTTGTTAATTGGTGTCAGAGTATTTCTGTGTTACTTGGTGTCAGTGTGTTTGTTTGTCTTACTTGGTGTAAGTGTGTGTCTGTGTTACTGGGTATCAGTGTATGTCTTTGTTACATGGTGTCTGTGCATGTCTGTGTTACTTGGTGTAAGTGTGTGACTGTGTTACTGTGTATCAGTGTATGTCTTTGTGACTTGGTGTCAGTGTATGTCTTTGTTACTGGGTATCGGTGTATGCCTTTGTTACTTGGTGTCAGTGTATGACAGACTACTTGGTGTAAGTGTATGTCTTTGTTACTTGGTGTCAGTTTATTTCTGTGTTAATTGTTGTCAGTGTGTTTGCTTGTCTTACTGGATGTCAGTGTGTGTCTGTGTTACTTGGTTTAAGTGTGTGTCTTTGTTACATGGTCTCCGTGTATATCTGTGTTACTGGGTGTCAGTGTATGTCTTTGTTACTGGGTGTAAGTGTGTGTCATTGTTACTGGGTATCAGTGTCTGTCTTGGTTACTTGTTGTAAGTGTGTGTCTGTGTTACTGGGTATCAGTGTATGTCTTTGTTACTTGGTGTCAGTATATGTCTGTGTTTCTTGGTGTAAGTGTGTGTCTGTGTTACTTTGTATCAGTGTATGTCTTTGTGACTTGGTTTCAGTGTATGTCTTTGTTACTGGGTGTCAGAGTGTGTCTGTGTTACTTGGTGTCAGTGGATGTCTTTGTTACTTGGTGTCAGTGTGTGTCTGTGTTAATGGGTATCAGTGTATGTCTTTGTGACTTGGTATCAGTGCGTGTCTTTGTTACTTGGTGTCAGTGTATGTCTGTGTTACTTGGTGTAATTGTGTGTCTGTGTTACTGGGTATCAGTGTATGTCTTTGTTGCTTGGTGTCAGTGTATGTCTGTGTTACCTGGTGTAAGTGTGTGTCTGTGTTACAGGGTATCAGTGTATGTCTTTGTGACTTGGTGTCACTGTATGTCTTTGTTACTGGGTGTCAGTGTGTGTCTTTGTGACTTGGTGTCACTGTATGTCTTTGTTACTGGGTGTCACTGTGTGTCTGTGTTACTGGGTATCAGTGTATGTCTTTGCTACTTGGTGTCAGTGTATGGCAAAATACATGGTGTAACTGTATGTCTTTGTTGCTTGGTGTAATTGTCCGTCTTTGTTACCTGGTGTCAGTGTATGTCTGTGTTACTTGGTGTAAGTGTGTGCCTGTGTTACTGGGTAACAGTGTATGTCTTTGTTACTTGGTGTCAGTGTATGTCTTTGTTACTTGGTGTAAGTGGATGTCTGTGTTACTTGGTGTCAGTCTGTTTGTTTGTGTTGCTGGGTGTCAGTGTGTGTCTGTGTTACTTGGTGTAAGTGTGTGTCTTTGTTACTTGGTGTCCGTGTGTGTCTGTGTTACTGGGTGTCAGTGTCTGTCTTTGTTACTGGGTGTCAATGTATGTCTTTGTTACTTGGTGTAAGTGTATGTCTTTGTTACTTGGTGTCAGTATATGACTGTGTTACGTGGTGTAAGTGTGTGTCTGTGTTACTGGGTATCAGTGTATGTCTTTGCTACTTGGTGTCAGTGTATGTCAAAATACTTGGTGTACGTGTATGTCTTTGTTACTTGGTGTAATTGTCTGTCTTTGTTACTTGGTGCCAGTGTATGTCTGTGTTACGTGGTGTAAGTGTGTGCCTGTGTTACTGGGTATCAGTGTGTGTCTTTGTTACTTGTTGTCAGTGTATGTCTGTGTTACTTGGTGTAAGTGTGTGTCTGTGTTACTGGGTGTCAGTGCGCGTCTGTGTTACTTGGTGTAAGTGTGTGTCTTTGTTACTTGGTGTCCGTGTGTGTCTGTGTTACTGGGTGTCAGGGTATGTCTTTGTTACTTGGTGTAAGTGTGTGTCTGTGTTACAGGGTATCAGTGTATGTCTTTGTTACTTGGTGTCTGTGCATGTCTGTGTTACTTGGTGTAAGTGTGTGCCTGTGTTACTGGGTATCAGTGTGTGTCTTTGTTACTTGGTGTCAGTGTATGTCTGTGTTACTTGGTGTAAGTGTGTGTCTGTGTTACTGGGTGTCAGTGCGCGTCTGTGTTACTTGGTGTAAGTGTGTGTCTTTGTTACTTGTTGTCCGTGTGTGTCTGTGTTACTGGGTGTCAGGGTATGTCTTTGTGACTTGGTGTAAGTGTATGTCTTTGTTACTTTGTGTCAGTGTATTTCAGTGTTACTTGGTGTCAGTGTGTTTGTTTGTCTTACTGGGTGTCAGTGTGTGTCTGTGTTACTTGGTGTAAGTGTGTGTCTTTGTTACTTGGTGTCCCTGTATATCTGTGTTACTGGGTGTCAGTGTATGTCATTGTTACTGGGTGTCAGTGTATGTCTTTGTTACTTGGTGTAAGTGTGTGTCTGTGTTACTGGGTATCAGTGTCTGTCTTTGTTACTTGGTGTAAGTTTGTGTCTGTGTTACTGGGTATCAGTGTATGTCTTTGTTACTTGGTGTCAGTGTATGTCTTTGTTACTGGGTGTCAGTGTGTGTCTTTGTGACTTGGTGTCACTGTATGTCTTTGTTACTGGGTGTCACTGTGTGTCTGTGTTACTGGGTATCAGTGTATGTCTTTGCTACTTGGTGTCAGTGTATGGCAAAATACATGGTGTAACTGTATGTCTTTGTTGCTTGGTGTAATTGTCCGTCTTTGTTACCTGGTGTCAGTGTATGTCTGTGTTACTTGGTGTAAGTGTGTGCCTGTGTTACTGGGTAACAGTGCATGTCTTTGTTACTTGGTGTCAGTGTATGTCTTTGTTACTTGGTGTAAGTGGATGTCTGTGTTACTTGGTGTCAGTCTGTTTGTTTGTGTTGCTGGGTGTCAGTGTGTGTCTGTGTTACTTGGTGTAAGTGTGTGTCTTTGTTACTTGGTGTCCGTGTGTGTCTGTGTTACTGGGTGTCAGTGTCTGTCTTTGTTACTGGGTGTCAATGTATGTCTTTGTTACTTGGTGTAAGTGTATGTCTTTGTTACTTGGTGTAAGTGTGTGTCTGTGGTACTGGGTATCAGTGTATGTCTTTGTTACTTGGTGTCAGTGTATGTCTTTGTTACTGGGTGTCAGTGTGTGTCTTTGTGAATTGGTGTCAGTGTATGTCTTTGTTACTTGCTGTAAGTGTGTGTCTGTGTTACTGGGTATCAGTGTATGTCTTTGTTACATGGTCTCAGTGTATGTCAGAATACTTGGTGTAAGTGTATGTCTTTGTTACTTGGTGTCAGTGTATTTCTGTGTTACTTGGTGTCAGTGTGTTTGTTTGTCTTACTGGGTGTCAGAGTGTGTCTGTGTTACTGGGTGTCAGTGTGTGTCTTTGTGGCTTGGTGTCACTGTATGTCTTTGTTACTGGGTGTCAGTGTGTGTGTGTTACTGGGTATCAGTGTATGTCTTTGTTACTTGGTGTCAGTGTATGTCAAAATACATGGTGTAAGTGTATGTCTTTGTTGCTTGGTGCAATTGTCTGTCTTTGTTACCTGGTGTCAGTGTATGTCTGTGTTACGTGATGTAAGTGCGTGTCTTTGTTACTTGGTGTAAGCGTATGTCTGTGTTACATGGTGTAAGTGTGTGTCTTTGTTACTGGGTATCAGTGTATGTCTTTGTTACTTGGTGTAAGTGTGTGTCAATGTTACTGGGTATCAGTGTATGTCTTTGTTACTTGGTGTCAGTGTATGCCTTTGTTACTTGGTGTAAGTGTATGTCTTTGTTACTTGGTGTCAGTGTATGTCTGTGTTACATGGTGTAAGTGTGTTTATGTGTTACTGGGTATCAGTGTATGTCTTTGTTACTTGGTGTAAGTGTGTGTTTGTGTTACTGGGTATCAGTGTATGTCTTTGTTACTTGGTGTAAGTGTATGTCTTTGTTACTTGGTGTCAGTGTGTGTCTGTGTTACTGGGTTTCAGTGTGTGTCTGTGTTACTTGGTGTAAGTGTGTGTCTTTGTTACTTGGTGTCCGTGTGAGTCTGTGTTACTGGGTGTCAGTGTATGTCTTTGTTACATGTTGTAAGTGTGTGTCTGTGTTATTGGGTATCAGTATCTGTCTTTGTTACTTGGTGTAAGTGTGTGCCTGTGTTACTGGGTATCAGTGTATGTCTTTGTTACTTGGTGCCAGTGTATGTCTGTGTTACTTGGTGTCAGTGTATGTCTTTGTTACTTGGTGTAAGTGTGTGTCTGTGTTACTGGGTATCAATGTATGTCTTTGTTACTTGGTGTCAGTGTATGTCAAAATACTTGGTGTAAGTGTATGTCTTTGTTACTTGGTGTATTTGTCTGTCTTTGTTACTTGGTGTCTGTGTTTGTCTGTGTTACTTGGTGTAATTGTGTGGCCTTGTTACTTGGTGTAAGTGTATGCCTTTGTTACTTTGTGTCAGTGTATGTCTTTGTTACTTGGTGTCGGTGTGTGTCTGTGTTACTGGGTGTCAGTCTATGTCTTTGTTACTGCGAGTCAGTGCATGTCTTTGTTACTTGATGTCCGTGTGTGTCTGTGTTACTGGGTTTCGGTGTATGTCTTTGTTACTGGGTGTCAGTGTGTGTCTTTGTTACTTGGTGTAAGTGTATGTCTGTGTTACTGGGTATCTGTGTCTGTCTTTGTTACTTGGTGTAAGTGTGTGTCTGTGTGACTGGTTATCAGTGTATGTCTTTGTTACTTGGTGTTAGTGTATGTCTGTGTTACTTGGTGTAAGTGTGTGTCTGTGTCACTGGGTATCAGTGTGTGTCTTTGTGACTTGGTGTCAGTGTATGTCTTTGTTACTGGGTGTCAGTGTGTGTCTTTGTGACTTGCAGTCAGTGTATGTCTTTGTTACTTGGTGTAAGTGTGTGTCTGTGTTACTGGGTATCAGTGTATGTCTTTGCTACTTGGTGTCAGTGTATGTCAAAATACTTGGTGTAAGTGTATGTCTTTGTTACTTGGTGTAATTGTCTTTCTTTGTTACTTGGTGTCAGTGTATGTCTGTGTTACATGGTGTAAGTGTGTGCCTGTGTTACTGGGTATCAGTGTGTGTCTTTGTTACTTGGTGTCAGTGTAAGTCTGTGTTACTTGGTGTCAGTGCGCGTCTGTGTTACTTGGTGTAGATGTGTGTCTTTGTTACTTGTTGTCCGTGTGTGTCTGTGTTACTGGGTTTCAGGGTATGTCTTTGTTACTGGGTGTCAGTGTATGTCTTTGTTACTTGGTGTAAGTGTGTGTCTGTGTTACTGGGTATCAGTGTATGTCTTTGTTACTTGGTGTCAGTGTATGTCTTTGTTACTGGGTGTCAGTGTGTGTCTTTGTGAATTGGTGTCAGTGTATGTCTTTGTTACTTGCTGTAAGTGTGTGTCTGTGTTACTGGGTATCAGTGTATGTCTTTGTTACATGGTCTCAGTGTATGTCAAAATACTTGGTGTAAGTGTATGTCTTTGTTAATTGGTGTCAGTGTATTTCTGTGTTACTTGGTGTCAGTGTGTTTGTTTGTCTTACTTGGTGTAAGTGTGTGTCTGTGTTACTGGGTATCAGTGTATGTCTTTGTTACATGGTGTCTGTGCATGTCTGTGTTACTTGGTGTAAGTGTGTGACTGTGTTACTGTGTATCAGTGTATGTCTTTGTGACTTGGTGTCAGTGTATGTCTTTGTTACTGGGTATCGGTGTATGCCTTTGTTACTTGGTGTCAGTGTATGACAGACTACTTGGTGTAAGTGTATGTCTTTGTTACTTGGTGTCAGTTTATTTCTGTGTTAATTGTTGTCAGTGTGTTTGCTTGTCTTACTGGATGTCAGTGTGTGTCTGTGTTACTTGGTTTAAGTGTGTGTCTTTGTTACTTGGTGTAAGTGTATGTCTGTGTTACTGGGTATCTGTGTCTGTCTTTGTTACTTGGTGTAAGTGTGTGTCTGTGTGACTGGTTATCAGTGTATGTCTTTGTTACTTGGTGTTAGTGTATGTCTGTGTTACTTGGTGTAAGTGTGTGTCTGTGTCACTGGGTATCAGTGTGTGTCTTTGTGACTTGGTGTCAGTGTATGTCTTTGTTACTGGGTGTCAGTGTGTGTCTTTGTGACTTGCAGTCTGTGTATGTCTGTGTTACTTGGTGTAAGTGTGTGTCTGTGTTACTGGGTATCAGTGTATGTCTTTGCTACTTGGTGTCAGTGTATGTCAAAATACTTGGTGTAAGTGTATGTCTTTGTTACTTGGTGTAATTGTCTTTCTTTGTTACTTGGTGTCAGTGTATGTCTGTGTTACATGGTGTAAGTGTGTGCCTGTGTTACTGGGTATCAGTGTGTGTCTTTGTTACTTGGTGTCAGTGTAAGTCTGTGTTACTTGGTGTCAGTGCGCGTCTGTGTTACTTGGTGTAGATGTGTGTCTTTGTTACTTGTTGTCCGTGTGTGTCTGTGTTACTGGGTTTCAGGGTATGTCTTTGTTACTGGGTGTCAGTGTATGTCTTTGTTACTTGGTGTAAGTGTGTGTCTGTGTTACTGGGTATCAGTGTATGTCTTTGTTACTTGGTGTCAGTGTATGTCTTTGTTACTGGGTGTCAGTGTGTGTCTTTGTGAATTGGTGTCAGTGTATGTCTTTGTTACTTGCTGTAAGTGTGTGTCTGTGTTACTGGGTATCAGTGTATGTCTTTGTTACATGGTCTCAGTGTATGTCAAAATACTTGGTGTAAGTGTATGTCTTTGTTAATTGGTGTCAGTGTATTTCTGTGTTACTTGGTGTCAGTGTGTTTGTTTGTCTTACTTGGTGTAAGTGTGTGTCTGTGTTACTGGGTATCAGTGTATGTCTTTGTTACATGGTGTCTGTGCATGTCTGTGTTACTTGGTGTAAGTGTGTGACTGTGTTACTGTGTATCAGTGTATGTCTTTGTGACTTGGTGTCAGTGTATGTCTTTGTTACTGGGTATCGGTGTATGCCTTTGTTACTTGGTGTCAGTGTATGACAGACTACTTGGTGTAAGTGTATGTCTTTGTTACTTGGTGTCAGTTTAATTCTGTGTTAATTGTTGTCAGTGTGTTTGCTTGTCTTACTGGATGTCAGTGTGTGTCTGTGTTACTTGGTTTAAGTGTGTGTCTTTGTTACATGGTGTCCGTGTATATCTGTGTTACTGGGTGTCAGTGTATGTCTTTGTTACTGGGTGTAAGTGTGTGTCATTGTTACTGGGTATCAGTGTCTGTCTTGGTTACTTGGTGTAAGTGTGTGTCTGTGTTACTGGGTATCAGTGTATGTCTTTGTTACTTGGTGTCAGTATATGTCTGTGTTTCTTGGTGTAAGTGTGTGTCTGTGTTACTTTGTATCAGTGTATGTCTTTGTGACTTGGTTTCAGTGTATGTCTTTGTTACTGGGTGTCAGAGTGTCTCTGTGTTACTTGGTGTCAGTGGATGTCTTTGTTACTTGGTGTCAGTGTGTGTCTGTGTTAATGGGTATCAGTGTATGTCTTTGTGACTTGGTATCAGTGCGTGTCTTTGTTACTTGGTGTCAGTGTATGTCTGTGTTACTTGGTGTAATTGTGTGTCTGTGTTACTGGGTATCAGTGTATGTCTTTGTTGCTTGGTGTCAGTGTATGTCTGTGTTACTTGGTGTAAGTGTGTGTCTGTGTTACAGGGTATCAGTGTATGTCTTTGTGACTTGGTGTCACTGTATGTCTTTGTTACTGGGTGTCAGTGTGTGTCTTTGTGACTTGGTGTCACTGTATGTCTTTGTTACTGGGTGTCACTGTGTGTCTGTGTTACTGGGTATCAGTGTATGTCTTTGCTACTTGGTGTCAGTGTATGGCAAAATACATGGTGTAACTGTATGTCTTTGTTGCTTGGTGTAATTGTCCGTCTTTGTTACCTGGTGTCAGTGTATGTCTGTGTTACTTGGTGTAAGTGTGTGCCTGTGTTACTGGGTAACAGTGTATGTCTTTGTTACTTGGTGTCAGTGTATGTCTTTGTTACTTGGTGTAACTGGATGTCTGTGTTACTTGGTGTCAGTCTGTTTGTTTGTGTTGCTGGGTGTCAGTGTGTGTCTGTGTTACTTGGTGTAAGTGTGTGTCTTTGTTACTTGGTGTCCGTGTGTGTCTGTGTTACTGGGTGTCAGTGTCTGTCTTTGTTACTGGGTGTCAATGTATGTCTTTGTTACTTGGTGTAAGTGTATGTCTTTGTTACTTGGTGTCAGTATATGACTGTGTTACGTGGTGTAAGTGTGTGTCTGTGTTACTGGGTATCAGTGTATGTCTTTGCTACTTGGTGTCAGTGTATGTCAAAATACTTGGTGTACGTGTATGTCTTTGTTACTTGGTGTAATTGTCTGTCTTTGTTACTTGGTGTCAGTGTATGTCTGTGTTACATGGTGTAAGTGTGTGCCTGTGTTACTGGGTATCAGTGTGTGTCTTTGTTACTTGTTGTCAGTGTATGTCTGTGTTACTTGGTGTAAGTGTGTGTCTGTGTTACTGGGTGTCAGTGCGCGTCTGTGTTACTTGGTGTAAGTGTGTGTCTTTGTTACTTGGTGTCCGTGTGTGTCTGTGTTACTGGGTGTCAGGGTATGTCTTTGTTACTTGGTGTAAGTGTGTGTCTGTGTTACAGGGTATCAGTGTATGTCTTTGTTACTTGGTGTCTGTGCATGTCTGTGTTACTTGGTGTAAGTGTGTGCCTGTGTTACTGGGTATCAGTGTGTGTCTTTGTTACTTGGTGTCAGTGTATGTCTGTGTTACTTGGTGTAAGTGTGTGTCTGTGTTACTGGGTGTCAGTGCGCGTCTGTGTTACTTGGTGTAAGTGTGTGTCTTTGTTACTTGTTGTCCGTGTGTGTCTGTGTTACTGGGTGTCAGGGTATGTCTTTGTGACTTGGTGTCAGTGTATGTCTTGGTTAATGGGTGTCAGTGTGTGTCTTTGTGACTTGGTGTCAGTGTATGTCTTTGTTACTTTGTGTAAGTGTGTGTCTGTGTTACTGGGTATCAGTGTATGTCTTTGCTACTTGGTGTCAGTGGATGTCAAAATACTTGGTGTAAGTGTATGTCTTTGTTACTTGGTGTCAGTGTATTTCAGTGTTACTTGGTGTCAGTGTGTTTGTTTGTCTTACTGGGTGTCAGAGTGTGTCTGTGTTACTTGGTGTAAGTGTGTGTCTTTGTTACTTAGTGTCCGAGCATATCTGTGTTACTGTGTGTCAGTGTATGTCTTTGTTACTTGGTGTAAGTGTGTGTCTGTGTTACTGGGTATCAGTGTCTGTCTTTGTTACTTGGTGTAAGTGTGTGTCTGTGTTACTGGGTATCAGTGTATGTCTTTGTTGCTTGGTGTCAGTATATGACTGTGTTACGTGGTGTAAGTGTGTGTCTGTGTTACTGGGTATCAGCGTATGTCTTTGCTACTTGGTGTCAGTGTATGTCAAAATACTTGGTGTAAGTGTATGTCTTTGTTACTTGGTGTCAGTGTATTTCAGTGTTACTTGGTGTCAGTGTGTTTGTTTGTCTTACTGGGTGTCAGAGTGTGTCTGTGTTACTTGGTATAAGTGTGTGTCTTTGTGACTTAGTGTCCGTGTATATCTGTGTTACTGGGTGTCAGTGTGTTTGTTTGTCTTACTGGGTGTCAGAGTGTGTCTGTGTTACTTGGTGTAAGTGTGTGTCTTTGTTACTTAGTGTCCATGTATATCTGTATTACTTGATGTCAGTGTATGTCTGTGTTACTAGGTGTAAGTGTGTGTCTGTGTTTCTGGGTGTCAGTGCGCGTCTGTGTTACTTGGTGTAAGTGTGTGTCTTTGTTACTTGGTGTCCGTGTGTGTCTGTGTTACTGGGTGTCAGGGTATGTCTTTGTTACTTGGTGTAAGTGTGTGTCTGTGTTACTGGGTATCAGTGTATGTCTTTGTTCCTTGGTGTCTGGGCATGTCTGTGTTACTTGGTGTAAGTGTGTGACTGTGTTACTGTGTATCAGTGTATGTCTTTGTGACTTGGTGTCAGTGTATGTCTTTGTTACTGGGTGTCAGTGTGTGTCTTTGTGACTTGGTGTCAGTGTATGTCTTTGTAACTTGGTGTAAGTGTGTGTCTGTGTTACTGGGTGTCAGTGCGCGTCTGTGTTACTTGGTGTAAGTGTGTGTCTTTGTTACTTGGTGTCCGTGTGTGTCTGTGTTACTGGGTGTCAGGGTATGTCTTTGTTACTTGGTGTAAGTGTGTGTCTGTGTTACAGGGTATCAGTGTATGTCTTTGTTACTTGGTGTCTGTGCATGTCTGTGTTACTTGGTGTAAGTGTGTGCCTGTGTTACTGGGTATCAGTGTGTGTCTTTGTTACTTGGTGTCAGTGTATGTCTGTGTTACTTGGTGTAAGTGTGTGTCTGTGTTACTGGGTGTCAGTGCGCGTCTGTGTTACTTGGTGTAAGTGTGTGTCTTTGTTACTTGTTGTCCGTGTGTGTCTGTGTTACTGGGTGTCAGGGTATGTCTTTGTGACTTGGTGTCAGTGTATGTCTTGGTTAATGGGTGTCAGTGTGTGTCTTTGTGACTTGGTGTCAGTGTATGTCTTTGTTACTTTGTGTAAGTGTGTGTCTGTGTTACTGGGTATCAGTGTATGTCTTTGCTACTTGGTGTCAGTGGATGTCAAAATACTTGGTGTAAGTGTATGTCTTTGTTACTTGGTGTCAGTGTATTTCTGTGTTACTTGGTGTCAGTGTGTTTGTTTGTCTTACTGGGTGTCAGAGTGTGTCTGTGTTACTTGGTGTAAGTGTGTGTCTTTGTTACTTAGTGTCCGAGCATATCTGTGTTACTGTGTGTCAGTGTATGTCTTTGTTACTTGGTGTAAGTGTGTGTCTGTGTTACTGGGTATCAGTGTCTGTCTTTGTTACTTGGTGTAAGTGTGTGTCTGTGTTACTGGGTATCAGTGTATGTCTTTGTTGCTTGGTGTCAGTATATGACTGTGTTACGTGGTGTAAGCGTGTGTCTGTGTTACTGGGTATCAGCGTATGTTTTTGCTACTTGGTGTCAGTGTATGTCAAAATACTTGGTGTAAGTGTATGTCTTTGTTACTTGGTGTCAGTGTATTTCAGTGTTACTTGGTGTCAGTGTGTTTGTTTGTCTTACTGGATGTCAGAGTGTGTCTGTGTTACTTGGTATAAGTGTGTGTCTTTGTGACTTAGTGTCCGTGTATATCTGTGTTACTGGGTGTCAGTGTGTTTGTTTGTCTTACTGGGTGTCAGAGTGTGTCTGTGTTACTTGGTGTAAGTGTGTGTCTTTGTTACTTAGTGTCCATGTATATCTGTATTACTTGGTGTCAGTGTATGTCTGTGTTACTAGGTGTAAGTGTGTGTCTGTGTTTCTGGGTGTCAGTGCGCGTCTGTGTTACTTGGTGTAAGTGTGTGTCTTTGTTACTTGGTGTCCGTGTGTGTCTGTGTTACTGGGTGTCAGGGTATGTCTTTGTTACTTGGTGTAAGTGTGTGTCTGTGTTACTGGGTATCAGTGTATGTCTTTGTTACTTGGTGTCTGTGCATGTCTGTGTTACTTGGTGTAAGTGTGTGACTGTGTTACTGTGTATCAGTGTATGTCTTTGTGACTTGGTGTCAGTGTATGTCTTTGTTACTGGGTGTCAGTGTGTGTCTTTGTGACTTGGTGTCAGTGTATGTCTTTGTAACTTGGTGTAAGTGTGTGTCTGTGTTACTGGGTATCAGTGTATGTCTTTGTTACCTGGTGTAAGTTTGTGTCTGTGTTACTGGGTGTCAGTGAATGTCTTTGTTACTTGGTGTCTGTGCATGTCTGTGTTACTTGGTGTAAGTGTGTGCCTGTGTTACTGGGTATCAGTGTGTGTCTTTGTTACTTGTTGTCAGTGTATGTCTGTGTTACTTGGTGTAAGTGTGTGTCTGTGTGACTGGGTGTCAGTGCGCGTCTGTGTTACTTGGTGTAAGTGTTTGTCTTTGTTACTTGGTGTCCGTGTGTGTCTGTGTTACTGGGTGTCAGGGTATGTCTTTGTTACTTGGTGTAAGCGTGTGTCTGTGTTACTGGGTATCAGTGTATGTCTTTGTTACTTGGTGTCTGTGCATGTCTGTGTTACTTGGTGTAAGTGTGTGCCTGTGTTACTGGGTATCAGTGTGTGTCTTTGTTACTTGGTGTCAGTGCATGTCTGTGTTACTTGGTGTAAGTGTGTGTCTGCGTTACTGGGTGTCAGTGCGCGTCTGTGTTACTTGGTGTAAGTGTGTGTCTTTGTTACTTGTTGTCCGTGTGTGTCTGTGTTGCTGGGTGTCAGGGTATGTCTTTGTTACTTGGTGTCAGTGTATGTCTTTGTTACTTGGTGTAAGTGTGTGACTGTGTTACTGTGTATCAGTGTATGTCTTTGTGACTTGGTGTCAGTGTATGTCTTGGTTAATGGGTGTCAGTGTGTGTCTTTGTGACTTGGTGTCAGTGTATGTCTTTGTTACTTGGTGTAAGTGTGTGTCCGTGTTACTGGGTATCAGTGTATGTCTTTGCTACGTGGTGTCAGTGGATGTCAAAATACTTGGTGTAAGTGTATGTCTTTGTTACTTGGTGTCAGTGTATTTCTGTGTTACTTGGTGTCAGTGTGTTTGTTTGTCTTACTGGGTGTCAGAGTGTGTCTGTGTTACTTGGTGTAAGTGTGTGTCTTTGTTACTTAGTGTCCGTGCATATCTGTGTTACTGTGTGTCAGTGTATGTCTTTGTTACTGGGTGTCAGTGTATGTCTTTGTTACTTGCTGTAAGTGTGTGTCTGTGTTACTGGGTATCAGTGTCTGTCTTTGTTACTTGGTGTAAGTGTGTGTCTGTGTTACTGGGTATCAGTGTATGTCTTTGTTGCTTGGTGTCAGTATATGACTGTGTTACGTGGTGTAAGTGTGTGTCTGTGTTACTGGGTATCAGCGTATGTCTTTGATACTTGGTGTCAGTGTATGTCAAAATACTTGGTGTAAGTGTATGTCTTTGTTACTTGGTGTCAGTGTATTTCTGTGTTACTTGGTGTCAGTGTGTTTGTTTGTCTTACTGGGTGTCAGAGTGTGTCTGTGTTACTTGGTGTAAGTGTGTGTCTTTGTGACTTAGTGTCCGTGTATATCTGTGTTACTGGGTGTCAGTGTGTTTGTTTGTCTTACTGGGTGTCAGAGTGTGCCTGTGTTACTTGGTGTAAGTGTGTGTCTTTGTTACTTAGTGTCCGTGTATATCTGTGTTACTTGGTGTCTGTGTATGTCTGTGTTACTAGGTGTAAGTGTGTGTCTGTGTTTCTGGGTGTCAGTGCGCGTCTGTGTTACTTGGTGTAAGTGTGTGTCTTTGTTACTTGGTGTCCGTGTGTGTCTGTGTTACTGGGTGTCAGGGTATGTCTTTGTTACTTGGTGTAAGTGTGTGTCTGTGTTACTGGGTATCAGTGTATGTCTTTGTTACTTGGTGTCTGTGCATGTCTGTGTTACTTGGTGTAAGTGTGTGACTGTGTTACTGTGTATCAGTGTATGTCTTTGTGACTTGGTGTCAGTGTATGTCTTTGTTACTGGGTGTCAGTGTGTGTCTTTGTGACTTGGTGTCAGTGTATGTCTTTGTTACTTGGTGTAAGTGTGTTTCTGTGTTACTGGGTATCAGTGTATGTCTTTGTTACTTGGTGTCAGTGTATGTCAAAATACTTGGTGTAAGTGTATGTCTTTGTTACTTGGTGTCAGTGTATTTCTGTGTTACTTGGTGTCAGTGTGTTTGTTTGTCTTTTTGGGTGTCAGTGTGTGTCTGTGTTACTTGGTGTCCGTGTATATCTGTGTTACTGGGTGTCAGTGTATGTCTTTGTTACTGGGTGTCAGTGTATGTCTTTGTTACTTGGTGTAAGTGTGTGTCTGTGTTACTGGGTATCAGTGTCTGTCTTTGTTACTTGGTGTAAGTGTGTGTCTGTGTTACTGGGTATCAGTGTATGTCTTTGTTACTTGGTGTCAGTATATGTCTGTGTTACTTGGTGTAAGTGTGTGTCTGTGTTACTGGCTATCAGTGTATGTCTTTGTGACTTGGTGTCAGTGTATGTCTTTGTTACTTGGTGTAAGTGTGTGTCTGTGTTACTGGGTATCAGTGTATGTCTTTGTGACTTGGTGTCAGTGTATGTCTTTGTTAATGGGTGTCAGAGTGTGTCTGTGTTACTTGGTGTCAGTGAATGTCTTTGTTACTTGGTGTCAGTGTGTGTCTGTGTTACTAGGTATCAGTGTATGTCTTTGTGACTTGGTATCAGTGCATGTCTTTGTTACTTGCTGTCAGTGTATGTCTGTGTTAATTGGTGTAATTGTGTGTCTGTGTTACTGGGTATCAGTGTATGTCTTTGTTGCTTGGTGTCAGTGTATGTCTGTGTTAATTGGTGTAAGTGTGTGTTTGTGTTACAGGGTATCAGTGTATGTCTTTGTGACTTAGTGTCACTGTATGTCTTTGTTACTGGGTGTCAGTGTGTGTCTTTGTGACTTGGTGTCACTTTATGTCTTTTTTACTGGGTGTCAGTGTATGTCAAAATACATGGTGTAAGTGCATGTCTTTGTTGCTTGGTGTAATTGTCTGTCTTTGTTACCTGGTGTCAGTGTATGGCTGTGTTACGTGATGTAAGTGTGTGTCTTTGTTACTTGGTGTAAGCGTATGTCTGTGTTACATGGTGTAAGTGTGTGTCTTTGTTATTGGGTATCAGTGTATGTCTTTGTTACTTGGTGTAAGTGTGTGTCAATGTTACTGGGTATCAGTGTATGTCTTTGTTACATGGTGTCTGTGTATGTCTTTGTTACTTGGTGCATGTGTATGTCTTTGTTACTTGGTGTCAGTGTATGTCCTTGTTACTTGGTGTCAGTGTATGTCTGTGTTACATGGTGTAAGTGTGTGTCTGTGTTACTTGGTGTAAGTGTATGTCTTTGTTACTTGGTGTAAGTGTATGTCTTTGTTACTTGGTGTCAGTGTATGTCTTTGTTACTTGGTGTAAGTGTGTGTCTGTGTTACTGGGTGTCAGTGTGTGTCTGTGTTACTTGGTGTATGTGTGTGTCTTTGTTACTTGGTGTCCGTGTGTGTCTGTGTTACTGGGTGTCAGTGTATGTCTTTGTTACATGTTGTAATTGTGTGTCTGTGTTACTGGGTATCAGTATCTGTCTTTGTTACTTGGTGTAAGTGTGTGCCTGTGTTACTGGGTATCAGTGGATGTCTTTGTTACTTGGTGCCAGTGTATGTCTGTGTTTCTTGGTGTAAGTGTGTGTCTGTGTTACTGGGTATCAGTGTATGTCTTTGTGACTTGGTGTCAGTGTATGTCTTTGTTACTGGGTATCAGTGTGTTTCTTTGTGACTTGGTGTCAGTGTATGTCTTTGTTACTTGGTGTAAGTGTGTGTCTGTGTTACTGGGTATCAATGTATGTATTTGTTACTTGGTGTCAGTGTATGTCAAAATACTTGGTGTAAGTGTATGTCTTTGTTACTTGGTGTATTTGTCTGTCTTTGTTACTTTGTGTCTGTGTTTGTCTGTGTTACATGGTGTAAGTGTGTGTCTTTGTCAATTGGTGTAAGTGTATGCCTTTGTTACTTGGTGTCTGTGTATGTCTTTGTTACTTGGTGTCGGTGTGTGTCTGTGTTACTGGGTGTCAGTGTAAGTCTTTGTTACTGGGTGTCAGTGTATGTCAAAATACATGGTGTAAGTGTATGTCTTTGTTGCTTGGTGTAATTGTCTGTCTTTGTTACCTGGTGTCAGTGTATGTATGTGTTACATGGTGTACGTGTGTGTCTTTGTTACTGGGTATCAGTGTATGTCTTTGTTACTTGGTGTAATTGTGTGTCAATGTTACTGGGTATCAGTGTATGTCTTTGTTACTTGGTGTAAGTGTATGTCTTTGTTACTTGGTGTAAGTGTATGTCTTTGTTACTTGGTGTCAGTGTATGTCTTTGTTACTTCGTGTCAGTGTATGTCTGTGTTACATGGTGTAAGTGTGTTTCTGTGTTACTGGGTATCAGTGCATGTCTTTGTTACTAGGTGTAAGTGTGTGTTTGTGTTACTGGGTATCAGTGTATGTCTTTGTTACTTGGTGTAAGTGTATTGCTTTGTTACTTGGTGTCAGTGTATGTCTTTGTTACTTGGTGTCAGTGTGCGTCTGTGTTACTGGGTGTCAGCGTTTGTCTGTGTTACTTGGTGTAAGTGTGTGTCTTTGTTACTTGGAGTCCGTGTGTGTCTGTGTTACTGGGTGTCAGTGTATGTCTTTGTTACATGTTGTAAGTGTGTGTCTGTGTTACTGGGTATCGGTATCTGTCTTTGTTACTTGGTGTAAGTGTGTGCTTCTGTTACTGGGTATCAGTGTATGTCTTTGTTAATTGGTGCCAGTGTATGTCTGCGTTACTTGGTGTAAGTGTGTGTCTGTGTTACTGGGTATCAGTGTATGTCTTTGTGACTTGGTGTCAGTGTATGTCTTTGTTACTGGGTATCAGTGTGTTTCTTTGTGACTTGGTGTCAGTGTATGTCTTTGTTACTTGGTGTAAGTGTGTGTTTGTGTTACTGGGTATCAATGTATGTCTTTGTTTCTTGGTGTATTTGTCTGTCTTTGTTACTTGGTGTCTGTGTTTGTCTGTGTTACTTGGTGTAAGTGTGTGTCTTTGTTACTTGGTGTAAGTGTATGCCTTGGTTACCTGGTGTCAGTGTATGTCTTTGTTACTTGGTGTCGGTGTGTGTCTGTGTTACTGGGTGTCAGTGTATGTCTTTGTTACTGGGTGTCAGTGCATGTCTTTGTTACTTGGTGTAAGTGTGTGTCTGTGTTCCTGGGTATCAGTGTCTGTCTTTGTTACTTGGTGTAAGTGTGTATCTGTGTTACTGGTATAAGTGTATGACTTTGATACTTGGTGTCAGTGTATGTCTGTGTTACTTGGTGTAAGTGTGTGACTGTGTTACTGTGTATCAGTGTATGTCTTTGTGACTTGGTGTCAGTGCATGTCTTTGTTACTGGGTGTCAGTGTGTGTCTTTGTGACTTGGTGTCAGTGTATGTCTTTGTTACTTGGTGCAAGTGTGTGTCTGTGTTACTGGGTGTCAGTGTGTGTCTGTGTTACTTGGTGTTAGTGTGTGTCTTTGTTACGTGGTGTCCGTGTGTGTCTGTGTTACTGGGTATCAGTGTATGTCTTTGTTACTTGGTGCCAGTGTATGTCTGTGTTACTTGGTGTAAGTGTGTGTCTGTGTTACTGGGTACCAGTGTATGTCTTTTGTACTTGGTGCCAGTGTATGTCTGTGTTACATGGCGTAAGTGTGTTTCTGTGTTACTGGGTATCAGAGTATGTCTTTGTTACTTGGTGTAAGTGTGTGTCTGTGTTACTGGCTATCAGTGTATGTCTTTGTTACTTGGTGTCAGTGTATGTCTTTGTTACTGGGTGTCAGTGTGTGTCTGTGTTACTTGGTGTAAGTGTGTGTCTTTGTTACTTGGTGTCCATGTGTGTCTGTGTTACTGGGTGTCAGTGTATGTCATTGTTACATGTTGTAAGTCTGTGTCTGTTTTACTGGGTGTCAGTCTCTGTCTTTGTTACTTGGTGTAAGTGTGTGCCTGTGTTACTGGGTATCAGTGTATGTCTTTGTTACTTGGTGCCAGTGTATGTCTGTGTTACTTGGTGTAAGTGTGTGTCTGTGTTACTGGGTATCAGTGTATGTCTTTGTGACTTGGTGTCAGTGTATGTCTTTGTTACTGGGTATCAGTGTGTGTCTTTGTGACTTTGTGTCAGTGTGTGTCTTTGTTACTTGGTGTCAGTGTGTGTCTGTGTTACTGGGTATCAATGTATGTCTTTGTTCCTTGGTGTCAGTGTATGTCAAAATACTTGGTGTAAGTGTATGTCTTTGTTAACTGGTGTATTTGTCTGTCTTTGTTACTTGGTGTCAGTGTTTGTCTGTGTTACTGGGTGTAAGTGTGTGTCTTTGTTACTTGGTGTAAGTGTATGCCTTTGTTACTTGGTGTCAGTGTATGTCTTTGTTACTTGGTGTCGGTGTGTGTCTGTGTTACTGGGTGTCAGTGTATGTCTTTGTTACTGGGTGTCAGTGTATGTCTTTGTTACTTGGTGAAAGTGTGTGTCTGTGTTACTGGGTATCAGTGTCTGTCTTTGTTACTTGGTGTAAGTGTGTGTCTGTGTTACTGGTATTAGTGTATGACTTTGATACTTGGTGACAGTGTATGTCTGTGTTACTTGGTGTAGGTGTGTGACTGTGTTACTGTGTATCAGTGTGTGTCTTTGTGACTTGGTGTCAGTGTATGTCTTTGTTACTTGGTGCAAGTGTGTGTCTGTGTTACTGGGTGTCAGTGTGTGTCTGTGTTACTTGGTGTTAGTGTGTGTCTTTGTTACGTGGTGTCCGTGTGTGTCTGTGTTACTGGGTGTCAGTGTATGTCTTTGTTACATGTTTTAAGTGTGTGTCTGTGTTACTGGGTATCAGTATCTGTCTTTGTTACTTGGTGTCAGTGTATGTCTGTGTTACTTGGTGTAAGTGTGTGCCTGTGTTACTGGGTATCAGTGTATGTCTTTGTTACTTGGTGCCAGTGTATGTCTGTGTTACTTGGTGTAAGTGTGTGTCTGTGTTACTGGGTACCAGTGTATGTCTTTTGTACTTGGTGCCAGTGTATGTCTGTGTTACATGGCGTAAGTGTGTTTCTGTGTTACTGGGTATCAGAGTATGTCTTTGTTACTTGGTGTAAGTGTGTGTCTGTGTTACTGGGTATCAGTGTATGTCTTTGTTACTTGGTGTCAGTGTATGTCTTTGTTACTGGGTGTCAGTGTGTGTCTGTGTTACTTGGTGTAAGTGTGTGTCTTTGTTACTTGGTGTCCATGTGTGTCTGTGTTACTGGGTGTCAGTGTATGTCATTGTTACATGTTGTAAGTCTGTGTCTGTTTTACTGGGTGTCAGTATCTGTCTTTGTTACTTGGTGTAAGTGTGTGCCTGTGTTACTGGGTGTCAGTGTATGTCTTTGTTACTTGGTGCCAGTGTATGTCTGTGTTACTTGGTGTAAGTGTGTGTCTGTGTTACTGGGTATCAGTGTATGTCTTTGTGACTTGGTGTCAGTGTATGTCTTTGTTACTGGGTATCAGTGTGTGTCTTTGTGACTTTGTGTCAGTGTGTGTCTTTGTTACTTGGTGTCAGTGTGTGTCTGTGTTACTGGGTATCAATGTATGTCTTTGTTCCTTGGTGTCAGTGTATGTCAAAATACTTGGTGTAAGTGTATGTCTTTGTTAACTGGTGTATTTGTCTGTCTTTGTTACTTGGTGTCAGTGTTTGTCTGTGTTACTTGGTGTAAGTGTGTGTCTTTGTTACTTGGTGTAAGTGTATGCCTTTGTTACTTGGTGTCAGTGTATGTCTTTGTTACTTGGTGTCGGTGTGTGTCTGTGTTACTGGGTGTCAGTGTATGTCTTTGTTACTGGGTGTAAGTGTGTGTCTGTGTTACTGGTATTAGTGTATGACTTTGATACTTGGTGACAGTGTATGTCTGTGTTACTTGGTGTAGGTGTGTGACTGTGTTACTGTGTATCAGTGTATGTCTTTGTGACTTGGTGTAAGTGTGTGTCTGTGTTACTGGGTATCAGTGTATGTCATTGTTACTTGGTGACAGTGTATGTCAAAATACTTGGTGTCAGTGTCAGTGTGTGTCTTTGAGACTTGGTGTCAGTGTTTGTCTTTGTTACTTGGTGTAAGTGTATGTCTGTGTTACGTGATGTAAGTGTGTGTCTTTGTTACTTGGTGTAAGCGTATGTCTGTGTTACATGGTGTAAGTGTGTGTCTTTGTTACTGGGTATCAGTGTATGTCTTTGTTACTTGGTGTAAGTGTGTGTCTGTGTTACTGGGTATCAGTGTATGTCTTTGTTACTTGGTGTCAGTGTATGTCTTTGTTACTTGGTGTAAGTGTATGTCTTTGTCACTTGGTGTCAGTGCATGTCTTTGTTACTTGGTGTCAGTGTATGTCTTTGTTACATGGTGTCAGTGTATGTCTGTGTTACATGGTGTAATTGTGTTTCTGTGTTACTGGGTATCAGTGCATGTCTTTGTTACTTGGTGTAAGTGTGTGTCTGTGTTACTGGTATCAGTGTATGTCTTTGTTACTTGGTGTCAGTGTATGTCTTTGTTACTTGGTGTAAGTGTATGTCTTTGTCACTTGGTGTCAGTGCATGTCTTTGTTACTTGGTGTCAGTGTATGTCTTTGTTACATGGTGTCAGTGTATGTCTGTGTTACATGGTGTAATTGTGTTTCTGTGTTACTGGGTATCAGTGTATGTCTGTGTTACTTGGTGCCAGTGTATGTCTGTGTTACTTGGTGTAAGTGTGTGTCTGTGTTACTGGGTATCAGTGTATGACTTTGATACTTGGTGTCAGTGTATGTCTGTGTTACTTGGTGTAAGTGTGTGACTGTGTTACTGTGTATCAGTGTATGTCTTTGTGACTTGGTGTCAGTGCATGTCTTTGTTACTGGGTGTCAGTGTGTGTCTTTGTGACTTGGTGTCAGTGTATGTCTTTGTTACTTGGTGTAAGTGTGTGTCTGTGTTCCTGGGTGTCAGTGTGTGTCTGTGTTACTTGGTGTTAGTGTGTGTCTTTGTTACGTGGTGTCCGTGTGTGTCTGTGTTACTGCGTGTCAGTGTATGTCTTTTTACATGTTGTAAGTGTGTGTCTGTGTTACTGGGTATCAGTATCTGTCTTTGTTACTTGGTGTCAGTGTATTTCTGTGTTACTTGGTGTAAGTGTGTGCCTGTGTTACTGGGTATCAGTGTATGTCTTTGTTACTTGGTGCCAGTGTATGTCTGTGTTACTTGGTGTAAGTGTGTGTCTGTGTTACTGGGTACCAGTGTATGTCTTTTGTACTTGGTGCCAGTGTATGTCTGTGTTACATGGCGTAAGTGTGTTTCTGTGTTACTGGGTATCAGTATATGTCTTTGTTACTTGGTGTAAGTGTGTGTCTGTGTTACTGGGTATCAGTGTATGTCTTTGTTACTTGGTGTCAGTGTATGTCTTTGTTACTGGGTGTCAGTGTGTGTCTGTGTTACTTGGTGTAAGTGTGTGTCTTTGTTACTTGGTGTCCGTGTGTGTCTGTGTTACTGGGTGTCAGTGTATATCATTGTTACATGTTGTAAGTCAGTGTCTGTGTTATTGGGTATCAGTATCTGTCTTTGTTACTTGGTGTAAGTGTGTGCCTGTGTTACTGGGTATCAGTGTATGTCTTTGTTACTTGGTGCCAGTGTATGTCTGTGTTACTTGGTGTAAGTGTGTGTCTGTGTTACTGGGTATCAGTGTATGTCTTTGTGACTTGGTGTCAGTTTATGTCTTTGTTACTGGGTATCAGTGTGTGTCTTTGTGACTTGGTGTCAGTGTATGTCTTTGTTACTTGGTGTCAGTGTGTGTCTGTGTTACTGGGTATCAATGTATGTCTTTGTTCCTTGGTGTCAGTGTATGTCAAAATACTTGGTGTAAGTGTATGTCTTTGTTACTTGGTGTATTTGTCTGTCTTTGTTACTTGGTGTCAGTGTTTGTCTGTGTTACTTGGTGTAAGTGTGTGTCTTTGTTACTTGGTGTAAGTGTATGCCTTTGTTACTTGGTGTCAGTGTATGTCTTTGTTACTTGGTGTCGGTGTGTGTCTGTGTTACTGGGTGTCAGTGTATGTCTTTGTTACTGGGTGTCAGTGTATGTCTTTGTTACTTGGTGAAAGTGTGTGTCTGTGTTACTGGGTATCAGTGTCTGTCTTTGTTACTTGGTGTAAGTGTGTGTCTGTGTTACTGGTATCAGTGTATGACTTTGATACTTGGTGTCAGTGTATGTCTGTGTTACTTGGTGTAAGTGTGTGACTGTGTTACTGTGTATCAGTGTATGTCTTTGTGACTTGGTGTAAGTGTGTGTCTGTGTTACTGGGTATCAGTGTATGTCATTGTTACTTGGTGTCAGTGTATGTCAAAATACTTGGTGTCAGTGTCAGTGTGTGTCTTTGAGACTTGGTGTCAGTGTTTGTCTTTGTTACTTGGAGTAAGTGTATGTCTGTGTTACGTGATGTAAGTGTGTGTCTTTGTTACTTGGTGTAAGCGTATGTCTGTGTTACATGGTGTAAGTGTGTGTCTTTGTTACTTGGTGTCAGTGTATGTCTTTGTTACTTGGTGTAAGTGTATGTCTTTCTTACTTGGTGTCAGTGTGCTTCTTTGTGACTTGGTGTCAGTGTATGTCTTTGTTACTTGGTGTAAGTGTGTGTTTGTGTTACTGGGTATCAATGTATGTCTTTGTTACTTGGTGTATTTGTCTGTCTTTGTTACTTGGTGTCTGGGTTTGTCTGTGTTACTTGGTGTAAGTGTGTGTCTTTGTTACTTGGTGTAAGTGTATGCCTTGGTTACTTGGTGTCAGTGTATGTCTTTGTTACTTGGTGTCGGTGTGTGTCTGTGTTACTGGGTGTCAGTGTATGTCTTTGTTACTGGGTGTCAGTGCATGTCTTTGTTACTTGGTTTCAGTGTATGTCTTTGTTACTTGGTGTAAGTGTGTGTCTGTGTTCCTGGGTGTCAGTGTGTGTCTGTGTTACTTGTTGTAAGTGTGTGACTGTGTTACTGTGTATCAGTGTATCTCTTTGTGACTTGGTGTCAGTGCATGTCTTTGTTACTGGGTGTCAGTGTGTGTCTTTGTGACTTGGTGTCAGTGTATGTCTTTGTTACTTGGTGTATGTGTGTGTCTGTGTTCCTGGGTGTCAGTGTGTGTCTGTGTTACTTGGTGTTAGTGTGTGTCTTTGTTACGTGGTGTCCGTGTCTGTCTGTGTTACTGGGTGTCAGTGTATGTCTTTGTTACATGTTGTAAGTGTGTGTCTGTGTTACTGGGTATCAGTATTTGTCTTTGTTACTTGGTGTCAGTGTATGTCTGTGTTACTTGGTGTAAGTGTGTGCCTGTGTTACTGGGTATCAGTGCATGTCTTTGTTACTTGGTGCCAGTGTATGTCTGTGTTACTTGGTGTAAGTGTGTGTCTGTGTTACTGGGTACCAGTGTATGTCTTTTGTACTTGGTGCCAGTGTATGTCTGTGTTACATGGCGTAAGTGTGTTTCTGTGTTACTGGGTATCAGTGTATGTCTTTGTTACTTGGTGTAAGTGTGTGTCTGTGTCACTGGGTATCAGTGTATGTCTTTGTTACTTGGTGTCAGTGTATGTCTTTGTTACTTGGTGTCAGTGTATGTCTTTGTTACTGGGTGTCAGTGTGTGTCTGTGTTACTTGGTGTAAGTGTGTGTCTTTGTTACTTGGTGTCCGTGTGTGTCTGTGTTACTGGGTGTCAGTGTATGTCATTGTTACATGTTGTAAGTCTGTGTCTGTGTTACTGGGTATCAGTATCTGACTTTGTTACTTGGTGTAAGTGTGTGCCTGTGTTACTGGGTATCAGTGTATGTCTTTGTTACTTGGTGCCAGTGTATGTCTGTGTTACTTGGTGTAAGTGTGTGTCTGTGTTACTGGGTATCAGTGTATGTTTTTGTGACTTGGTGTCAGTGTATGTCTTTGTTACTGGGTATCAGTGTGTGTCTTTGTGACTTGGTGTCAGTGTATGTCTTTGTTACTTGGTGTCAGTGTGTGTCTGTGTTACTGGGTATCAATGTATGTCTTTGTTCCTTGGTGTCAGTGTATGTCAAAATACTTGGTGTAAGTGTATGTCTTTGTTACTTGGTGTATTTGTCTGTCTTTGTTACTTGGTGTCAGTGTTTGTCTGTGTTACTGGGTGTCAGTGTATGTCTTTGTTACTGGGTGTCAGTGCATGTCTTTGTTACTTGGTGTAAGTGTGTGTCTGTGTTCCTGGGTATCAGTGTCTGTCTTTGTTACTTGGTGTAAGTGTGTATCTGTGTTACTGTTTTCAGTGTATGACTTTGATACTTGGTGTCAGTGTATGTCTGTGTTACTTGGTGTAAGTGTGTGACTGTGTTACTGTGTATCAGTGTATGTCTTTGTGACTTGGTGTCAGTGCATGTCTTTGTTACTGGGTGTCAGTGTGTGTCTTTGTGACTTGGTGTCAGTGTATGTCTTTGTTACTTGGTGTAAGTGTGTTTCTGTGTTCCTGGGTGTCAGTGTGTCTGTGTTACTTGGTGTTAGTGAGTGTCTTTGTTACGTGGTGTCCGTGTGTGTCTGTGTTACTGGGTGTCAGTGTATGTCTTTGTTACATGTTGTAAGTGTGTGTCTGTGTTACTGGGTATCAGTATCTGTCTTTGTTACTTGGTGTCAGTGTATGTCTGTGTTACTTGGTGTAAGTGTGTGCCTGTGTTACTGGGTATCAGTGTATGTCTTTGTTACTTGGTGCCAGTGTATGTCAGTGTTACTTGGTGTAAGTGTGTGTCTGTGTTACTGGGTACCAGTGTATGTCTTTTGTACTTGGTGCCAGTGTATGTCTGTGTTACATGGCGTAAGTGTGTTTCTGTGTTACTGGGTATCAGTGTATGTCTTTGTTACTTGGTGTAAGTGTGTGTCTGTGTTACTGGGTATCAGTGTATGTCTTTGTTACTTGGTGTCAGTGTATGTCTTTGTTACTTGGTGTCAGTGTATGTCTTTGTTACTGGGTGTCAGTGTGTGTCTGTGTTACTTGGTGTAAGTGTGTGTCTTTGCTACTTGGTGTCCGTGTGTGTCTGTGTTACTGGGTGTCAGTGTATGTCATTGTTACATGTTGTAAGTCTGTGTCTGTGTTACTGGGTATCAGTATCTGTCTTTGTTACTTGGTGTAAGTGTGTGCCTGTGTTACTGGGTATCAGTGTATGTCTTTGTTACTTGGTGCCAGTGTATGTCTGTGTTACTTGGTGTAAGTGTGTGTCTGTGTTACTGGGTATCAGTGTATGTCTTTGTGACTTGGTGTCAGTGTATGTCTTTGTTACTGCGTATCAGTGTGTGTCTTTGTGACTTGGTGTCAGTGTATGACTTTGTTACTTGGTGTCAGTGTGTGTCTGTGTTACTGGGTATCAATGTATGTCTTTGTTCCTTGGTGTCAGTGTATGTCAAAATACTTGGTGTAAGTGTATGTCTTTGTTACTTGGTGTATTTGTCTGTCTTTGTTACTTGGTGTCAGTGTTTGTCTGTGTTACTTGGTGTAAGTGTGTGTCTTTGTTACTTGGTGTAAGTGTATGCCTTTGTTACTTGGTGTCAGTGTATGTCTTTGTTACTTGGTGTCGGTGTGTGTCTGTGTTACTGGGTGTCAGTGTATGTCTTTATTACTGGGTGTCAGTGTATGTATTTGTTACTTGGTGAAAGTGTGTGTCTGTGTTACTGGGTATCAGTGTCTGTCTTTGTTACTTGGTGTAAGTGTGTGTCTGTGTTACTGGTATCAGTGTATGACTTTGATACTTGGTGTCAGTGTATGTCTGTGTTACTTGGTGTAAGTGTGTGACTGTGTTACTGTGTATCAGTGTATGTCTTTGTGACTTGGTGAAAGTGTGTGTCTGTGTTACTGGGTATCAGTGTATGTCATTGTTACTTGGTGTCAGTGTATGTCAAAATACTTGGTGTCAGTGTCAGTGTGTGTCTTTGAGACTTGGTGTCAGTGTTTGTCTTTGTTACTTGGAGTAAGTGTATGTCTGTGTTACGTGATGTAAGTGTGTGTCTTTGTTACTTGGTGTAAGCGTATGTCTGTGTTACATGGTGTAAGTGTGTGTCTTTGTTACTTGGTGTCAGTGTATGTCTTTGTTACTTGGTGTAAGTGTATGTCTTTCTTACTTGGTGTCAGTGTATGTCTTTGTTACTTGGTGTCAGTGTATGTCTGTGTTCCATGGTGTAAGTGTGTTTCTGTGTTACTGGGTATCAGTGCATGTCTTTGTTACTTGGTGTAAGTGTGTGTTTGTGTTACTGGGTATCAGTGTATGTCTTTGTTACTTGGTGTCAGTGTATGTCTTTGTTACTTGGTGTCAGTGTGTGTCTGTGTTACTGGGTGTCAGTGTGTGTCTGTGTTACTTGGTGTCCGTGTGTGTCTGTGTTACTGGGTGTCAGTGTATGTCATTGTTACATGTTGTAAGTCTGTGTCTGTGTTACTGGGCATCAGTATCTGTCTTTGTTACTTGGTGTAAGTGTGTGCCTGTGTTACTGGGTATCAGTGTATGTCTTTGTTACTTGGTGCCAGTGTATGTCTGTGTTACTTGGTGTAAGTGTGTGTCTGTGTTACTGGGTATCAGTGTATGTCTTTGTGACTTGGTGTCAGTGTATGTCTTTGTTACTGGGTATCAGTGTGTGTCTTTGTGACTTGGTGTCAGTGTATGTCTTTGTTACTTGGTGTCAGTGTGTGTCTGTGTTACTGGGTATCAATGTATGTCTTTGTTCCTTGGTGTCAGTGTATGTCAAAATACTTGGTGTAAGTGTATGTCTTTGTTACTTGGTGTATTTGTCTGTCTTTGTTACTTGGTGTCAGTGTTTGTCTGTGTTACTTGGTGTAAGTGTGTGTCTTTGTTACTTGGTGTAAGTGTATGCCTTTGTTACTTGGTGTCAGTGTATGTCTTTGTTACTTGGTGTCGGTGTGTGTCTGTGTTACTGCGTGTCAGTGTATGTCTTTATTACTGGGTGTCAGTGTATGTATTTGTTACTTGGTGAAAGTGTGTGTCTGTGTTACTGGGTATCAGTGTCTGTCTTTGTTACTTGGTGTAAGTGTGTGTCTGTGTTACTGGTATCAGTGTATGACTTTGATACTTGGTGTCAGTGTATGTCTGTGTTACTTGGTGTAAGTGTGTGACTGTGTTACTGTGTATCAGTGTATGTCTTTGTGACTTGGTGTAAGTGTGTGTCTGTGTTACTGGGTATCAGTGTATGTCATTGTTACTTGGTGTCAGTGTATGTCAAAATACTTGGTGTCAGTGTCAGTGTGTGTCTTTGAGACTTGGTGTCAGTGTTTGTCTTTGTTACTTGGAGTAAGTGTATGTCTGTGTTACGTGATGTAAGTGTGTGTCTTTGTTACTTGGTGTAAGCGTATGTCTGTGTTACATGGTGTAAGTGTGTGTCTTTGTTACTTGGTGTCAGTGTATGTCTTTGTTACTTGGTGTAAGTGTATGTCTTTCTTACTTGGTGTCAGTGTATGTCTTTGTTACTTGGTGTCAGTGTATGTCTGTGTTCCATGGTGTAACTGTGTTTCTGTGTTACTGGGTATCAGTGCATGTCTTTGTTACTTGGTGTAAGTGTGTGTTTGTGTTACTGGGTATCAGTGTATGTCTTTGTTACTTGGTGTCAGTGTATGTCTTTGTTACTTGGTGTCAGTGTGTGTCTTTGTTACTGGGTGTCAGTGTGTGTCTGTGTTACTTGGTGTCCGTGTGTGTCTGTGTTACTGGGTGTCAGTGTATGTCTTTGTTACATGTTGTAAGTGTGTGTCTGTGTTACTGGGTATCAGTATCTGTCTTTGTTACTTGGTGTAAGTGTGTGCCTCTGTTACTGGGTATCAGTGTATGTCTTTGTTACTTGGTGCCAGTGTATGTCTGTGTTACTTGGTGTAAGTGTGTGTCTGTGTTACTGGGTATCAGTGTATGTCTTTGTGACTTGGTGTCAGTGTATGTCTTTGTTACTGGGTATCAGTGTGTTTCTTTGTGACTTGGTGTCAGTGTATGTCTTTGTTACTTGGTGTAAGTTTGTGTTTGTGTTACTGGGAATCAATGTATGTCTTTGTTACTTGGTGTATTTGTCTGACTTTGTTACTTGGTGTCTGTGTTTGTCTGTGTTACTTGCTGTAAGTGTGTGTCTTTGTTACTTGGTGTAAGTGTATGCCTTTGTTACTTGGTGTCAGTGTATGTCTTTGTTACTTGGTGTCGGTGTGTGTCTGTGTTACTGGGTGTCAGTGTATGTCTTTGTTACTGGGTGTCAGTGCATGTCTTTGTTACTTGGTGTAAGTGTGTGTCTGTGTTCCTGGGTATCAGTGTCTGTCTTTG
This sequence comes from Heterodontus francisci, assembly GCF_036365525.1. NCBI lineage: Eukaryota > Metazoa > Chordata > Chondrichthyes > Heterodontiformes > Heterodontidae > Heterodontus > Heterodontus francisci. Next base: position 21,535,186 of record NW_027141852.1, on the reverse strand, counting down.
TTACTTGGTGTAAGTGTGTGACTGTGTTACTGTGTATCAGTGTATGTCTTTGTGACTTGGTGTCAGTGCATGTCTGTGTTACTTGTTGTCAGTGTGTGTCTTTGTGACTTGGTGTCAGTGTATGTCTTTGTTACTTGGTGTAAGTGTGTGTCTGTGTTACTGGGTATCAGTTTATGTCTTTGTGACTTGGTGTCAGTGTCTGTTTTTGTTACTTGGTGTAAGTGTGTGTCTGTGTTACTGGTATCAGTGTATGACTTTGATACTTGGTGTCAGTGTATGTCTGTGTTACTTGGTGTAAGTGTGTGACTGTGTTACTGTGTATCAGTGTATGTCTTTGTGACTTGGTGTAAGTGTATGTCTGTGTTACTGGGTATCAGTGTATGTCATTGTTACTTGGTGTCAGTGTATGTCAAAATACTTGGTGTCAGTGTCAGTGTGTGTCTTTGAGACTTGGTGTCAGTGTTTGTCTTTGTTACTTGGAGTAAGTGTATGTCTGTGTTACGTGATGTAAGTGTGTGTCTTTGTTACTTGGTGTAAGCGTATGTCTGTGTTACATGGTGTAAGTGTGTGTCTTTGTTACTTGGTGTCAGTGTATGTCTTTGTTACTTGGTGTAAGTGTATGTCTTTCTTACTTGGTGTCAGTGTATGTCTTTGTTACTTGGTGTCAGTGTATGTCTGTGTTACATGGTGTAAGTGTGTTTCTGTGTTACTGGGTATCAGTGCATGTCTTTGTTACTTGGTGTAAGTGTGTGTTTGTGTTACTGGGTATCAGTGTATGTCTTTGTTACTTGGTGTCAGTGTATGTCTTTGTTACTTGGTGTCAGTGTGTGTCTGTGTTACTGGGTGTCAGTGTGTGTCTGTGTTACTTGGTGTCCGTGTGTGTCTGTGTTACTGGGTGTCAGTGTATGTCTTTGTTACATGTTGTAAGTGTGTGTCTGTGTTACTGGGTATCAGTATCTGTCTTTGTTACTTGGTGTAAGTGTGTGCCTCTGTTACTGGGTATCAGTGTATGTCTTTGTTACTTGGTGCCAGTGTATGTCTGTGTTACTTGGTGTAAGTGTGTGTCTGTGTTACTGGGTATCAGTGTATGTCTTTGTGACTTGGTGTCAGTGTATGTCTTTGTTACTGGGTATCAGTGTGTTTCTTTGTGACTTGGTGTCAGTGTATGTCTTTGTTACTTGGTGTAAGTTTGTGTTTGTGTTACTGGGAATCAATGTATGTCTTTGTTACTTGGTGTATTTGTCTGACTTTGTTACTTGGTGTCTGTGTTTGTCTGTGTTACTTGCTGTAAGTGTGTGTCTTTGTTACTTGGTGTAAGTGTATGCCTTTGTTACTTGGTGTCAGTGTATGTCTTTGTTACTTGGTGTCGGTGTGTGTCTGTGTTACTGGGTGTCAGTGTATGTCTTTGTTACTGGGTGTCAGTGCATGTCTTTGTTACTTGGTGTAAGTGTGTGTCTGTGTTCCTGGGTATCAGTGTCTGTCTTTGTTACTTGGTGTAAGTGTGTGTCTGTGTTACTGGTATCAGTGTATGACTTTGATACTTGGTGTCAGTGTATGTCTGTGTTACTTGGTGTAAGTGTGTGTCTGTGTTACTGTGTATCAGTGTATGTCTTTGTCACTTGGTGTCAGTGCATGTCTGTGATACTTGGTGTCAGTGTGTGTCTTTGTGACTTGGTGTCAGTGTATGTCTTTGTCACTTGGTGTAAGTGTGTGTCTGTGTTACTTGGTATCAGTTTATGTCTTTGTGACTTGGTGTCAGTGTATGTCTTTGTTACTTGGTGTAAGTGTGTGTCTGTGTTACTGGGTATCAGTTTATGTCTTTGTTACTTGGTGTCAGTGTATGTCTTTGTTGCTGGGTATCAGTGTGTGTCTTTGTGACTTGGTGTCAGTGTATGTCTTTGTTACTTGGTGTCAGTGTGTGTCTGTGTTACTGGGTATCAATGTATGTCTTTGTTCCTTGGTGACAGTGTATGTCCAAATACTTGGTGTAAGTGTATGTCTGTGTTACTGGGTATCAGTGTATGTCTTTGTGACTTGGTGTCAGTGTATGTCTTTGTTACTGGGTATCAGTGTGTGTCTTTGTGACTTGGTGTAAGTGTGTGTCTGTGTTACTGGGTATCAGTGTATGTCTTTGTTACTTGATGTCAGTGTATGTCTTTCTTACTTGGTGTCAGTGTATGTCTTTGTTACTTGGTGTCAGTGTATGTCTGTGTTACATGGTGTAAGTGTGTTTCTGTGTTACTGGGTATCAGTGCATGTCTTTGTTACTTGGTGTAAGTGTGTGTTTGTGTTACTGGGTATCAGTGTATGTCTTTGTTACTTGGTGTCAGTGTATGTCTTTGTTACTTGGTGTCAGTGTGTGTCTGTGTTACTGGGTGTCAGTGTGTGTCTGTGTTACTTGGTGTCCGTGTGTGTCTGTGTTACTGGGTGTCAGTGTATGTCTTTGTTACATGTTGTAAGTGTGTGTCTGTGTTACTGGGTATCAGTATCTGTCTTTGTTACTTGGTGTAAGTGTGTGCCTCTGTTACTGGGTATCAGTGTATGTCTTTGTTACTTGGTGCCAGTGTATGTCTGTGTTACTTGGTGTAAGTGTGTGTCTGTGTTACTGGGTATCAGTGTATGTCTTTGTGACTTGGTGTCAGTGTATGTCTTTGTTACTGGGTATCAGTGTGTTTCTTTGTGACTTGGTGTCAGTGTATGTCTTTGTTACTTGGTGTAAGTTTGTGTTTGTGTTACTGGGAATCAATGTATGTCTTTGTTACTTGGTGTATTTGTCTGACTTTGTTACTTGGTGTCTGTGTTTGTCTGTGTTACTTGCTGTAAGTGTGTGTCTTTGTTACTTGGTGTAAGTGTATGCCTTTGTTACTTGGTGTCAGTGTATGTCTTTGTTACTTGGTGTCGGCGTGTGTCTGTGTTACTGGGTGTCAGTGTATGTCTTTGTTACTGGGTGTCAGTGCATGTCTTTGTTACTTGGTGTAAGTGTGTGTCTGTGTTCCTGGGTATCAGTGTCTGTCTTTGTTACTTGGTGTAAGTGTGTGTCTGTGTTACTGGTATCAGTGTATGACTTTGATACTTGGTGTCAGTGTATGTCTGTGTTACTTGGTGTAAGTGTGTGACTGTGTTACTGTGTATCAGTGTATGTCTTTGTCACTTGGTGTCAGTGCATGTCTGTGTTACTTGGTGTCAGTGTGTGTCTTTGTGACTTGGTGTCAGTGTATGTCTTTGTTACTTGGTGTAAGTGTGTGTCTGTGTTACTTGGTATCAGTTTATGTCTTTGTGACTTGGTGTCAGTGTATGTCTTTGTTACTTGGTGTAAGTGTGTGTCTGTGTTACTGGGTATCAGTTTATGTCTTTGTTACTTGGTGTCAGTGTATGTCTTTGTTGCTGGGTATCAGTGTGTGTCTTTGTGACTTGGTGTCAGTGTATGTCTTTGTTACTTGGTGTCAGTGTGTGTCTGTGTTACTGGGTATCAATGTATGTCTTTGTTCCTTGGTGACAGTGTATGTCCAAATACTTGGTGTAAGTGTATGTCTGTGTTACTGGGTATCAGTGTATGTCTTTGTGACTTGGTGTCAGTGTATGTCTTTGTTACTGGGTATCAGTGTGTGTCTTTGTGACTTGGTGTAAGTGTGTGTCTGTGTTACTGGGTATCAGTGTATGTCTTTGTTACTTGATGTCAGTGTATGTCTTTGTTACTTGGTGTCAGTGTGTGTCTGTGTTACTGGGTATCAATGTATGTCTTTGTTCCTTGGTGTCAGTGTATGTCAAAATACTTGGTGTAAGTGTATGTCTTTGTTACTTGGTGTCGGTGTGTGTCTGTGTTACTGGGTGTCAGTGTATGTATTTGTTACTGGGTGTCAGTGTATGTCTTTGTTACTTGGTGTAAGTGTGTGACTGTGTTACTGTGTATCAGTGTATGTCTTTGTGACTTGGTGTCAGTGCATGTCTTTGTTACTGGGTGTCAGTGTGTGTCTTTGTGACTTGGTGTCAGTGTATGTCTTTTTTACTTGGTGTCAGTGTATGTCTTTGTTACTTGGTGTAAGTGTATGTCTTGGTTACTTGGTGTCAGTGTATGTCTTGGTTACTTGGTGTTAGTGTGTGTCTTTGTTACTTGGTGTCCGTGTGTGTCTGTGTTACTGGGTGTCAGTGTATGTCTTTGTTACATGTTGTAAGTGTGTGTCTGTGTTACTGGGTATCAGTATCTGCCTTTGTTACTTGGTGTCAGTGTATGTCTGTGTTACTTGGTGTAAGTGTGTGCCTGTGTTGATGGGTATCAGTGTCTGTCTTTGTTACTTGGTGCCAGTGTATGTCTGTGTTACTTAGTGTAAGTGTGTGTCTGTGTTACTGGGTACCAGTTTATGTCTTTTGTACTTGGTGCCAGTGTATGTCTGTATTACATGGTGTAAGTGTGTTTCTGTGTTACTGGGTATCAGTGTTTGTCTTTGTTACTTGGTGTAAGTGTGTGTCTGTGTTACTGGGTATCAGTGTATGTCTTTGTTACTTGGTGTCAGTGTATGTCTTTGTTACTGGGTGTCAGTGTGTGTCTGTGTTACTTGGTGTAAGTGTGTGTCTTTGTTACTTGGTGTCCGTGTGTGTCTGTGTTACTGGGTGCCAGTGTATGTCATTGTTACATGTTGTAAGTCTGTGTCTGTGTTACTGGGTGTCAGTATCTGTCTTTGTTAATTGATGTAAGTGTGTGCCTTTGTTACTGGGTATCACTGTATATCTTTGTTACTTGGTGCCAGTGTATGTCTGTGTTACTTGGTGTAAGTGTGTGTCTGTGTTACTGGGTATCAGTCTATGTCTTTGTGACTTGGTGTCAGTGTATGTCTTTGTTACTGGGTATCAGTTTGTGTCTTTGTGACTTGGTGTCAGTGTATGTCTTTGTTACTTGGTGTAAGTGTGTGTCTGTGTTACTGGGTATCAATGTATGTCTTTGTTCCTTGGTGTCAGTGTATGTCAAAATACTTCGTGTAAGTGTATGTCTTTGTTACTTGGTGTATGTGTCTGTCTTTGTTACTTGGTGTCAGTGTTTGTCTGTGTTACTTGGTGTAAGTGTGTGTCTTTGTTACTTGGTGTAAGTGTATGCCTTTGTTACTTGGTGTCAGTGTATGTCTTTGTTACTTGGGGTCGGTGTGTGTCTGTGTTACTGGGTGTCAGTGTATGTCTTTGTTACTGGGTGTCAGTGTATGACTTTGTTACTTGGTGAAAGTGTGTGTCTGTGTTACTGGGTATCAGTGTCTGTCTTTGTTACTTGGTGTAAGCGTGTGTCTGTGTTACTGGTATCAGTGCATGACTTTGATACTTGGTGTCAGTCTATGTCTGTGTTACTTGGTGTAAGTGTGTGACTGTGTTACTGTGTATCAGTGTATGTCTTTGTGACTTGGTGTAAGTGTGTGTCTGTGTTACTGGGTATCAGTGTATGTCATTGTTACTTGGTGTCAGTGTATGTCAGAATACTTGGTGTCAGTGTCAGTGTGTGTCTTTGAGACTTGGTGTCAGTGTTTGTCTTTGTTACTTGGTGTAAGTGTGTGTCTGTGTTACTGGGTATCAGTGTATGTCTTTGTTACTTGGTGTCAGTGTATGTCTTTGTTACTTGGTGTAAGTGTGTGTCTGTGTTACTGGGTATCAGTGTATGTCTGTGTTACTTGGTGTAAGTGTGTGTCTGTGTTACTGGGTATCAGTGTATGTCTTTGTGACTTGGTGTCAGTGTATGTCTTTGTTACTGGGTGTCAGTACGTGTCTTTGTGACTTGGTGTCATTGTATGTCTTTTTTAATTGGTGTAAGTGTGTGTCTGTGTTTCTGGGTATCAGTGTTTGTCGTTGTTACTTGGTGTCAGTGTATGTCAAAATACATGGTGTAACTGTATGCCTTTGTTACTTGGTGTAATTGTCTGTCTTTGTTACTTGGTGTCAGTGGATGTCTGTGTTACTTCGTGTAAGTGTGTGTCTTTGTTACTGGGTATCAGTGTATGTCTTTGTTACTTGGTGAAAGTGTATGTCTGTGTTACATGGTGTAAGTGTGTTTCTGTGTTACAGGGTATCAGTGTATGTCTTTGTTACTTGGTGTCAGTGTATGTCTTTGTTACTTGGTGTAAGTGTATGTCTTTGTTACCTGGTGTCCGTGTGTGTCTGTGTTACTGGGTGTCAGTGTATGTCTTTGTTACATGTTGTAAGTGTGTGTCTGTGTTACTGGGTATCAGTGTCTGTCTTTGTTACTTGGTGCCAGTGTATGTCTGTGTTACTTAGTGTAAGTGTGTGTCTGTGTTACTGGGTACCAGTGTATGTCTTTTGTACTTGGTGCCAGTGTATGTCTGTATTACATGGTGTAAGTGTGTTTCTGTGTTACTGGGTATCAGTGTTTGTCTTTGTTACTTGGTGTAAGTGTGTGTCTGTGTTACTGGGTATCAGTGTATGTCTTTGTTACTTGGTGTCAGTGTATGTCTTTGTTACTGGGTGTCAGTGTGTGTCTGTGTTACTTGGTGTAAGTGTGTGTTTTGTTACTTGGTGTCCGTGTGTGTCTGTGTTACTGGGTATCAGTGTATGTCATTGTTACATGTTGTAAGTCTGTGTCTGTGTTACTGGGTATCAGTATCTGTCTTTGTTAATTGATGTAAGTGTGTGCCTTTGTTACTGGGTATCAGTGTATGTCTTTGTTACTTGGTGCCAGTGTATGTCTGTGTTACTTGGTGTAAGTGTGTGTCTGTGTTACTGGGTATCAGTCTATGTCTTTGTGACTTGGTGTCAGTGTATGTCTTTGTTACTGGGTATCAGTTTGTGTCTTTGTGACTTGGTGTCAGTGTATGTCTTTGTTACTTGGTGTAAGTGTGTGTCTGTGTTACTGGGTATCAATGTATGTCTTTGTTCCTTGTTGTCAGTGTATGTCAAAATACTTCGTGTAAGTGTATGTCTTTGTTACTTGGTGTATGTGTCTGTCTTTGTTACTTGGTGTCAGTGTTTGTCTGTGTTACTTGGTGTAAGTGTGTGTCTTTGTTACTTGGTGTAAGTGTATGCCTTTGTTACTTGGTGTCAGTGCATGTCTTTGTTACTTGGGGTCGGTGTGTGTCTGTGTTACTGGGTGTCAGTGTATGTCTTTGTTACTGGGTGTCAGTGTATGACTTTGTTACTTGGTGAAAGTGTGTGTCTGTGTTACTGGGTATCAGTGTCTGTCTTTGTTACTTGGTGTAAGCGTGTGTCTGTTTTACTGGTATCAGTGCATGACTTTGATACTTGGTGTCAGTCTATGTCTGTGTTACTTGGTGTAAGTGTGTGACTGTGTTACTGTGTATCAGTGTATGTCTTTGTGACTTGGTGTAAGTGTGTGTCTGTGTTACTGGGTATCAGTGTATGTCATTGTTACTTGGTTTCAGTGTATGTCAGAATACTTGGTGTCAGTGTCAGTGTGTGTCTTTGAGACTTGGTGTCAGTGTTTGTCTTTGTTACTTGGTGTAAGTGTGTGTCTGTGTTACTGGGTATCAGTGTATGTCTTTGTTACTTGGTGTCAGTGTATGTCTTTGTTACTTGGTGTAAGTGTGTGTCTGTGTTACTGGGTATCAGTGTATGTCTGTGTTACTTGGTGTAAGTGTGTGTCTGTGTTACTGGGTATCAGTGTATGTCTTTGTGACTTGGTGTCAGTGTATGTCTTTGTTACTGGGTGTCAGTACGTGTCTTTGTGACTTGGTGTCATTGTATGTCTTTTTTAATTGGTGTAAGTGTGTGTCTGTGTTTCTGGGTATCAGTGTTTGTCTTTGTTACTTGGTGTCAGTGTATGTCAAAATACATGGTGTAACTGTATGCCTTTGTTACTTGGTGTAATTGTCTGTCTTTGTTACTTGGTGTCAGTGGATGTCTGTGTTACTTCGTGTAAGTGTGTGTCTTTGTTACTGGGTATCAGTGTATGTCTTTGTTACTTGGTGAAATTGTATGTCTGTGTTACATGGTGTAAGTGTGTTTCTGTGTTACTGGGTATCAGTGTATGTCTTTGTTACTTGGTGTCAGTGTATGTCTTTGTTACTTGGTGTAAGTGTATGTCTTTGTTACCTGGTGTCCGTGTGTGTCTGTGTTACTGGGTGTCAGTGTATGTCTTTGTTACATGTTGTAAGTGTGTGTCTGTGTTACTGGGTATCAGTATCTGTCTTTGTTACTTAGTGTCAGTGTATGTCTGTGTTACTTGGTGTAAGTGTGTGCCTGTGTTACTGGGTATCAGTGTATGTCTTTGTTCCTTGGTGTCAGTGTATGTCTGTGTTACTTGGTGTAAGTGTATTTCTGTGTTACTGGGTATCAGTGTATGTCTTTGTTACTTGGTGTAAGTGTGTGTCTGTGTTACTGGGTATCAGTGTATGTCTTTGTTACTTGGTGTCAGTGTATGTCTTTGTTACTTGGAGTAAGTGTATGTCTTTGTTACTGGGTGTCAGTGTGTGGTCTGTGTTACTTGCTGTAAGTGTGTGTCTTTGTTACTTGGTGTCAGTGTGTGTCTGTTACTTGGTGTAAGTGTATGTCTTTGTTACTTGGTGTCAGTGTATGTCAAAATACTTGGTGTAAATGTATGCCTTTGTTACTTGGTGTAATTGTCTGTCTTTGTTACTTGGTGTCAGTGGATGTCTGTGTTACTTGGAGTAAGTGTGTGTCTTTGTTACTTCGTGTAAGTGTATGCCTTTGTTACTTGATGTCAGTGTATGTCTTTGTTACTTGGTGTCAGTGTATGTTTTTGTTACTTGATGTAAGTGTATGTCTTTGTTACTTGGTGTCAGTGTATGTCGTTGTTACTTGGTGTAAGTGTGTGTCTGTGTTACTGGGTGTCAGTGTGTGTCTGTGTTACTTAGTGTAAGTGTGTGTCTTTGTTACTTGGTGTCCGTGTGTGTCTGTGTTACTGGGTGTCAGTGTATGTCATTGTTACATGTTGTCAGTGTGTGCCTGTGTTACTGGGTATCAGTATCTGTCTTTGTTACTTGGTGTAAGGGTGTGCCTGTGTTACTGGGTATCAGTGTATGTCTTTGTTACTTGGTGCCAGTGTATGTCTTTGTTACTTGGTGTCAGTGTATGTCTGTGTTACTTGGTGAAAGTGTGTGTCTGTGTTACTGGGTATCAGTGTATGTCTTTGTTACTTGGTGCCAGTGTATGTCTGTGTTACATGGTGTAAGTGTGTTTCTGTGTTACTGGGTATCAGTGTATGTCTTTGTTACTTGGTGTCACTCTATGTCTTTGTTACTTGGTGTACGTGTATGTCTTTGTTGCTTGGTGTCAGTGTATGTCTTTGTTACTTGGTGTCAGTGTATGTCTTTGTTACTTGGTGTCCGTGTGTGTCTGTGTTACTGGGTGTCAGTGTATGTCATTGTTACATGTTGTCAGTGTGTGCCTGTGTTACTGGGTATCAGTATCTGTCTTTGTTACTTGGTGTAAGGGTGTGCCTGTGTTACTGGGTATCAGTGTATGTCTTTGTTACTTGGTGTCAGTGTATGTCTTTGTTACTTGGTGTACGTGTATGTCTTTGTTACTTGGTGTCAGTGTATGTCTTTGTTACTTGGTGTCAGTGTGTGTCTGTGTTACTTGGTGTAAGTGTGTGTCTGTGTTACTTGGTGTAAGTGTGTGTCTGTGTTACTGGGTGTCAGTGTATGTCATTGTTACATGTTGTAAGTGTGTGCCTGTGTTACTGGATATCAGTATCTGTCTTTGTTACTTGGTGTAAGTGTGTGCCTGTGTTACTGGGTATCAGTGTATGTCTTTGTTACTTGGTGCCAGTGTATGTCTGTGTTACTTGGTGTAAGTGTGTGTCTGTGCTACTGGGTATCAATGTATGTCTTTGTTACTTGGTGTCAGTGTATGTCAAAATACCTGGTGTAAGTGTATGTCTTTGTTACTTGGTGTATTTGTCTGTCTTTGTTACTTGGTGTCAGTGTTTGTCTGTGTTACTTGGTGCAAGTGTGTGTCTTTGTTACGTGGTGTCAGTGTATCTCTTTGTTACTTGGTGTCGGTGTGTGTCTGTGTTACTGGGTGTCAGTGTATGTCTTTGTTACTGGGTGTCAGTGTATGTCTTTGTTACTTGGTGTAAGTGTGTGTCTGTGTTACTGGGTATCAGTGTCTGTCTTTGTTACTTGGTGTAAGTGTGTGTCTGTGTTACTGGTATCAGTGTATGACTTTGATACTTGGTGTCAGTGTATGTCTGTGTTACTTGGTGTAAGTGTGTGACTGTGTTACTGTGTATCAGTGTATGTCTTTGTGACTTGGTGTCAGTGTATGTCTTTGTTACTGGGTGTCAGTGTGTGTCTTTGTAACTTGGTGTCAGTGTATGTCTTTGTTACTTGGTGTAAATGTGTGTCTGTGTTACTGGGTATCAGTGTATGACATTGTTACTTGATGTCAGTGTATGTCAAAATACTTGGTGTCATTGTCAGTGTATGTCTTTGAGACTTGGTGTCAGTGTTTGTCTTTGTTACTTGGTGTAAGTGTGTGTCTGTGTTACTGGGTATCAGTGTATGTCTTTGTTACTTGGTGTCTGTGTATGTCTTTGTTACTTGGTGTAAGTGTGTGTCTGTGTTACTGGGTGTCAGTGTATGTCTGTGTTACTTGGTGTAAGTGTGTGTCTGTGTTACTGGGTATCAGTGTATGTCTTTGTGACTTGGTGTCATTGTATGTCTTTGTTAATTGGTGTAAGTGTGTGTCTGTGTTACTGGGTATCAGTGTATGCCTGTGTTACTTGGTGTAAGTGTGTGTCTGTGTTACTGGGTATCAGTGTATGTCTTTGTTACTTGGTGTCAGTGTATGTCAAAATACTTGGTGTAAGTGGATGCTTTTGTGACTTGGTGTAATTGTCTGTCTTTGTTATTTGGTGTCAATGTATGTCTGTGTTACTTGGTGTAAGTGTGTGTCTTTGTTACTTGGTGTAAGTGTTTGCCTTTGTTACTTGGTGTCAGTGTATGTCTTTGTTACTTGGTGTCAGTGTGTGTATGTGTTACTTGGTGTAAGTGTGTGTCTTTGTTACTTGGTGTAAGTGTTTGCCTTTGTTACTTGGTGTCAGTGTATGTCTTTGTTACTTGGTGTCAGTGTGTGTATGTGTTACTTCGTGTAAGTTTATGTCTTTGTTACTTGGTGTCAGTGTCTGTCGTTGTTACTTGGTGTAAGTGTGTGTCTATGTTACTGGTTATCAGAGTATGTCTTTGTGACTCGGTGTCCGTGCATGTCTTTGTTACTGGGTTTCAGTGTAGTCTTTGTTACTTGGTGACAGTGTGTGTCTGTGTGTCAGTGTATGTCTTTGTTACTGTGTATCAGTGTTTCTCTCTTACTTGGTGTCAGTGAGTGTTTGTTTGTGTTACTGGGTGTCAGTATTTAGTTTAGTGATACAGCACTGAAACAGGCCCTTTTGCCAACCGAGTCTTTGCCGACCATCAACCACCCATTTATACTAATCCTACACTAATCCCGTATTCCTATCACATCCCCACCTGTCCCTATCTATTTCCCAACCACCTACCTGTACTAGGGTCCATTTTCATGCCCAATTAACCTATCAACCTGCAAGTCTTTGGCATGCGGGAGGAAACCGGAGCTCTCGGAGGAAACTCACGCAGACACAGGGAGAACTTGCAAACTCCGCACAGGCAGTACCCAGAATCGAGCCGGGGTCCCTGGAGCTGTGAGGCTGCTAACCACTGTGCCAATGTGCCGCCCAGTGTGTGTCAGTGTTACTGGGTATCAGTGTATGTCTTTGTTACTTGGTGTAAGTGTGTGTCTGTGTTACTGGGTAACTGCGTATGTCTTTGTTACTTGGTGTCAGTGTATGTCTGTGTTACTTGGTGTAAGTGTATGTCTTTGTTACTTGGTGTCAGTGTATGTCTTTGTTACTTGGTGTAAGTGTGTGTCTGTGTTACTGGGTATCAGTGTATATCTTTGTTAGTTGGCGTAAGTGTGTGTCTGTGTTACTGGGTATCAGTGCATGTCTTTGCTACATGGTGACAGTGTATGATTGTGTTACGTGGTGTAAGTGTGTGTCTTTGTTACTTGGTGTAATTGTATGTCTGTGTTACTTGGTGTAAGTGTGTGTCTTTGTTACTTGGAGTCAGTGTATGTCTTTGTTACTTGGTGTCAGTGTATGTCTGTGTTTCATGGTGTCAGAGTGTGTCTTTGTTACGGGGTGTCAGTGTATGTCTTTGTTACTTGGTGACACTGTGTGTCTTTGTTAGGCTTTTTTACTTGGTGTCAGTGTGTGTCTGTGTATGTCCCTGTTACTGTGTGTCAGTTTTTCTCTATGTTACTGGGTGTCAGTGTGTGTTTGTTTGTGTTACTGGGTGTAAGTATGTGTCTGTTACTTGGTGTAAATGTATGTCTTTGTTACTTGGTGTCAGTGTATGTCAAAATACCTGGTGTAAGTGTATGTCTTTGTTACTTGGTGTATTTGTCTGTCTTTGTTACTTGGTGTCAGTGTTTGCCTGTGTTACTTGGTGCAAGTGTGTGTCTTTGTTACGTGGTGTCAGTGTATCTCTTTGTTACTTGGTGTCGGTGTGTGTCTGTGTTACTGGGTGTCAGTGTATGTCTTTGTTACTGGGTGTCAGTGTATGTCTTTGTTACTTGGTGTAAGTGTGTGTCTGTGTTACTGGGTATCAGTGTCTGTCTTTGTTACTTGGTGTAAGTGTGTGTCTGTGTTACTGGTATCAGTGTATGACTTTGATACTTGGTGTCAGTGTATGTCTGTGTTACTTGGTGTAAGTGTGTGACTGTGTTACTGTGTATCAGTGTATGTCTTTGTGACTTGGTGTCAGTGTATGTCTTTGTTACTGGGTGTCAGTGTGTGTCTTTGTAACTTGGTGTCAGTGTATGTCTTTGTTACTTGGTGTAAGTGTGTGTCTGTGTTACTGGGTATCAGTGTATGACATTGTTAATTGATGTCAGTGTATGTCATAATACTTGGTGTCATTGTCAGTGTATGTCTTTGAGACTTGGTGTCAGTGTTTGTCTTTGTTACTTGGTGTAAGTGTGTGTCTGTGTTACTGGGTATCAGTGTATGTTTTTGTTACTTGCTGTCTGTGTATGTCTTTGTTACTTGGTGTAAGTGTGTGTCTGTGTTACTGGGTGTCAGTGTATGTCTGTGTTACTTGGTGTAAGTGTGTGTCTGTGTTACTGGGTATCAGTGTATGTCTTTGTGACTTGGTGTCATTGTATGTCTTTGTTAATTGGTGTAAGTGTGTGTCTGTGTTACTGGGTATCAGTGTATGTCTGTGTTACTTGGTGTAAGTGTGTGTCTGTGTTACTGGGTATCAGTGTATGTCTTTGTTACTTGGTGTCAGTGTATGTCAAAATACTTGGTGTAAGTGGATGCTTTTTTGACTTGGTGTAATTGTCTGTCTTTGTTATTTGGTGTCAATGTATGTCTGTGTTACTTGGTGTAAGTGTGTGTCTTTGTTACTTGGTGTAAGTGTTTGCCTTTGTTACTTGGTGTCAGTGTATGTCTTTGTTACTTGGTGTCAGTGTGTGTATGTGTTACTTGGTGTAAGTGTGTGTCTTTGTTACTTGGTGTAAGTGTTTGCCTTTGTTACTTGGTGTCAGTGTATGTCTTTGTTACTTGGTGTCAGTGTGTGTATGTGTTACTTCGTGTAAGTTTATGTCTTTGTTACTTGGTGTCAGTGTCTGTCGTTGTTACTTGGTGTAAGTGTGTGTCTATGTTACTGGTTATCAGAGTATGTCTTTGTGACTCGGTGTCCGTGCATGTCTTTGTTACTGGGTTTCAGTGTAGTCTTTGTTACTTGGTGACAGTGTGTGTCTGTGTGTCAGTGTATGTCTTTGTTACTGTGTATCAGTGTTTCTCTCTTACTTGGTGTCAGTGAGTGTTTGTTTGTGTTACTGGGTGTCAGTATTTAGTTTAGTGATACAGCACTGAAACAGGCCCTTTTGCCAACCGAGTCTTTGCCGACCATCAACCACCCATTTATACTAATCCTACACTAATCCCGTATTCCTATCACATCCCCACCTGTCCCTATCTATTTCCCAACCACCTACCTGTACTAGGGTCCATTTTCATGCCCAATTAACCTATCAACCTGCAAGTCTTTGGCATGCGGGAGGAAACCGGAGCTCTCGGAGGAAACTCACGCAGACACAGGGAGAACTTGCAAACTCCGCACAGGCAGTACCCAGAATCGAGCCGGGGTCCCTGGAGCTGTGAGGCTGCTAACCACTGTGCCAATGTGCCGCCCAGTGTGTGTCAGTGTTACTGGGTATCAGTGTATGTCTTTGTTACTTGGTGTAAGTGTGTGTCTGTGTTACTGGGTAACTGCGTATGTCTTTGTTACTTGGTGTCAGTGTATGTCTGTGTTACTTGGTGTAAGTGTGTGTCTTTGTTACTTGGTGTAATTGTATATCTTTGTTACTTGGTGTCAGTGTATGTCTGTGTTACTTGGTGTAAGTGTATGTCTTTGTTACTTGGTGTCAGTGTATGTCTTTGTTACTTGGTGTAAGTGTGTGTCTGTGTTACTGGGTATCAGTGTATATCTTTGTTACTTGGCGTAAGTGTGTGTCTGTGTTCCTGGGTATCAGTGCATGTCTTTGCTACATGGTGACAGTGTATGATTGTGTTACGTGGTGTAAGTGTGTGTCTTTGTTACTTGGTGTAATTGTATGTCTGTGTTACTTGGTGTAAGTGTGTGTCTTTGTTACTTGGAGTCAGTGTATGTCTTTGTTACTTGGTGTCAGTGTATGTCTGTGTTTCATGGTGTCAGAGTGTGTCTTTGTTACGGGGTGTCAGTGTATGTCTTTGTTACTTGGTGACACTGTGTGTCTTTGTTAGGCTTTTTTACTTGGTGTCAGTGTGTGTCTGTGTATGTCCCTGTTACTGTGTGTCAGTTTTTCTCTATGTTACTGGGTGTCAGTGTGTGTTTGTTTGTGTTACTGGGTGTAAGTATGTGTCTGTTACTTGGTGTAAATGTATGTCTTTGTTTCTTGTTGTCAGTGTATGTCTTTGTTACATGGTGTCAGTGTTTGTCTTTGTTACTTGGTGTAAGTGTGTGTCTGTGTTACTGGGTATCAGTGTAAGTCTTTGTGACTTGGTGTAAGTGTATGTCTTTGTTACTTGGTGTCATTGTATGTCTGTGTTACTGGGTATCAGTGCATGTCTTTGTTACATGGTGTCAGTGTATGTCTGTGTTACTTGGTGGAAGTGTGTGTCTTTGTTACTTGGTGTAATTGTATGTCTTTGTTTCTTGGTGTCGGTGTGTGTCTGTGTTACTGGGTGTCAGTGTATGTCTTTGTTACTGGGTGTCAGTGTATGTCTTTGTTACTTGGTGTAAGTGTGTGTCTGTGTTACTGGGTATCAGTGTCTGTCTTTGTTACTTGGTGTAAGTGTGTGTCTGTGTTGCTGGTATCAGTGTATGACTTTGATACTTGGTGTCAGTGTATGTCTGTGTTACTTGGTGTAAGTGTGTGACTGTGTTACTGTGTATCAGTGTATGTCTTTGTGACTTGGTGTCAGTGTATGTCTTTGTTACTGGGTGTCAGTGTGTGTCTTTGTAACTTGGTGTCAGTGTATGTCTTTGTTACTTGGTGTAAGTGTGTGTCTGTGTTACTGGGTATCAGTGTATGTCATTGTTACTTGATGTCAGTGTATGTCAAAATACTTGGTGTCAGTGTCAGTGTATGTCTTTGAGACTTGGTGTCAGTGTTTGTCTTTGTTACTTGGTGTAAGTGTGTGTCTGTGTTACTGGGTATCAGTGTATGTCTTTGTTACTTGGTGTCTGTGTATGTCTTTGTTACTTGGTGTAAGTGTGTGTCTGTGTTACTGGGTGTCAGTGTATGTCTGTGTTACTTGGTGTAAGTGTGTGTCTGTGTTACTGGGTATCAGTGTATGTCTTTGTGACTTGGTGTCATTGTATGTGTTTGTTAATTGGTGTAAGTGTGTGTCTGTGTTACTGGGTATCAGTGTATGTCTTTGTTACTTGGTGTCAGTGTATGTCAAAATACTTGGTGTAAGTGTATGCTTTTGTGACTTGGTGTAATTGTCTGTCTTTGTTATTTGGTGTCAATGTATGTCTGTGTTACTTGGTGTAAGTGTGTGTCTTTGTTACTTGGTGTAAGTGTTTGCCTTTGTTACTTGGTGTCAGTGTATGTCTTTGTTACTTGGTGTCAGTGTGTGTATGTGTTACTTCGTGTAAGTTTATGTCTTTGTTACTTGGTGTCAGTGTCTGTCGTTGTTACTTGGTGTAAGTGTGTGTCTATGTTACTGGTTATCAGTGTATGTCTTTGTGACTCGTTGTCCGTGCATGTCTTTGTTACTGGGTGTCAGTGTATGTCTTTGTTACTTGGTGACAGTGTGTGTCTGTGTGTCAGTGTATGTCTTTGTGACTCGGTGTCCGTGCATGTCTTTGTTTCTTGTTGTCAGTGTATGTCTTTGTTACATGGTGTCAGTGTTTGTCTTTGTTACTTGGTGTAAGTGTGTGTCTGTGTTACTGGGTATCAGTGTATGTCTTTGCGACTTGATGTCAGTGTATGTCTTTGTTACTGTGTGTCAGTGTATGTCTTTGTTACTTGGTGTAAGTGTATGTCTTTGTTACTTGGTGTCATTGTATGTCTGTGTTACGGGGTATCAGTGCATGTCTTTGTTACATGGTGTCAGTGTATGTCTGTGTTACTTGGTGGAAGTGTGTGTCTTTGTTACTTGGTGTAATTGTATGTCTTTGTTTCTTGGTGTCGGTGTGTGTCTGTGTTACTGGGTGTCAGTGTATGTCTTTGTTACTGGGTGTCAGTGTATGTCTTTGTTACTTGGTGTAAGTGTGTGTCTGTGTTACTGGGTATCAGTGTCTGTCTTTGTTACTTGGTGTAAGTGTGTGTCTGTGTTGCTGGTATCAGTGTATGACTTTGATACTTGGTGTCAGTGTATGTCTGTGTTACTTGGTGTAAGTGTGTGACTGTGTTACTGTGTATCAGTGTATGTCTTTGTGACTTGGTGTCAGTGTATGTCTTTGTTACTGGGTGTCAGTGTGTGTCTTTGTAACTTGGTGTCAGTGTATGTCTTTGTTACTTGGTGTAAGTGTGTGTCTGTGTTACTGGGTATCAGTGTATGTCTTTGTGACTTGGTGTCATTGTATGTGTTTGTTAATTGGTGTAAGTGTGTGTCTGTGTTACTGGGTATCAGTGTATGTCTTTGTTACTTGGTGTCAGTGTATGTCAAAATACTTGGTGTAAGTGTATGCTTTTGTGACTTGGTGTAATTGTCTGTCTTTGTTATTTGGTGTCAATGTATGTCTGTGTTACTTGGTGTAAGTGTGTGTCTTTGTTACTTGGTGTAAGTGTTTGCCTTTGTTACTTGGTGTCAGTGTATGTCTTTGTTACTTGGTGTCAGTGTGTGTATGTGTTACTTCGTGTAAGTTTATGTCTTTGTTACTTGGTGTCAGTGTCTGTCGTTGTTACTTGGTGTAAGTGTGTGTCTATGTTACTGGTTATCAGTGTATGTCTTTGTGACTCGTTGTCCGTGCATGTCTTTGTTACTGGGTGTCAGTGTATGTCTTTGTTACTTGGTGACAGTGTGTGTCTGTGTGTCAGTGTATGTCTTTGTGACTCGGTGTCCGTGCATGTCTTTGTTTCTTGTTGTCAGTGTTTGTCTTTGTTACTTGGTGTAAGTGTGTGTCTGTGTTACTGGGTATCAGTGTATGTCTTTGTGACTTGATGTCAGTGTATGTCTTTGTTACTGTGTGCCAGTGTATGTCTTTGTTACTTGGTGTAAGTGTATGTCTTTGTTACTTGGTGTCATTGTATGTCTGTGTTACTGGGTATCAGTGCATGTCTTTGTTACATGGTGTCAGTGTATGTCTGTGTTACTTGGTGGAAGTGTGTGTCTTTGTTACTTGGTGTAATTGTATGTCTTTGTGACTTGGTGTCAGTGTATGTCTGTGTTACTTGGTGTAAGTGTATGTCTTTGTTACTTGGTGTCAGTGTATGTCTTTGTTACTTGGTGTACGTGTGTGTCTGTGTTACTGGGTATCAGTGTATGTCTGTGTTAATGGGGGTCAGTGTGTGTTTGTGTTACTGGGGGCCAGTGTGTGTTTCTAACTGGGTGTCAGTGTGTGTGTTGCTGGGTGTAAGTGTGTGTCTGTGTTACTGGCTATCAGGGTATGTCTTTGTTACTTGGTGTCTGTGCATGTCTGTGTTACTTGGTGTAAGTGTGTGACTGTGTTACTGGGTGTCAGTGTGTGTCTTTGTGACTTGGTGTCAGTGTATGTCTTTGTTACTTGGTGTCAGTGTATGTCAAAATACTTGGTGTAAGTGTATGCTTTTGTGACTTGGTGTAATTGTCTGTCTTTGTTATTTGGTGTCAATGTATGTCTGTGTTACTTGGTGTAAGTGTGTGTCTTTGTTACTTGGTGTCAGTGTATGTCAAAATACTTGGTGTAAGTGTATGCTTTTGTGACTTGGTGTAATTGTCTGTCTTTGTTATTTGGTGTCAATGTATGTCTGTGTTACTTGGTGTAAGTGTGTGTCTTTGTTACTTGGTGTAAGTGTTTGCCTTTGTTACTTGGTGTCAGTGTATGTCTTTGTTACTTGGTGTCAGTGTGTGTATGTGTTACTTCGTGTAAGTTTATGTCTTTGTTACTTGGTGTCAGTGTCTGTAGTTGTTACTTGGTGTAAGTGTGTGTCTATGTTACTGGTTATCAGTGTATGTCTTTGTGACTCGGTGTCCGTGCATGTCTTTGTTACTGGGTGTTAGTGTATGTCTTTGTTACTTGGTGACAGTGTGTGTCTGTGTGTCAGTGTATGTCTTTGTGACTCGGTGTCCGTGCATGTCTTTGTTTCTTGTTTTTAGTGTATGTCTTTGTTACGTGGTGTCAGTGTTTGTCTTTGTTACTTGGTGTAAGTGTGTGTCTGTGTTACTGGGTATCAGTGTATGTCTTTGTGACTTGATGTCTGTGTATGTCTTTGTTACTGTGTGTCAGTGTATGTCTTTGTTACTTGGTGTAAGTGTATGTCTTTGTTACTTGGTGTCATTGTATGTCTGTGTTACTGGGTATCAGTGCATGTCTTTGTTACATGGTGTCAGTGTATGTCTGTGTTACTTGGTGGAAGTGTGTGTCTTTGTTACTTGGTGTAATTGTATGTCTTTGTGACTTGGTGTCAGTGTATGTCTGTGTTACTTGGTGTAAGTGTATGTCTTTGTTACTTGGTGTCAGTGTATGTCTTTGTTACTTGGTGTACGTGTGTGTCTGTGTTACTGGGTATCAGTGTATGTCTGTGTTACTGGGGGTCAGTGTGTGTTTGTGTTACTGGGGGCCAGTGTGTTTTTCTAACTGGGTGTCAGTGTGTGTGTTGCTGGGTGTAAGTGTGTGTCTGTGTTACTGGCTATCAGGGTATGTCTTTGTTACTTGGGGTAAGTGTATGTCTTAGTTACTTGGTGTAAGAGTGTGTTTGTGTTACTTGTTGTCAGTGGATGTCTTATTTACTTGGTGTCAGTGTATTTCTTTGTTACTTGGTGTAAGTGTATGTCTTTGTTACTTGGTATAAGCGTGTGTCTTTGTTACTTGGTGTTAGTGTGTGTCTTTGTTACTTGGTGTAAGTGTGTGCCTTTGTTACTTGGTGTAAGTGTGTGTCTTTGTTAAAGGGTGTCAGTGTGTGTCTGTGTTACTTGGTGTAAGTGTGTGCCTTTGTTACTTGGTGTCCGTGTGTGTCTGTGTTACTGGGTATCAGTGTCTGTCTTTGTTACTTGGTGACAGTGTGTGTCTGTGTGTCAGTGTATGTCTTTGTGACTCGGTGTCCGTGCATGTCTTTGTTTCTTGTTGTCAGTGTATGTCTTTGTTACATGGTGTCAGTGTTTGTCTTTGTTACTTGGTGTAAGTGTGTGTCTGTGTTACTGGGTGTCAGTGTATGTCTGTGTTACTTGGTGTAAGTGTGTGTCTGTGTTACTGGGTATCAGTGTATGTCTTTGTGACTTGGTGTCATTGTATGTCTTTGTTAATTGGTGTAAGTGTGTGTCTGTGTTACTGGGTATCAGTGTATGTCTTTGTTACTTGGTGTCAGTGTATGTCAAAATACTTGGTGTAAGTGGATGCTTTTGTGACTTGGTGTAATTGTCTGTCTTTGTTATTTGGTGTCAATGTATGTCTGTGTTACTTGGTGTAAGTGTGTGTCTTTGTTACTTGGTGTAAGTGTTTGCCTTTGTTACTTGGTGTCAGTGTATGCCTTTGTTACTTGGTGTCAGTGTGTGTATGTGTTACTTCGTGTAAGTTTATGTCTTTGTTACTTGGTGTCAGTGTCTGTCGTTGTTACTTGGTGTAAGTGTGTGTCTATGTTACTGGTTATCAGAGTATGTCTTTGTGACTCGGTGTCCGTGCATGTCTTTGTTACTGGGTGTCAGTGCAGTCTTTGTTACTTGGTGACAGTGTGTGTCTGTGTGTCAGTGTATGTCTTTGTTACTGTGTATCAGTGTTTATCTGTTACTTGGTGTCAGTGAGTGTTTGTTTGTGTTACTGTGTGTCAGTATTTAGTTTAGTGATGCAGCACTGAAACAGGCCCTTTTGCCAACCGAGTCTTTGCCGACCATCAACCACCCATTTATACTAATCCTACACTAATCCCGTATTCCTATCACATCCCCACCTGTCCCTATCTATTTCCCTACCACCTACCTGTACTAGGGTCCATTTTCATGTCCAATTAACCTATCAACCTGCAAGTCTTTGGCATGCGGGAGGAAACCGGAGCTCTCGGAGGAAACTCACGCAGACACAGGGAGAACTTGCAAACTCCGCACAGGCAGTACCCAGAATCGAGCCGTGGTCCCTGGAGCTGTGAGGCTGCTAACCACTGTGCCAATGTGCCGCCCAGTGTGTGTCAGTGTTACTGGGTATCAGTGTATGTCTTTGTTACTTGGTGTAAGTGTGTGTCTGTGTTACTGGGTAACTGCGTATGTCTTTGTTACTTGGTGTCAGTGTATGTCTGTGTTACTTGGTGTAAGTGTGTGTCTTTGTTACTTGGTGTAATTGTATATCTTTGTTACTTGGTGTCAGTGTATGTCTGTGTTACCTGGTGTAAGTGTATGTCTTTGTTACTTGGTGTCAGTGTATGTCTTTGTTACTTGGTGTAAGTGTGTGTCTGTGTTACTGGGTATCAGTGTATATCTTTGTTACTTGGCGTAAGTGTGTGTCTGTGTTACTGGGTATCAGTGCATGTCTTTCCTACATGGTGACAGTGTATGATTGTGTTACGTGGAGTAAGTGTGTGTCTTTGTTACTTGGTGTAATTGTATGTCTGTGTTACTTGGTGTAAGTGTGTGTCTTTGTTACTTGGAGTCAGTGTATGTCTTTGTTACTTGGTGTCAGTGTATGTCTGTGTTTCATGGTGTCAGAGTGTGTCTTTGTTACTGGGTGTCAGTGTATGTCTTTGTTACTTGGTGACACTGTGTGTCTTTGTTAGGCTTTGTTACTTGGTGTCAGTGTGTGTCTGTGTATGTCCCTGTTACTGTGTGTCAGTTTTGCTCTGTGTTACTGGGTGTCAGAGTGTGTTTGTTTGTGTTACTGGGTGTCAGTATGTGTCTGTTACTTGGTGTAAATGTATGTCTTTGTTTCTTGTTGTCAGTGTATGTCTTTGTTACATGGTGTCAGTGTTTGTCTTTGTGACTTGGTGTAAGTGTATGTCTTTGTTACTTGGTGTCATTGTATGTCTGTGTTACTGGGTATCAGTGCATGTCTTTGTTACATGGTGTCAGTGTATGTCTGTGTTACTTGGTGTAAGTGTGTGACTGTGTTACTGGGTATCAGTGTTTGTCTTTGTTAATTGGTGTCAGTGTATGTCTGTGTTACTTGGTGTAAGTGTGTGACTGTGTTACTGTGTATCAGTGTATGTCTTTGTGACTTGGTGTCAGTGTATGTCTTTGTTACTGGGTGTCAGTGTGTGTCTTTGTAACTTGGTGTCAGTGTATGTCTTTGTTACTTGGTGTAAGTGTGTGTCTGTGTTACTGGGCATCAGTGTATGTCATTGTTACTTGATGTC
The DNA here is from genome assembly GCF_036365525.1 of Heterodontus francisci. Taxonomy (NCBI): domain Eukaryota; kingdom Metazoa; phylum Chordata; class Chondrichthyes; order Heterodontiformes; family Heterodontidae; genus Heterodontus; species Heterodontus francisci. The sequence continues at coordinate 21,513,226 of NW_027141852.1, read as the reverse complement.
AGTGTATGTCAAAATACTTGGTGTCAGTGTCAGTGTATGTCTTTGAGACTTGGTGTCAGTGTTTGTCTTTGTTACTTGGTGTAAGTGTGTGTCTGTGTTACTGGGTATCAGTGTATGTCTTTGTTACTTGGTGTCTGTGTATGTCTTTGTTACTTGGTGTAAGTGTGTGTCTGTGTTACTGGGTGTCAGTGTATGTCTGTGTTACTTGGTGTCAGTGTGTGTCTGTGTTACTGGGTATCAGTGTATGTCTTTGTGACTTGGTGTCATTGTATGTGTTTGTTAATTGGTGCAAGTGTGTGTCTGTGTTACTGGGTATCAGTGTATGTCTTTGTTACTTGGTGTCAGTGTATGTCAAAATACTTGGTTTTAAGTGTATGCTTTTGTGACTTGGTGTAATTGTCTGTCTTTGTTACTTGGTGTCAATGTATGTCTGTGTTACTTGGTGTAAGTGTGTGTCTTTGTTACTTGGTGTAAGTGTTTGCCTTTGTTACTTGGTGTCAGTGTATGTCTTTGTAACTTGGTGTCAGTGTGTGTATGTGTTACTTCGTGTAAGTTTCTGTCTTTGTTACTTGGTGTCAGTGTCTGTCGTTGTTACTTGGTGTAAGTGTGTGTCTATGTTACTGGTTATCAGTGTATGTCTTTGTGACTCGGTGTCCGTGCATGTCTTTGTTACTGGGTGTCAGTGTACGTATTTGTTACTTGGTGACAGTGTGTGTCTGTGTGTCAGTGTATGTCTTTGTGACTCGGTGTCCGTGCATGTCTTTGTTTCTTGTTGTCAGTGTATGTCTTTGTTACATGGTGTCAGTGTTTGTCTTTGTTACTTGGTGTAAGTGTGTGTCTGTGTTACTGGGTGTCAGTGTATGTCTGTGTTACTTGGTGTAAGTGTGTGTCTGTGTTACTGGGTATCAGTGTATGTCTTTGTGACTTGGTGTCATTGTATGTCTTTGTTAATTGGTGTAAGTGTGTGTCTGTGTTACTGGGTATCAGTGTATGTCTTTGTTACTTGGTGTCAGTGTATGTCAAAATACTTGGTGTAAGTGGATGCTTTTGTGACTTGGTGTAATTGTCTGTCTTTGTTATTTGGTGTCAATGTATGTCTGTGTTACTTGGTGTAAGTGTGTGTCTTTGTTACTTGGTGTAAGTGTTTGCCTTTGTTACTTGGTGTCAGTGTATGCCTTTGTTACTTGGTGTCAGTGTGTGTATGTGTTACTTCGTGTAAGTTTATGTCTTTGTTACTTGGTGTCAGTGTCTGTCGTTGTTACTTGGTGTAAGTGTGTGTCTATGTTACTGGTTATCAGAGTATGTCTTTGTGACTCGGTGTCCGTGCATGTCTTTGTTACTGGGTGTCAGTGCAGTCTTTGTTACTTGGTGACAGTGTGTGTCTGTGTGTCAGTGTATGTCTTTGTTACTGTGTATCAGTGTTTATCTGTTACTTGGTGTCAGTGAGTGTTTGTTTGTGTTACTGTGTGTCAGTATTTAGTTTAGTGATGCAGCACTGAAACAGGCCCTTTTGCCAACCGAGTCTTTGCCGACCATCAACCACCCATTTATACTAATCCTACACTAATCCCGTATTCCTATCACATCCCCACCTGTCCCTATCTATTTCCCTACCACCTACCTGTACTAGGGTCCATTTTCATGTCCAATTAACCTATCAACCTGCAAGTCTTTGGCATGCGGGAGGAAACCGGAGCTCTCGGAGGAAACTCACGCAGACACAGGGAGAACTTGCAAACTCCGCACAGGCAGTACCCAGAATCGAGCCGTGGTCCCTGGAGCTGTGAGGCTGCTAACCACTGTGCCAATGTGCCGCCCAGTGTGTGTCAGTGTTACTGGGTATCAGTGTATGTCTTTGTTACTTGGTGTAAGTGTGTGTCTGTGTTACTGGGTAACTGCGTATGTCTTTGTTACTTGGTGTCAGTGTATGTCTGTGTTACTTGGTGTAAGTGTGTGTCTTTGTTACTTGGTGTAATTGTATATCTTTGTTACTTGGTGTCAGTGTATGTCTGTGTTACCTGGTGTAAGTGTATGTCTTTGTTACTTGGTGTCAGTGTATGTCTTTGTTACTTGGTGTAAGTGTGTGTCTGTGTTACTGGGTATCAGTGTATATCTTTGTTACTTGGCGTAAGTGTGTGTCTGTGTTACTGGGTATCAGTGCATGTCTTTCCTACATGGTGACAGTGTATGATTGTGTTACGTGGAGTAAGTGTGTGTCTTTGTTACTTGGTGTAATTGTATGTCTGTGTTACTTGGTGTAAGTGTGTGTCTTTGTTACTTGGAGTCAGTGTATGTCTTTGTTACTTGGTGTCAGTGTATGTCTGTGTTTCATGGTGTCAGAGTGTGTCTTTGTTACTGGGTGTCAGTGTATGTCTTTGTTACTTGGTGACACTGTGTGTCTTTGTTAGGCTTTGTTACTTGGTGTCAGTGTGTGTCTGTGTATGTCCCTGTTACTGTGTGTCAGTTTTGCTCTGTGTTACTGGGTGTCAGAGTGTGTTTGTTTGTGTTACTGGGTGTCAGTATGTGTCTGTTACTTGGTGTAAATGTATGTCTTTGTTTCTTGTTGTCAGTGTATGTCTTTGTTACATGGTGTCAGTGTTTGTCTTTGTTACTTGGTGTAAGTGTATGTCTTTGTTACTTGGTGTCATTGTATGTCTGTGTTACTGGGTATCAGTGCATGTCTTTGTTACATGGTGTCAGTGTATGTCTGTGTTACTTGGTGTAAGTGTGTGACTGTGTTACTGGGTATCAGTGTATGTCTTTGTGACTTGATGTCAGTGTATGTCTTTGTAACTGTGTGTCAGTGTATGTCTTTGTTACTTGGTGTAAGTGTATGTCTTTGTTACTTGGTGTCATTGTATGTCTGTGTTACTGGGTATCAGTGCATGTCTTTGTTACATGGTGTCAGTGTATGTCTGTGTTACTTGGTGGAAGTGTGTGTCTTTGTTACTTGGTGTAATTGTATGTCTTTGTTTCTTGGTGTCGGTGTGTGTCTGTGTTACTGGGTGTCAGTGTCTGTCTTTGTTACTTGGTGTAAGTGTGTGTCTGTGTTACTGGTATCAGTGTATGACTTTGATACTTGGTGTCAGTGTATGTCTGTGTTACTTCGTGTAAGTGTGTGACTGTGTTACTGTGTATCAGTGTATGTCTTTGTGACTTGGTGTCAGTGTATGTCTTTGTTACTGGGTGTCAGTGTGTGTCTTTGTAACTTGGTGTCAGTGTATGTCTTTGTTACTTGGTGTAAGTGTGTGTCTGTGTTACTGGGTATCAGTGTATGTCATTGTTACTTGATGTCAGTGTATGTCAAAATACTTGGTGTCAGTGTCAGTGTATGTCTTTGAGACTTGGTGTTAGTGTTTGTCTTTGTTTCTTGGTGTAAGTGTGTGTCTGTGTTACTGGGTATCAGTGTATGTCTTTGTGACTCGGTGTCCGTGCATGTCTTTGTTACTGGGTGTCAGTGTATGTCTTTGTTACTTGGTGACAGTGTGTGTCTGTGTGTCAGTGTATGTCTTTGTGACTCGGTGTCCGTGCATGTCTTTGTTTCTTGTTGTCAGTGTATGTCTTTGTTACATGGTGTCAGTGTTTGTCTTTGTTACTTGGTGTAAGTGTGTGTCTGTGTTACTGGGTGTCAGTGTATGTCTGTGTTACTTGGTGTAAGTGTGTGTCTGTGTTACTGGTTATCAGTGTATGTCTTTGTGACTTGGTGTCATTGTATGTCTTTGTTAATTGGTGTAAGTGTGTGTCTGTGTTACTGGGTAACAGTGTATGTCTTTGTTACTTGGTGTCAGTGTATGTCAAATTACTTGGTGTAAGTGGATGCTTTTGTGACTTGGTGTAATTGTCTGTCTTTGTTATTTGGTGTCAATGTATGTCTGTGTTACTTGGTGTAAGTGTGTGTCTTTGTTACTTGGTGTAAGTGTTTGCCTTTGTTACTTGGTGTCAGTGTATGTCTTTGTTACTTGGTGTCAGTGTGTGTATGTGTTACTTCGTGTAAGTTTATGTCTTTGTTACTTGGTGTCAGTGTCTGTCGTTGTTACTTGGTGTAAGTGTGTGTCTATGTTACTGGTTATCAGAGTATGTCTTTGTGACTCGGTGTCCGTGCATGTCTTTGTTACTGGGTGTCAGTGTAGTCTTTGTTACTTGGTGACAGTGTGTGTCTGTGTGTCAGTGTATGTCTTTGTTACTGTGTATCAGTGTTTCTCTGTTACTTGGTGTCAGTGAGTGTTTGTTTGTGTTACTGTGTGTCAGTATTTAGTTTAGTGATGCAGCACTGAAACAGGCCCTTTTGCCAACCGAGTCTTTGCCGACCATTAACCACCCATTTATACTAATCCTACACTAATCCCGTATTCCTATCACATCCCCACCTGTCCCTATCTATTTCCCTACCACCTACCTGTACTAGGGTCCATTTTCATGCCCAATTAACCTATCAACCTGCAAGTCTTTGGCATGCGGGAGGAAACCGGAGCTCTCGGAGGAAACTCACGCAGACACAGGGAGAACTTGCAAATTCCGCACAGGCAGTACCCAGAATCGAGCCGGGGTCCCTGGAGCTGTGAGGCTGCTAACCACTGTGCCAATGTGCCGCCCAGTGTGTGTCAGTGTTACTGGGTATCAGTGTATGTCTTTGTTACTTGGTGTAAGTGTGTGTCTGTGTTACTGGGTAACTGCGTATGTCTTTGTTACTTGGTGTCAGTGTATGTCTGTGTTACTTGGTGTAAGTGTGTGTCTTTGTTACTTGGTGTAATTGTATATCTTTGTTACTTGGTGTCAGTGTATGTCTGTGTTACCTGGTGTAAGTGTATGTCTTTGTTACTTGGTGTCAGTGTATGTCTTTGTTACTTGGTGTAAGTGTGTGTCTGTGTTACTGGGTATCAGTGTATATCTTTGTTACTTGGCGTAAGTGTGTGTCTGTGTTACTGGGTATCAGTGCATGTCTTTCCTACATGGTGACAGTGTATGATTGTGTTACGTGGTGTAAGTGTGTGTCTTTGTTACTTGGTGTAATTGTATGTCTGTGTTACTTGGTGTAAGTGTGTGTCTTTGTTACTTGGAGTCAGTGTATGTCTTTGTTACTTGGTGTCAGTGTATGTCTGTGTTTCATGGTGTCAGAGTGTGTCTTTGTTACTGGGTGTCAGTGTCTGTCTTTGTTACTTGGTGACACTGTGTGTCTTTGTTAGGCTTTGTTACTTGGTGTCAGTGTGTGTCTGTGTATGTCCCTGTTACTGTGTGTCAGTTTTTCTCTATGTTACTGGGTGTCAGTGTGTGTTTGTTTGTGTTACTGGGTGTCAGTATGTGTCTGTTACTTGGTGTAAATGTATGTCTTTGTTTCTTGTTGTCAGTGTATGTCTTTGTTACATGGTGTCAGTGTTTGTCTTTGTTACTTGGTGTAAGTGTGTGTCTGTGTTACTGGGTATCAGTGTATGTCTTTGTGACTTGATGTCAGTGTATGTCTTTGTTACTGTGTGTCAGTGTATGTCTTTGTTACTTGGTGTAAGTGTATGTCTTTGTTACTTGGTGTCATTGTATGTCTGTGTTACTGGGTATCAGTGCATGTCTTTGTTACATGGTGTCAGTGTATGTCTGTGTTACTTGGTGGAAGTGTGTGTCTTTGTTACTTGGTGTAATTGTATGTCTTTGTTTCTTGGTGTCGGTGTGTGTCTGTGTTACTGGGTGTCAGTGTATGTCTTTGTTACTGGGTGTCAGTGTATGTCTTTGTTACTTGGTGTAAGTGTGTGTCTGTGTTACTGGGTATCAGTGTCTGTCTTTGTTACTTGGTGTAAGTGTGTGTCTGTGTTACTGGTATCAGTGTATGACTTTGATACTTGGTGTCAGTGTATGTCTGTGTTACTTGGTGTAAGGGTGTGACTGTGTTACTGTGTATCAGTGTATGTCTTTGTGACTTGGTGTCAGTGTATGTCTTTGTTACTGGGTGTCAGTGTGTGTCTTTGTAACTTGGTGTCAGTGTATGTCTTTGTTACTTGGTGTAAGTGTGTGTCTGTTACTGGGTATCAGTGTATGTCATTGTTACTTGATGTCAGTGTATGTCAAAATACTTGGTGTCAGTGTCAGTGTATGTCTTTGAGACTTGGTGTCAGTGTTTGTCTTTGTTACTTGGTGTAAGTGTGTGTCTGTGTTACTGGGTATCAGTGTATGTCTTTGTTACTTGGTGTAAGTGTATGTCTTTGTTACTTGGTGTAAGTGTGTGTCTGTGTTACTCGGTGTCAGTGTATGTCTGTGTTACTTGGTGTAAGTGTGTGTCTGTGTTACTGGGTATCAGTGTATGTCTTTGTGACTTGGTGTCATTGTATGTGTTTGTTAATTGGTGTAAGTGTGTGTCTGTGTTACTGGGTATCAGTGTATGTCTGTGTTACTTGGTGTAAGTGTATGTCTTTGTGACTTGGTGTCAGTGTATGTCTTTGTTACTTGGTGTAATTGTCTGTCTTTGTTACTTGGCGTTAGTGTATGTCTGTGTTACTTGGTGTAAGTGTGTGTCTTTGTTACTTGGTGTAAGTGTGTGTCTGTGTTACTGGATATCAGTGTATGTCTTTGTTAATTGGTGTCAGAGTGTGTCTTTGTGACTTGGTGTCAGTGTGTGTCTGTGTTACTGGGTGTCAGTGTATGTCTTTGTTACTTGGTGTCTGTGCATGTCTTTGTTACTTGGTGTAAGTGTGTGTCTGTTTTACTGGGTGTCAGTGTATGTCTGTGTTACTTGGTGTAAGTGTATGTCTGTGTTACTGGGTATCAGTGCATGTCTTTCTTACATGGTGTCAGTGTATGTCTGTGTTACTTGGTGTAAGTGTATGTCTTTGTGACTTGGTGTCAGTGTATGTCTTTGTTACTTGGTGTAATTGTCTGTCTTTGTTACTTGGTGTTAGTGTATGTCTGTGTTACTTGGTGTAAGTGTATGTCTTTGTGACTTGGTGTCAGTGTGTGTCTTTGTTACTTGGTGTAAGTGTGTGTCTGTGTTACTGGGTATCAGTGTATGTCTTTGTTAATTGGTGTCAGAGTGTGTCTTTGTGACTTGGTGTCAGTATGTGTATGTGTTACTGGGTGTCAGTGTGTTTGTTTGTGTTACTGGGTGTCAGTGTATGTCTTTGTTACTTGGTGTAATTGTCTGTCTTTGTTACTTGGTGTCAGTGTATGTCTGTGTTACTTGGCGTAAGTGTATGTCTTTGTGACATGGTGACAGTGTATGTCTTTGTTACTTGGTGTAATTGTCTGTCTGTGTTACTTGGTGTAAGTGTGTGTCTGTGTTACTTGGAGTAAGTGTGTGTCTTTGTTACTTGGTGTCAGTGTATGTCTTTGTTACTTGGTGTAAGTGTGTGTCTGTGTTACTTGGTGTCAGTGTATGTCTTTGTTAATTGTTGTCAGTGTATGTCTTTGTTACTTGGTGTAAGTGTGTGTCTGCGTTACTGGGTATCAGTGTATGTCTTTGTTACTTGGTGTCAATGTGTCTCTTTGTTACTGGGTGTCAGTGCATGTCTTTGTTCCTGGATGTCAGTGTGTGTCTCTGTGACTTGGTGTAAGTGTGTGTCTGTGTTACTGGGTGTCAGTGTCTGTCTTTGTTACTTGCTGTAAGTGTATGTCTGTGTTAGTTAGTGTAAGTGTGTGTCTGTGTTATTGCATATCAGTGTATGTCTTTGTTACTTGGTGTAAGTGTGTGTCTGTGTTACTGGGTAACAGTGTATGTCTTTGTTACTTGGTGTCAGTGTATGTCGTTGTTACTTGGTGTAAGTGTATGTCTTTGTTACTTGGTGTCATTGTATGTCTTTGTTACTTGGTATAAGTGTGATTCTTTGTTACTTGGTGTCAGTGTATGTCTTTGTTACTTGGTGTCAGTGTGTGCCTTTGTTACTGGGTGTCAGTGCATGTCTTTGTTACTTTGTGTCAGTGTATGTCTGTATTAGTTGGTGTAAGTATGTGTCTGTGTTATTGCATATCAGTGCATGTCTTTGTTACTTGGTGTAAGTGTGTGTCTGTGTTCCTGGGTATCAGTGCGTGTCTGTGTTAGTGGATATAATTGTATGTCTTTGTTACTTGGTGTCAGTGTATATCTTTGTACTTGGTGTAAGTGGATGTCTTTGTTACTTGGTGTCAGTGTATGTCTGTGTTACTTGTTGTCAGTGTGTGTCTTTGTTACTTGGTGTCAGTTTTTCTCTGTGTGACTGGGTGTCAGTGTGTATCTGTGTTCCTGGGTGTCAGTATATGTCTTTGTTACTTGGTGTCAGTGTATGTCTGTGTTACTTGTTGTAAGTGTGTGTCTGTGTTACTGGGCATCAGTGTATGTCTTTGTTACTTGGTGTAAGTGTGTGTCTGTGTTACTGGGTATCAGTGTATGTCTTTGTTACTTGGTGTAAGTGGATGTCTTTGTTACTTGGTGTCAGTGTATGTCTGTGTTACTTGGTGTCAGTGTGTGTCTTTGTTACTTGGTGTCAGTTTTTCTCTGTGTGACTGGGTGTCAGTGTGTATCTGTGTTCCTGGGTGTCAGTATATGTCTTTGTTACTTGGTGTCAGTGTATGTCTGTGTTACTTGTTGTAAGTATGTGTCTGTGTTATTGGGTATCAGTGCATGTCTTTGTTACTTGGTGTAAGTGTGTGTCTGTGTTCCTGTGTATCAGTGTCTGTCTTTGTTACTTGGTGTCAGTGTATGTCTTTGTTACTGGGTGTCAGTGCGTGTCTGTGTAACTGGGTGTCAGTGCATGTCTTTGTTACTTGGTGTAAGTGTGTGTCTGTGTTACTGGGTATCAGTGTATGTCTTTGTGACTTGATGTCAGTGTATGTCTTTGTTACTGTGTGTCAGTGTATGTCTTTGTTACTTGGTGTAAGTGTATGTCTTTGTTACTTGGTGTCATTGTATGTCTGTGTTACTGGGTATCAGTGCATGTCTTTGTTACATGGTGTCAGTGTATGTCTGTGTTACTTGGTGGAAGTGTGTGTCTTTGTTACTTGGTGTAATTGTATGTCTTTGTTTCTTGGTGTCGGTGTGTGTCTGTGTTACTGGGTGTCAGTGTATGTCTTTGTTACTGGGTGTCAGTGTATGTCTTTGTTACTTGGTGTAAGTGTGTGTCTGTGTTAATGGGTATCAGTGTCTGTCTTTGTTACTTGGTGTAAGTGTGTGTCTGTGTTACTGGTATCAGTGTATGACTTTGATACTTGGTGTCAGTGTATGTCTGTGTTACTTGGTGTAAGGGTGTGACTGTGTTACTGTGTATCAGTGTATGTCTTTGTGACTTGGTGTCAGTGTATGTCTTTGTTACTGGGTGTCAGTGTGTGTCTTTGTAACTTGGTGTCAGTGTATGTCTTTGTTACTTGGTGTAAGTGTGTGTCTGTTACTGGGTATCAGTGTATGTCATTGTTACTTGATGTCAGTGTATGTCAAAATACTTGGTGTCAGTGTCAGTGTATGTCTTTGAGACTTGGTGTCAGTGTTTGTCTTTGTTACTTGGTGTAAGTGTGTGTCTGTGTTACTGGGTATCAGTGTATGTCTTTGTTACTTGGTGTAAGTGTATGTCTTTGTTACTTGGTGTAAGTGTGTGTCTGTGTTACTCGGTGTCAGTGTATGTCTGTGTTACTTGGTGTAAGTGTGTGTCTGTGTTACTGGGTATCAGTGTATGTCTTTGTGACTTGGTGTCATTGTATGTGTTTGTTAATTGGTGTAAGTGTGTGTCTGTGTTACTGGGTATCAGTGTATGTCTGTGTTACTTGGTGTAAGTGTATGTCTTTGTGACTTGGTGTCAGTGTATGTCTTTGTTACTTGGTGTAATTGTCTGTCTTTGTTACTTGGCGTTAGTGTATGTCTGTGTTACTTGGTGTAAGTGTGTGTCTTTGTTACTTGGTGTAAGTGTGTGTCTGTGTTACTGGATATCAGTGTATGTCTTTGTTAATTGGTGTCAGAGTGTGTCTTTGTGACTTGGTGTCAGTGTGTGTCTGTGTTACTGGGTGTCAGTGTATGTCTTTGTTACTTGGTGTCTGTGCATGTCTTTGTTACTTGGTGTAAGTGTGTGTCTGTTTTACTGGGTGTCAGTGTATGTCTGTGTTACTTGGTGTAAGTGTATGTCTGTGTTACTGGGTATCAGTGCATGTCTTTCTTACATGGTGTCAGTGTATGTCTGTGTTACTTGGTGTAAGTGTATGTCTTTGTGACTTGGTGTCAGTGTATGTCTTTGTTACTTGGTGTAATTGTCTGTCTTTGTTACTTGGTGTTAGTGTATGTCTGTGTTACTTGGTGTAAGTGTATGTCTTTGTGACTTGGTGTCAGTGTGTGTCTTTGTTACTTGGTGTAAGTGTGTGTCTGTGTTACTTGGTATCAGTGTATGTCTTTGTTAATTGGTGTCAGAGTGTGTCTTTGTGACTTGGTGTCAGTATGTGTATGTGTTACTGGGTGTCAGTGTGTTTGTTTGTGTTACTGGGTGTCAGTGTATGTCTTTGTTACTTGGTGTAATTGTCTGTCTTTGTTACTTGGTGTCAGTGTATGTCTGTGTTACTTGGCGTAAGTGTATGTCTTTGTGACATGGTGACAGTGTATGTCTTTGTTACTTGGTGTAATTGTCTGTCTGTGTTACTTGGTGTAAGTGTGTGTCTGTGTTACTTGGAGTAAGTGTGTGTCTTTGTTACTTGGTGTCAGTGTATGTCTTTGTTACTTGGTGTAAGTGTGTGTCTGTGTTACTTGGTGTCAGTGTATGTCTTTGTTAATTGTTGTCAGTGTATGTCTTTGTTACTTGGTGTAAGTGTGTGTCTGCGTTACTGGGTATCAGTGTATGTCTTTGTTACTTGGTGTCAATGTGTCTCTTTGTTACTGGGTGTCAGTGCATGTCTTTGTTCCTGGATGTCAGTGTGTGTCTCTGTGACTTGGTGTAAGTGTGTGTCTGTGTTACTGGGTGTCAGTGTCTGTCTTTGTTACTTGCTGTAAGTGTATGTCTGTGTTAGTTAGTGTAAGTGTGTGTCTGTGTTATTGCATATCAGTGTATGTCTTTGTTACTTGGTGTAAGTGTGTGTCTGTGTTACTGGGTAACAGTGTATGTCTTTGTTACTTGGTGTCAGTGTATGTCGTTGTTACTTGGTGTAAGTGTATGTCTTTGTTACTTGGTGTCATTGTATGTCTTTGTTACTTGGTATAAGTGTGATTCTTTGTTACTTGGTGTCAGTGTATGTCTTTGTTACTTGGTGTCAGTGTGTGCCTTTGTTACTGGGTGTCAGTGCATGTCTTTGTTACTTTGTGTCAGTGTATGTCTGTATTAGTTGGTGTAAGTATGTGTCTGTGTTATTGCATATCAGTGCATGTCTTTGTTACTTGGTGTAAGTGTGTGTCTGTGTTCCTGGGTATCAGTGCGTGTCTGTGTTAGTGGATATAATTGTATGTCTTTGTTACTTGGTGTCAGTGTATATCTTTGTACTTGGTGTAAGTGGATGTCTTTGTTACTTGGTGTCAGTGTATGTCTGTGTTACTTGTTGTCAGTGTGTGTCTTTGTTACTTGGTGTCAGTTTTTCTCTGTGTGACTGGGTGTCAGTGTGTATCTGTGTTCCTGGGTGTCAGTATATGTCTTTGTTACTTGGTGTCAGTGTATGTCTGTGTTACTTGTTGTAAGTGTGTGTCTGTGTTACTGGGCATCAGTGTATGTCTTTGTTACTTGGTGTAAGTGTGTGTCTGTGTTACTGGGTATCAGTGTATGTCTTTGTTACTTGGTGTAAGTGGATGTCTTTGTTACTTGGTGTCAGTGTATGTCTGTGTTACTTGGTGTCAGTGTGTGTCTTTGTTACTTGGTGTCAGTTTTTCTCTGTGTGACTGGGTGTCAGTGTGTATCTGTGTTCCTGGGTGTCAGTATATGTCTTTGTTACTTGGTGTCAGTGTATGTCTGTGTTACTTGTTGTAAGTATGTGTCTGTGTTATTGGGTATCAGTGCATGTCTTTGTTACTTGGTGTAAGTGTGTGTCTGTGTTCCTGTGTATCAGTGTCTGTCTTTGTTACTTGGTGTCAGTGTATGTCTTTGTTACTGGGTGTCAGTGCGTGTCTGTGTAACTGGGTGTCAGTGCATGTCTTTGTTACTTGGTGTAAGTGTGTGTCTGTGTTACTGGGTATCAGTGTCTGTCTTTGTTACTTGGTGTCATTGTGTGTCTTTGTTACTTGGTGTCAGTTTTTCTCTGTGTTACTGGGTGTCAGTGTGTATCTGTGTTCCTGGGTGTCAGTGTCTGTCATTGTTACTTGGTGTCAGTGTCTGTCTTTGTTACTTGGTGTAATTGTATGTTTTTGTTACTTGGTGTCAGTGTATGTCTTTGTTACTTGGTGTAAGTGTGTGTCTGTGTTACTGGGTATCAGTGTATGTCTTTGTTAAGTGGTGTCAGTGTATGCCATTGTTACTTGGTGTCAGTGTATGTCTTTGTGACTTGGTGTAAGTGTGTGTCTGTGTTACTGGGTGTCAGTGTATGTCTTTGTTACTTGGTGTAAGTGTGTGTCTGTGTTACTGGGTATCAGTGTATGTCTTTGTTAAGTGGTGTCAGTGTATGTCTTTGTTACTTGGTGTCAGTGTGTTTCTTTGTTACTTGTTGCAGTGTTTGTCTTTGTTACTGGGTGTCAGTGTGTGTCTTTGTGACTTGGTGAAAATGTGTGTCTGTGTTACTGGGTATCAGTCTCTGTCTTTGTTACTTGGTGTAAGTGTGTGTCTGTGTTACTGGTTATCAGTGTCTGTCTTTGTTACTTGGTGTAAGTGTGTGTCTGTGTTACTGGGTATCAGTGTCTGTCTTTGTTACTTGGTGTCATTGTGTGTCTTTGTTACTTGGTGTCAGTTTTTCTCTGTGTTACTGGGTGTCAGTGTGTATCTGTGTTCCTGGGTGTCAGTGTCTGTCATTGTTACTTGGTGTCATTGTGTGTCTTTGTTACTTGGTGTAAGTGTGTGTCTGTGTTACTGGGTATCAGTGTCTGTCTTTGTTACTTGGTGTAAGTGTGTGTCTGTGTTACTGGGTATCAGTGTATGTCTTTGTTACTTGGTGCCAGTGTATGTCTGTGTTACTTGGTGTAACTGTGTGTCTTTGTTACCTGTTGTAAGTGTATGTCTGTGTTACTTGGTGCAAGTGTATGTCTTTGTTACTTGGTGTCAGTGTATGTCTTTGTTACTTGCTGTAAATGTATGTCTTTGTTACTTGGTGTCAGTGTATGTCTTTGTTACTTGGTGTCATTGTATGTCTGTGTTACTTGGTGTAACTGTGTGTCTTTGTTACCTGTTGTAAGTGTATGTCTGTGTTACTTGGTATAATTGTGTGTCTTTGTTACTTGATGTCAGTGTATGTCTTTGTTACTTGGTGTCAGTGTGTGTCTTTGTTACTGGGTGTCATGTATGTCTGTGTTAGTTGGTGTAAGTATGTGTCTGTGTTATTGGGTATCAGTGCATGTCTTTGTTACTTGGTGTAAGTGTGTGTCTGTGTAACTGGGTATCAGAGTCTGTCTTTGTTACTTGGTGTCAGTGTATGTCTTTGTTACTGGGTGTCAGTGCGTGTCTGTGTTAGTGGATATAATTGTCTGTCTTTGCTCCATGGTGTCAGTGTATATCTTTGTACTTGGTGTCAGTGGATGTCTTTGTTACTTGGTGTCAGTGTATGTCTGTGTTACTTGGTGTCAATGTGTGTCTTTGTTACTTGGTGTCAGTGTATGTATTTGTTACTTGGTGTCAGTGTGTGTCTTTGTTACTTGGTGTCAGTGTGTGTCTTTATTACTGGGTGTCAGTCTATTTCTTTGTTACTGGGTGTCAGTGTATGGCTTTGTGACTTGGTGCAAGTGTGTGTCTGTGTTACTGGGTATCAGTGTATGGCTTTGTTACTTGGTGTCAGTGTATGTCTTTGTTACTTGGTATAAGTGTGTGTCTTTGTTACTTGGTGTCAGTGTATGTCTTTGTTACTTGTTGTCAGTGTGTGTCTTTGTTACTGGGTGTCAGTGTATGTCTTTTTTACTTTGTGACAGTGCATGTCTTTGTTACTTGGTGGAAGTGTGTGTCTGTGTTACTGGGTATCAGTGTCTGTCTTTTTTACTTGGTGTCAGTGTATGTCTTTGTTACTGGGTGTCAGTGCGTGTCTGTGTTACTGGGTGTCAGTGTATGTCTTTGTTACTTTGTGTCAGTGTATGTCTGTGTTAGTTGTTGTAAGTGTGTGTCTGTGTTACTGGGTATCAGTGTCTGTCTTTGTTACTGGGTGTCAGTGTGTATCTGTGTTCCTGGGTGTCAGTGTCTGTCATTGTTACTTGGTGTCAGTGTCTGTCTTTGTTACTTGGTGTAATTGTATGTCTTTGTTACTTTGTGTCAGTGTATGTCTGTGTTAGTTGGTGTAAGTATGTGTCTGTGTTATTGGGTATCAGTGCATGTCTTTGTTACTTGGTGTAAGTGTGTGTCTGTGTTACTGGGTATCAGTGTCTGTCTTTGTTACTTGGTGTCAGTGTGTTTTTTTGTTACTTGGTGCAGTGAATGTCTTTGTTACTGGGTGTCAGTGTGTGTCTTTGTGACTTGGTGTAAGTGTGTGTCTGTGTTACTGGGTATCAGTCTCTGTCTTTGTTACTTGGTGTAAGTGTGTGTCTGTGTTACTGGGTATCAGTGTATGTCTGTGTTACTTGGTGTCAGTGTGTGTCTTTGATACTTGGTGTCAGTGTTTCTCTGTGTGACTGGGTGTCAGTGTGTATCTGTGTTCCTGGGTGTCAGTATATGTCTTTGTTACTTGGTGTCAGTGTATGTCTCTGTTACTTGGTGTTAGTGTATGTCTTTTTTACTTGGTGTCAGTGTATGTCTTTGTTACTTGGTGTAAGTGTGTGTCTGTGTTACTGGGTATCAGTGTATGTCTTTGTTAATTGGTGTCAGTGTATGTCTTTGTTACTTGGTGTCAGTGTATGTCTTTGTTACTTGGTGTCAGTGTGTGTCTGTTTTACTGGGTATCAGTGTCTGTCTTTGTTACTTGGTGTCAGTGTATGTCTTTGTTACTGGGTGTCAGTGCGTGTCTGTGTTACTGGGTGTCAGTGTGTGTCTTTATTACTGGGTGTCAGTCTATTTCTTTGTTACTGGGTGTCAGTGTATGTCTTTGTGACTTGGTGTAAGTGTGTGTCTGTGTTACTGGGTATCAGTGTATGACTTTGTTACTTGGTGTCAGTGTATGTCTTTGTTACTTGGTATAAGTGTGTGTCTTTGTTACTTGGTGCCAGTGTATGTCTTTGTTACTTGTTGTCAGTGTGTGTCTTTGTTACTGGGTGTCAGTGTATGTCTTTGTTACTTTGTGTCAATGTCTGTCTGTGTTAGTTGGTGTAAGTATGTGTGTGTGTTATTGGTTTTCAGTGCATGTCTTTGTTACTTGGTGTACGTGTGTGTCTGTTTTACTGGGTATCAGTGCCTGTCTTTGTTACTTGGTGTCAGTGTATGTCTTTGTTACTGGGTGTCAGTGCGTGTCTGTGTTACTGGGTATCAGTGTATGTCTTTGTTAATTTGTGTCAGTGTATGTCTGTGTTAGTTGGTGTAAGTGTGTGTCTGTGTTACTGGGTATCAGTGTCTGTCTTTGTTACTTGGTGTCATTGTGCGTCTTTGTTACTTGGTGTCAGTGTGTTTCTTTGTTACTTGTTGCAGTGTTTGTCTTTGTTACTGGGTGTCAGTGTGTGTCTTTGTGACTTGGTGAAAATGTGTGTCTGTGTTACTGGGTATCAGTCTCTGTCTTTGTTACTTGGTGTAAGTGTGTGTCTGTGTTACTGGTTATCAGTGTCTGTCTTTGTTACTTGGTGTAAGTGTGTGTCTGTGTTACTGGGTATCAGTGTCTGTCTTTGTTACTTGGTGTCATTGTGTGTCTTTGTTACTTGGTGTCAGTTTTTCTCTGTGTTACTGGGTGTCAGTGTGTATCTGTGTTCCTGGGTGTCAGTGTCTGTCATTGTTACTTGGTGTCATTGTGTGTCTTTGTTACTTGGTGTAAGTGTGTGTCTGTGTTACTGGGTATCAGTGTCTGTCTTTGTTACTTGGTGTAAGTGTGTGTCTGTGTTACTGGGTATCAGTGTATGTCTTTGTTACTTGGTGCCAGTGTATGTCTGTGTTACTTGGTGTAACTGTGTGTCTTTGTTACCTGTTGTAAGTGTATGTCTGTGTTACTTGGTGCAAGTGTATGTCTTTGTTACTTGGTGTCAGTGTATGTCTTTGTTACTTGCTGTAAATGTATGTCTTTGTTACTTGGTGTCAGTGTATGTCTTTGTTACTTGGTGTCATTGTATGTCTGTGTTACTTGGTGTAACTGTGTGTCTTTGTTACCTGTTGTAAGTGTATGTCTGTGTTACTTGGTATAATTGTGTGTCTTTGTTACTTGATGTCAGTGTATGTCTTTGTTACTTGGTGTCAGTGTGTGTCTTTGTTACTGGGTGTCATGTATGTCTGTGTTAGTTGGTGTAAGTATGTGTCTGTGTTATTGGGTATCAGTGCATGTCTTTGTTACTTGGTGTAAGTGTGTGTCTGTGTAACTGGGTATCAGAGTCTGTCTTTGTTACTTGGTGTCAGTGTATGTCTTTGTTACTGGGTGTCAGTGCGTGTCTGTGTTAGTGGATATAATTGTCTGTCTTTGCTCCATGGTGTCAGTGTATATCTTTGTACTTGGTGTCAGTGGATGTCTTTGTTACTTGGTGTCAGTGTATGTCTGTGTTACTTGGTGTCAATGTGTGTCTTTGTTACTTGGTGTCAGTGTATGTATTTGTTACTTGGTGTCAGTGTGTGTCTTTGTTACTTGGTGTCAGTGTGTGTCTTTATTACTGGGTGTCAGTCTATTTCTTTGTTACTGGGTGTCAGTGTATGGCTTTGTGACTTGGTGCAAGTGTGTGTCTGTGTTACTGGGTATCAGTGTATGGCTTTGTTACTTGGTGTCAGTGTATGTCTTTGTTACTTGGTATAAGTGTGTGTCTTTGTTACTTGGTGTCAGTGTATGTCTTTGTTACTTGTTGTCAGTGTGTGTCTTTGTTACTGGGTGTCAGTGTATGTCTTTTTTACTTTGTGACAGTGCATGTCTTTGTTACTTGGTGGAAGTGTGTGTCTGTGTTACTGGGTATCAGTGTCTGTCTTTTTTACTTGGTGTCAGTGTATGTCTTTGTTACTGGGTGTCAGTGCGTGTCTGTGTTACTGGGTGTCAGTGTATGTCTTTGTTACTTTGTGTCAGTGTATGTCTGTGTTAGTTGTTGTAAGTGTGTGTCTGTGTTACTGGGTATCAGTGTCTGTCTTTGTTACTGGGTGTCAGTGTGTATCTGTGTTCCTGGGTGTCAGTGTCTGTCATTGTTACTTGGTGTCAGTGTCTGTCTTTGTTACTTGGTGTAATTGTATGTCTTTGTTACTTTGTGTCAGTGTATGTCTGTGTTAGTTGGTGTAAGTATGTGTCTGTGTTATTGGGTATCAGTGCATGTCTTTGTTACTTGGTGTAAGTGTGTGTCTGTGTTACTGGGTATCAGTGTCTGTCTTTGTTACTTGGTGTCAGTGTGTTTTTTTGTTACTTGGTGCAGTGAATGTCTTTGTTACTGGGTGTCAGTGTGTGTCTTTGTGACTTGGTGTAAGTGTGTGTCTGTGTTACTGGGTATCAGTCTCTGTCTTTGTTACTTGGTGTAAGTGTGTGTCTGTGTTACTGGGTATCAGTGTATGTCTGTGTTACTTGGTGTCAGTGTGTGTCTTTGATACTTGGTGTCAGTGTTTCTCTGTGTGACTGGGTGTCAGTGTGTATCTGTGTTCCTGGGTGTCAGTATATGTCTTTGTTACTTGGTGTCAGTGTATGTCTCTGTTACTTGGTGTTAGTGTATGTCTTTTTTACTTGGTGTCAGTGTATGTCTTTGTTACTTGGTGTAAGTGTGTGTCTGTGTTACTGGGTATCAGTGTATGTCTTTGTTAATTGGTGTCAGTGTATGTCTTTGTTACTTGGTGTCAGTGTATGTCTTTGTTACTTGGTGTCAGTGTGTGTCTGTTTTACTGGGTATCAGTGTCTGTCTTTGTTACTTGGTGTCAGTGTATGTCTTTGTTACTGGGTGTCAGTGCGTGTCTGTGTTACTGGGTGTCAGTGTGTGTCTTTATTACTGGGTGTCAGTCTATTTCTTTGTTACTGGGTGTCAGTGTATGTCTTTGTGACTTGGTGTAAGTGTGTGTCTGTGTTACTGGGTATCAGTGTATGACTTTGTTACTTGGTGTCAGTGTATGTCTTTGTTACTTGGTATAAGTGTGTGTCTTTGTTACTTGGTGCCAGTGTATGTCTTTGTTACTTGTTGTCAGTGTGTGTCTTTGTTACTGGGTGTCAGTGTATGTCTTTGTTACTTTGTGTCAATGTCTGTCTGTGTTAGTTGGTGTAAGTATGTGTGTGTGTTATTGGTTTTCAGTGCATGTCTTTGTTACTTGGTGTACGTGTGTGTCTGTTTTACTGGGTATCAGTGCCTGTCTTTGTTACTTGGTGTCAGTGTATGTCTTTGTTACTGGGTGTCAGTGCGTGTCTGTGTTACTGGGTATCAGTGTATGTCTTTGTTAATTTGTGTCAGTGTATGTCTGTGTTAGTTGGTGTAAGTGTGTGTCTGTGTTACTGGGTATCAGTGTCTGTCTTTGTTACTTGGTGTCATTGTGCGTCTTTGTTACTTGGTGTCAGTTTTTCTCTGTGTTCCTGGGTGTCAGAGTCTGTCATTGTTACTTGGTTTCAGTGTCTGTCTTTGTTACTTGGTGTAATTGTATGTCTTTGTTGCGTGGTGTAAGTGTGTGTCTGTGTTACTGGGTATCAGTGTATGTCTTTGTTAAGTGGTGTCAGTGTATGTTTTTGTTACTTGGTGTCAGTGTGTTTCTTTGTTGCTTGGTGTCAGTGTATGTCTTTGTTACTGGGTGTCAGTGTGTGTCTTTGTGACTTGGTGTAAGTGTGTGTCTGTGTTACAGGGTATCAGTGTCTGTCTTTGTTACTGGATGTCATTGTGTGTCTTTGTGACCTGGTGTAAGTGTGTGTCCGTGTTACTGGGTATCAGTCTCTGTCTTTGTTACTTGGTGTAAGTGTGTGTCTGTGTTACTGGGTATCAGTGTCTGTCTTTGTTACTGGATGTCATTGAGTGTCTTTGTGACCTGGTGTAAGTGTGTGTCTGTGTTACTGGGTATCAGTGTCTGTCTTTGTTACTTGGTGTAAGTGTGTGTCTGTGTTACTGTGTATCAGTGTCTGTCTTTGTTACTTAGAATTAGAATTAGAATTAGAATATTACAGCGCAGTACAGGCCCTTCGGCCCTCGATGTTGCGCCGAGCTGTGAAACCATCTGACCTACACTATTCCATTTTCATCCATGTGTCTATCCAATGTCCACTTAAATGCCCTTAAAGTTGGAGAATCTACTACTGCTGCAGGCAGGGCATTCCACGCCCTTACTACTCTCTGAGTAAAGAAACTACCTCTCACATCTGTCCTATATCTATCACCCCTCAACTTGAAGCTGTGTCCCCTCGTGTTTGCCATCACCCTCCGAGGAAAAAGACGCTCACTATACACCCTATCTAACCCTCTGATTATCTTATATGTCTCTATTAAGTCACCTCTCCTCCTCCTTCTCTCCAACGAAAACAACCTCAAGTCCCTCAGCCTTTCTTCGTAAGACCTTCCCTCCATAGCAGGCAACATCCTAGTACATCTCCTCTGCTCCCTTTCCATAGCTTCCACATCCTTTCTATAATGCGGTGACCAGAACTGCACGCAATACTCCAGGTGCGGTCTCACCAGAGTCTTGTACAGCTGCAGCATGACCTCGTGGCTCCGAAACTCGACCCCCCTACTAATAAAAGCTAACACACCATATGCCTTCTTGACAGCCCTATTAACCTGGTTAGCAACCTTCAGGGATTTATGCACCTGGACACCAAGATCTCTCTGCTCATCTACACTAACAAGAATCTTCCCATTAGCCCAGTACTCTGCATTCCTGTTACTCCTTCCAAAGTGAATCACCTCACATTTTTCCGCATTAAACTCCATTTGCCATCTCTCAGTCCAGCTCTGCAGCCTATCTATGTCTCTCTGTACCCTACAACATCCTTCGGCACTATCCACAACTCCACCGACCTTAGTGTCATCTGCAAATTTACTAACCCACCCTTCTACACCCTCTTCCAGGTCATTTATAAAAATGACAAACAGCAATGGCCCCAAAACAGATCCTTGCGGTACACCACTAGTAACTAAACTCCAGGATGAACATTTGCCATCAACCACCACCCTCTGTCTTCTTTCAGCTAGCCAATTTCTGATCCAAAGCTCTAAATCACATTCAACCCCATACTTCCGTATTTTCTGCAATAGCCTACCGTGGGGAACCTTATCAAACGCCTTACTGAAATCCATATACACCACGTCCACTGCTTTACCCTCATCCACCTGTTTGGTCACCTTCTCGAAAAACTCAATAAGGTTTGTGAGGCACGACCTACCCGTCACAAAACCGTGCTGACTATCTCTAATGTACTTATTCTTTTCAAGATGATTATAAATCCTGTCTCTTATAACCTTTTCCAACATTTTACCCACAACCGAAGTGAGGCTCACAGGTCTATAATTACCAGGGCTGTCTCTACTCCCCTTCTTGAACAAGGGGACAACATTTGCAATCCTCCAGTCTTCCGGCACTATTCCTGTCGACAATGACGACATAAAGATCAAAGAGTGTGTCTGCGTTGCTGAGTATCAGTGTATGTCTTTGTGACTTGGTGTCAGTGCAGGTCTGTGTTACTTGGTGTAAGTGTGTGTCTTTCTTACTTGGTGTTAGTGCGTTTCTTTGTTAGTTGGTGTAAGTGTATGTCTTTGTTACTTGGTGTCAGTGTATGTCTGTGTTATTTGGTGTCAGTTTATGTATTTGTTACTTGGTGTCAGTGTATGTCTTTGTTACGTGGTGTAAGTGTGTGTCTGTGTTACTGGGTATCACTGTCTGTCTTTGTTACTTCGTGTAAGTGTGTGTCTGTGTTACTGGGTATCAGTGTATGTCTTTGATACTTGGTGTCAGTGTATGTCTTTGCTACTTGGTGTAAGTGTATGCCTTTGTTACTTGGTGTCAGTGTCTGTATTTGTTACTTGGTGTAAGTGTGTCTCTGTGTTACTGGGTATCAGTGTATGTGTTTGTTAATTGGTGTCAGTGTATGGCTTTGTTACTTGGTGTCAGTGTATGTCTTTGTTACCTGGTGTAACTGTGTGTCTGTGTTACTGGGTATCAGTGCACGTCTTTGTTACTTGGTGTCAGTGTGTGTCTTTGTGTACTGGGTGTCAGTGTATGTCTTTGTTACTTGATGTAAGTGTCTGTCTGTGTTACTGGGAATCAGTGTCTGTCTTTGTGACTTGGTGTAAGTGTGTGTCTGTGTTACTGGGTATCAGTGTATGTCTTTGTTACTTGGTGTAAGTGTATGTCTTTGTTACTTGGTGTTAGTGTATGTCTTTGATACTTGGTGTCAGTGTATGTCTGTGTTACTTGGTATAAGTTTGTGTCTTTGTTACTAGGTGTCAGTATATGTATTTGATACTTGGTGCCAGTGTATGTCTTTTTTACTTGGTGTAAGTGTGTGTCTTTGTTACTTGGTGTAAGTGTATGTCTGTGTTACTTGGTGTAAGTGTATGTCTTTGTTACTTGGTGTCAGTGTATGTCTTTGTTCCTTTGTGTAAGTGTATGTCTTTGTAACTTGGTGTCAGTGCATGTCTTTGTTACTTGGTGTAAGTGTATGTCTTTGTTACTTGGTGTCAGTGTATGTCTCTGTTACTTGGTGTAAGTGTGTGTCTGTGTTACCTGGTATCAGTGTATGTCTTTGTTACTTGGTGTCATTGTCTGTCTTTGTTACTTGGTGTAAGTGTGTGTCTTTTTTACTGGGTGTCAGTCTATTTCTTTGTTACTGGGTGTCAGTGCATGTCTTTGTGACTTGGTGTAAGTGTGTGTCTGTGTTACTGGGTTTCAGTGTATGTCTTTGTTAAGTGGTGTCAGTGTATGCCTTTGTTACTTGGTGTCAGTGTATGTCTTTTTTACTTGGTGTCAGTGTATGTCTTTGTTACTTGGTGTAAGTGTGTGTCTGTGTCACTGAGTGTCAGTGTATGTCTTTGTTACTTGGATTAAGTGTGTGTATGTGTTACTGGGTATCAGTGTATGTCTTTGTTACTTGGTGCCAGTGTATGTCTTTGTTACTTGGAGTCAGTGTATGTCTTTGTTACTTGGTGTAAGTGTGTGTCTGTGTTACTGGGTATCAGTGTATGGCTTTATTACTTGGTGTCAGTGTATGTCTTTGTTACTTGGTATAAGTCTGTGTCTTTGTTACTTGGTGTCAGTGTATGTCTTTGTTACTTGGTGTCAGTGTGTGTCTTTGTTACTGGGTGTCAGTGTATGTCTTTGTTACTTTGTTTCAGTGTATGTCTGTGTTAGTTGGTGTAAGTATGTGTCTGTGTTATTGGGTATCAGTGCATGTCTTTGTTACTTGGTGTAAGTGTGTGTCTGTGTTACTGGGTATCAGTGTCTGGTCTTGTTACTTGGTGTCAGTGTATGTCTTTGTTACTTGGTGTCAGTTTTTCTCTGTGTTACTTGGTGTCAGTGTGTATCTGTGTTCCTGGGTGTCAGTGTATGTCTTTGTTACTTGGTGTCAGTGTATGTCTTTGTTACTTGGTGTCAGTGTGTGTCTGTGTTACTGGGTATCAGTGTATGACTTTGTTAAGTGGTGTCAGTGTATGTCTTTGTTACTTGGTGTCAGTGTATGTCTTTGTTACTTGGTGTAAGTGTATGTCTTTGTTACTTGGTGTCAGTGTATGTATTTGTTCCTTCGTGTAAGTGTATGTCTTTGTAACTTGGTGTCAGTGCATGTCTTTGTTACTTGGTGTAAGTGTATGTCTTTGTTACTTGGTGTCAGTGTATGTCTCTGTTACTTGGTGTCAGTGCATGTCTCTGTTACCTGGTGTAAGTGTGTGTCTGTGTTACTGGGTATCAGTGTATGTCTTTGTTACTTGGTGTAAGTGTGTGTCTTTTTTACTGGGTGTCAGTCTATTTCTTTGTTACTGGGTGTCAGTGCATGTCTTTGTGACTTGTTGTAAGTGTGTGTCTGTGTTACTGGGTATCAGTGTATGTCTTTGTTAAGTGGTGTCAGTGTATGCCTTTGTTACTTGGTGTCAGTGTATTTCTTTGTTACTTGGTGTAAGTGTATGTCTTTGTTGCTTGGTGTCAGTGTATGTCTTTGTTACTTGGTGTAAGTGTGTGTCTGTGTTACTGAGTATCAGTGTATGTCTTTGTTACTTGGTTTAAGTGTGTGTATGTGTTACTGGGTATCAGTGTATGTCTTTGTTACTTGGTGTAAGTGTGTGTCTTTTTTACTGGGTGTCAGTCTATTTCTTTGTTACTGGGTGTCAGTGCATGTCTTTGTGACTTGTTGTAAGTGTGTGTCTGTGTTACTGGGTATCAGTGTATGTCTTTGTTAAGTGGTGTCAGTGTATGCCTTTGTTACTTGGTGTCAGTGTATTTCTTTGTTACTTGGTGTAAGTGTATGTCTTTGTTGCTTGGTGTCAGTGTATGTCTTTGTTACTTGGTGTAAGTGTGTGTCTGTGTTACTGGGTATCAGTGTATGTCTTTGTTAAGTGGTGTCAGTGTATGCCTTTGTTACTTGGTGTCAGTGTATTTCTTTGTTACTTGGTGTAAGTGTATGTCTTTGTTGCTTGGTGTCAGTGTATGTCTTTGTGACTTGGTGTCAGTGTGTGTCTTTGTTACTGGGTGTCAGTGTATGTCTTTGTTACTTTGTGTCAGTGTATGTCTGTGTTAGTTGGTGTAAGTATGTGTCTGTGTTATTGGGTATCAGTGCATGTCTTTGTTACTTGGTGTAAGTGTGTGTCTGTGTTACTGGGTATCAGTGGCTGTCTTTGTTACTTGGTGTCAGTGTCTGTCTTTGTTACTGGGTGTCAGTGCGTGTCTGTGTTACTGGATATAATAGTATGTCTTTGTTACTTGGTGTCAGTGTGTGTCTTTGTTACTTGGTGTCAGTGTATGTCTTTGTTACTTTGTGGAAGTGCGTGTCTGTGTTACTGGGTATCAGTGTATGTCTTTGTTAAGTGGTGTCAGTGTGTGTCTATGTGACTTGGTGTCAGTGTGTGTCTGTGTTACTGGGTGCAGTCTCTGTCTTTGTAACTTGTTGGAAGTGTGTGTATGTGTTACTGGGTATCAGTGTCTGTCTTTGTTACTGGATGTCAGTGTGTATCTTTGTGACCTCGTGTAAGTGTGTGTCTGTGTTACTGGGTATCAGTATCTATCTTTGTTATTTGGTGTAAGTGTGTGTCTGTGTTACTGGGTAACAGTGTATGTCTTTGTTACTTGGTGTAAATGTATGTCTTTGTTACTTGGTGTCAGTGTATGTCTTTGTTACTTGGTGTAAGTGTACGTCTTTGTTACTTGGTGTCAGTGTATGTCTTTGATACTTGGTGTAAGTGTGTGTCTGTGTTACTGTGTATCAGTGTATGTCTTTGTTACTTGGTGTCAATGTAGGTCTGTGTTACTTGGTGTAAGTGTGTGTCTTTCTTACTTGGTGTAAGTGCATGTCTTTGTTACTTGGTGACAGTGTATGTCTGTGTATCTTGGTGTAAGTGTGTGTCTTTGTTAGTTGGTGTATGTGTATGTCTTTGTTAATTGGTGTCAGTGTATGTCTGTTATTTGGTGTAATTGTATGTATTTGTTACTTGGGGTCAGTGTATGTCTTTGTTACTTGGTGTCAGTGTATGTCTTTGTTACTTGGTGTCAGTGTATGTCTGTGTTACTTGGTGTAAGTGTATGTCTTTGTTACTTGGTGTCAGTGTATGTCTTTGTTACTTGGTGTAAGTGTATGTCTTTGTTACTTGGTGTCAGTGTATGTCTTTGTTACTTGGTGTAAGTGTGTGTCTTTGTTAATTTGTGCAAGTGTATGTCTTTGTTACTTGGTGTCAGTGTATGTCTTTGTTACTTGGTGTAAATGTATGTCTTTGTTACTTGGTGTCAGTGTATGTCTTTGTTACTTGGTGTAAGTGTATGTCTTTGTTACTTGGTGTCAGTGTATGTCTTTGATACTTGGTGTAAGTGTGTGTCTGTGTTACTGTGTATCAGTGTATGTCTTTGTTACTTGGTGACAATGTAGGTCTGTGTTACTTGGTGTAAGTGTGTGTCTTTCTTACTTGGTGTAAGTGCATGTCTTTGTTAGTTGGTGTCAGTGTATGTCTGTGTATCTTGGTGTAAGTGTGTGTCTTTGTTAGTTGGTGTATGTGTATGTCTTTGTTAATTGGTGTCAGTGTATGTCTGTGTTATTTGGTGTAAGTGTATGTATTTGTTACTTGGGGTCATTGTATGTCTTTGTTACTTGGTGTCAGTGTATGTCTTTGTTACTTGGTGTCAGTGTATGTCTGTGTTACTTGGTGTAAGTGTATATCTTTGTTACTTGGTGTCAGTGTATGTCTTTGTTACTTTGTGTAAGTGTTTGTCTTTGTTACTTGGTGTCAGTGTATGTATTTGTTACTTGGTGTCAGTGTATGTCTTTGCTGCTTGGTGTCATTGTATGTCTGTGTATTTGGTGTAAGTGTGTGTCTTTGTTACTTGGTGTCAGTGTATGTCTGTGTTACTTGGTGTAAGTGTATGTCTGTGTTACTTGGTGTCAGTGCATGTCTTTGTTACTTGGTGTAAGTGTGTGTCTGTGTTACTGGGTATCAGTGTCTGTCTTTGTTACTTGGTGTCAGTGTCTGTCTTTGTTACTGGGTGTCAGTGCGTGTCTGTGTTACTGGATATAATAGTATGTCTTTGTTACTTGGTGTCAGTGTGTGTCTTTGTTACTTGGTGTCAGTGTATGTCTTTGTTACTTGGTGTAAGTGTGTGTCTGTGTTACTGGTTGTCAGTGTATGTCTTTGTTAAGTGGTGTCAGTGTATGTCTTTGTTACTTGGTGTCAGTGTGTTTCTTTGTTACTGGGTGCAGTGTATGTCTTTGTTCATGGGTGTCAGTGTGTGTCTATGTGACTTGGTTTCAGTGTGTGTCTGTGTTACTGGGTATCAGTCTCTGTCTTTGTTACTTGTTGGAAGTGTGTGTATGTGTTACTGGGTATCAGTGTCCGTCTTTGTTACTGGATGTCAGTGTGTATCTTTGTGACCTGGTGTAAGTGTGTGTCTGTGTTACTGGGTATCAGTGTCTGTCTTTGTTATTTGGTGTAAGTGTGTGTCTGTGTTACTGGGTAACAGTGTATGTCTTTGTTACTTGGTGCTAGTGTATGTCTGTGTTCCTTGGTGTAACTGTGTGTCTTTGTTACTTGGTGTAAGTGTATGTCTGTTTTACTTGGTGCAAGTGTATGTCTTTGTTACTTGGTGTCAGTGTATGTCTTTGTTACTTGGTGTAAATGTATGTCTTTGTTACTTGGTGTCAGTGTATGTCTTTGTTACTTGGTGTAAGTGTTTGTCTTTTTTACTTTGTGTCAGTGTATGTCTTTGATACTTGGTGTAAGTGTGTGTCTGTGTTACTGTGTATCAGTGTATGTCTTTGTTACTTGGTGTCAATGTAGGTCTGTGTTACTTGGTGTAAGTGTGTGTCTTTCTTACTTGGTGTAAGTGTATGTCTTTGTTAATTGGTGTCAGTGTATGTCTGTGTTATTTGGTGTAAGTGTATGTCTTTGTTACTTGGTGTCAGTGTATGTCTTTGTTACTTGGTGTCAGTGTATGTCTGTGTTACTTGGTGTAAGTGTATGTCTTTGTTCCTTGGTGTCAGTGTATGTCTTTGTTACTTTGTGTAAGTGTATGTCTTTGTTACTTGGTGTCAGTGTATGTCTTTGTTACTTGGTGTAAATGTATGTCTTTGCTACTTGGTGTCAGTGTATGTCTCTGTTACTTGGTGTAAATGTATGTCTTTGTTACTTGGTGTCAGTGTATGTCTTTGATACTTGCTATAAGTGTATGTCTTTGTTACTTGGTGTCAGTGTATGTCTCTGTTACTTGGTGTAAGTGTGTGTCTGTGTTACTGGGTATCAGTGTATGTCTTTGTTACTGGGTGTCAGTGTATGTCTGTGTTACTTGGTGTAAGTGTATGTCTTTGTTCCTTGGTGTCAGTGTATGTCTTTGTTACTTTGTGTAAGTGTATGTCTTTGTTACTTGGTGTCAGTGTATGTCTTTGTTACTTGGTGTAAATGTATGTCTTTGCTACTTGGTGTCAGTGTATGTCTTTGATACTTGCTATAAGTGTATGTCTTTGTTACTTGGTGTCATTGTCTGTCTTTGTTACTTGGTGTAAGTGTGTGTCTTTTTTACTGGGTGTCAGTCTATTTCTTTGTTACTGGGTGTCAGTGCATGTCTTTGTGACTTGGTGTAAGTGTGTGTCTGTGTTACTGGGTTTCAGTGTATGTCTTTGTTAAGTGGTGTCAGTGTATGCCTTTGTTACTTGGTGTCAGTGTATGTCTTTTTTACTTGGTGTCAGTGTATGTCTTTGTTACTTGGATTAAGTGTGTGTATGTGTTACTGGGTATCAGTGTATGTCTTTGTTACTTGGTGCCAGTGTATGTCTTTGTTACTTGGAGTCAGTGTATGTCTTTGTTACTTGGTGTAAGTGTGTGTCTGTGTTACTGGGTATCAGTGTATGGCTTTATTACTTGGTGTCAGTGTATGTCTTTGTTACTTGGTATAAGTCTGTGTCTTTGTTACTTGGTGTCAGTGTATGTCTTTGTTACTTGGTGTCAGTGTGTGTCTTTGTTACTGGGTGTCAGTGTATGTCTTTGTTACTTTGTTTCAGTGTATGTCTGTGTTAGTTGGTGTAAGTATGTGTCTGTGTTATTGGGTATCAGTGCATGTCTTTGTTACTTGGTGTAAGTGTGTGTCTGTGTTACTGGGTATCAGTGTCTGGTCTTGTTACTTGGTGTCAGTGTATGTCTTTGTTACTTGGTGTCAGTTTTTCTCTGTGTTACTTGGTGTCAGTGTGTATCTGTGTTCCTGGGTGTCAGTGTATGTCTTTGTTACTTGGTGTCAGTGTATGTCTTTGTTACTTGGTGTCAGTGTGTGTCTGTGTTACTGGGTATCAGTGTATGACTTTGTTAAGTGGTGTCAGTGTATGTCTTTGTTACTTGGTGTCAGTGTATGTCTTTGTTACTTGGTTTAAGTGTATGTCTTTGTTACTTGGTGTCAGTGTATGTATTTGTTCCTTCGTGTAAGTGTATGTCTTTGTAACTTGGAGTCAGTGCATGTCTTTGTTACTTGGTGTAAGTGTATGTCTTTGTTACTTGGTGTCAGTGTATGTCTCTGTTACTTGGTGTCAGTGCATGTCTCTGTTACCTGGTGTAAGTGTGTGTCTGTGTTACTGGGTATCAGTGTATGTCTTTGTTACTTGGTGTAAGTGTGTGTCTTTTTTACTGGGTGTCAGTCTATTTCTTTGTTACTGGGTGTCAGTGCATGTCTTTGTGACTTGTTGTAAGTGTGTGTCTGTGTTACTGGGTATCAGTGTATGTCTTTGTTAAGTGGTGTCAGTGTATGCCTTTGTTACTTGGTGTCAGTGTATTTCTTTGTTACTTGGTGTAAGTGTATGTCTTTGTTGCTTGGTGTCAGTGTATGTCTTTGTTACTTGGTGTAAGTGTGTGTCTGTGTTACTGAGTATCAGTGTATGTCTTTGTTACTTGGTTTAAGTGTGTGTATGTGTTACTGGGTATCAGTGTATGTCTTTATTACTTGGTGTCAGTGTATGTCTTTGTTACTTGGTATAAGTGTGTGTCTTTGTTACTTGGTGTCAGTGTATGTCTTTGTGACTTGGTGTCAGTGTGTGTCTTTGTTACTGGGTGTCAGTGTATGTCTTTGTTACTTTGTGTCAGTGTATGTCTGTGTTAGTTGTTGTAAGTATGTGTCTGTGTTATTGGGTATCAGTGCATGTCTTTGTTACTTGGTGTAAGTGTGTGTCTGTGTTACTGGGTATCAGTGTCTGTCTTTGTTACTTGGTGTCAGTGTCTGTCTTTGTTACTGGGTGTCAGTGCGTGTCTGTGTTACTGGATATAATAGTATGTCTTTGTTACTTGGTGTCAGTGTGTGTCTTTGTTACTTGGTGTCAGTGTATGTCTTTGTTACTTTGTGGAAGTGTGTGTCTGTGTTGCTGGGTATCAGTGTATGTCTTTGTTAAGTGGTGTCAGTGTGTGTCTATGTGACTTGGTGTCAGTGTGTGTCTGTGTTACTGGGTGCAGTCTCTGTCTTTGTAACTTGTTGGAAGTGTGTGTATGTGTTACTGGGTATCAGTGTCTGTCTTTGTTACTGGATGTCAGTGTGTATCTTTGTGACCTGGTGTAAGTGTGTGTCTGTGTTACTGGGTATCAGTATCTATCTTTGTTATTTGGTGTAAGTGTGTGTCTGTGTTACTGGGTAACAGTGTATGTCTTTGTTACTTGGTGTAAATGTATGTCTTTGTTACTTGGTGTCAGTGTATGTCTTTGTTACTTGGTGTAAGTGTATGTCTTTGTTACTTGGTGTCAGTGTATGTCTTTGATACTTGGTGTAAGTGTGTGTCTGTGTTACTGTGTATCAGTGTATGTCTTTGTTACTTGGTGTCAATGTAGGTCTGTGTTACTTGGTGTAAGTGTGTGTCTTTCTTACTTGGTGTAAGTGCATGTCTTTGTTACTTGGTGTCAGTGTATGTCTGTGTATCTTGGTGTAAGTGTGTGTCTTTGTTAGTTGGTGTATGTGTATGTCTTTGTTAATTGGTGTCAGTGTATGTCTGTGTTATTTGGTGTAAGTGTATGTATTTGTTACTTGGGGTCAGTGTATGTCTTTGTTACTTGGTGTCAGTGTATGTCTTTGTTACTTGGTGTCAGTGTATGTCTGTGTTACTTGGTGTAAGTGTATGTCTTTGTTACTTGGTGTCAGTGTATGTCTTTGTTACTTGGTGTAAGTGTATGTCTTTGTCACTTGGTGTCAGTGTATGTCTTTGTTACTTGGTGTAAGTGTGTGTCTTTGTTAATTGGTGCAAGTGTATGTCTTTGTTACTTGGTGTCAGTGTATGTCTTTGTTACTTGGTGTAAATATATGTCTTTGTTACTTGGTGTCAGTGTATGTCTTTGTTACTTGGTGTAAGTGTATGTCTTTGTTACTTGGTGTCAGTGTATGTCTTTGATACTTGGTGTAAGTGTGTGTCTGTGTTACTGTGTATCAGTGTATGTCTTTGTTACTTGGTGTCAATGTAGGTCTGTGTTACTTGGTGTAAGTGTGTGTCTTTCTTACTTGGTGTAAGTGCATGTCTTTGTTAGTTGGTGTCAGTGTATGTCTGTGTATCTTGGTGTAAGTGTGTGTCTTTGTTAGTTGGTGTATGTGTATGTCTTTGTTAATTGGTGTCAGTGTATGTCTGTGTTATTTGGTGTAAGTGTATGTATTTGTTACTTGGGGTCATTGTATGTCTTTGTTACTTGGTGTCAGTGTATGTCTTTGTTACTTGGTGTCAGTGTATGTCTGTGTTACTTGGTGTAAGTGTATATCTTTGTTACTTGGTGTCAATGTATGTCTTTGTTACTTTGTGTAAGTGTATGTCTTTGTTACTTGGTGTCAGTGTATGTATTTGTTACTTGGTGTCAGTGTATGTCTTTGCTGCTTGGTGTCATTGTATGTCTGTGTATTTGGTGTAAGTGTGTGTCTTTGTTACTTGGTGTCAGTGTATGTCTGTGTTACTTGGTGTAAGTGTATGTCTGTGTTACTTGGTGTCAGTGCATGTCTTTGTTACTTGGTGTAAGTGTGTGTCTGTGTTACTGGGTATCAGTGTCTGTATTTGTTACTTGATGTCAGTGTCTGTCATTGTTACTGGGTGTCAGTGCGTGTCTGTGTTACTGGATATAATAGTATGTCTTTGTTACTTGGTGTCAGTGTGTGTCTTTGTTACTTGGTGTCAGTGTATGTCTTTGTTACTTGGTGTAAGTGTGTGTCTGTGTTACTGGTTGTCAGTGTATGTCTTTGTTAAGTGGTGTCAGTGTATGTCTTTGTTACTTGGTGTCAGTGTGTTTCTTTGTTACTGGGTGCAGTGTATGTCTTTGTTCATGGGTGTCAGTGTGTGTCTATGTGACTTGGTGTCAGTGTGTGTCTGTGTTACTGGGTATCAGTCTCTGTCTTTGTTACTTGTTGGAAGTGTGTGTATGTGTTACTGGGTATCAGTGTCCGTCTTTGTTACTGGATGTCAGTGTGTATCTTTGTGACCTGGTGTAAGTGTGTGTCTGTGTTACTGGGTATCAGTGTCTGTCTTTGTTATTTGGTGTAAGTGTGTGTCTGTGTTACTGGGTAACAGTGTATGTCTTTGTTACTTGGTGTTAGTGTATGTCTGTGTTCCTTGGTGTAACTGTGTGTCTTTGTTACTTGGTGTAAGTGTATGTCTGTTTTACTTGGTGCAAGTGTATGTCTTTGTTACTTGGTGTCAGTGTATGTCTTTGTTACTTGGTGTAAATGTATGTCTTTGTTACTTGGTGTCAGTGTATGTCTTTGTTACTTGGTGTAAGTGTTTGTCTTTGTTACTTTGTGTCAGTGTATGTCTTTGATACTTGGTGCAAGTGTGTGTCTGTGTTACTGTGTATCAGTGTATGTCTTTGTTACTTGGTGTCAATGTAGGTCTGTGTTACTTGGTGTAAGTGTGTGTCTTTCTTACTTGGTGTAAGTGTATGTCTTTGTTAATTGGTGTCAGTGTATGTCTGTGTTATTTGGTGTAAGTGTATGTCTTTGTTACTTGGTGTCAGTGTATGTCTTTGTTACTTGGTGTCAGTGTATGTCTGTGTTACTTGGTGTAAGTGTATGTCTTTGTTCCTTGGTGTCAGTGTATGTCTTTGTTACTTTGTGTAAGTGTATGTCTTTGTTACTTGGTGTCAGTGTATGTCTTTGTTACTTGGTGTAAATGTATGTCTTTGCTACTTGGTGTCAGTGTATGTCTTTGATACTTGCTATAAGTGTATGTCTGTGTTCCTGGGTATCAGTGTCTGTCTTTGTTACTTGGTGTAAGTGTGTGTCTGTGTTACTGGGTATCAGTGTATGTCTTTGTTACTTTGTGTCAGTGCATGTCTTTTTTACTTGGTGTAAGTGTATGTCTTTGTTACTTGGTGTCAGTGTATGTCTTTGTTACTTGGTGTAAGTGTGTGTCTTTGTTACTGGGTGTCAGTGTATGTCTTTGTTACGGGGTATCAGTGTATGTCTTTGTTACTTGGTGTAAGTGTGTGTCTGTGTTACTGGGTATCTGTGTATGTCTTCGTTACTTGGTGTCTGTGTATGTCTTCGTTACTTGGTGTCAGTGAGTGTCTTTGTTACTTGGTGTCAGTGTATGCCTTTGTTACTTGGTGTAAGTGTGTGTCTGTGTTACTGGGGATCAGTGAATGTCTTTGTTACTGGGTGTCAGTGTATGTCTTTGCTACTAGGTGTCAGTGTATGTCTTTGTTACTTGGTGTCAGTGTATGTCTCTGTTACTTGGTGTAAGTGTGTGTCTGTGTTACTGGGTATCAGTGTATGTCTTTGTTACTGGGTGTCAGTGTATGTCTGTGTTACTTGGTGTAAGTGTATGTCTTTGTTCCTTGGTGTCAGTGTATGTCTTTGTTACTTTGTGTAAGTGTATGTCTTTGTTACTTGGTGTCAGTGTATGTCTTTGTTACTTGGTGTAAATGTATGTCTTTGCTACTTGGTGTCAGTGTATGTCTTTGATACTTGCTATAAGTGTATGTCTTTGTTACTTGGTGTCATTGTCTGTCTTTGTTACTTGGTGTAAGTGTGTGTCTTTTTTACTGGGTGTCAGTCTATTTCTTTGTTACTGGGTGTCAGTGCATGTCTTTGTGACTTGGTGTAAGTGTGTGTCTGTGTTACTGGGTTTCAGTGTATGTCTTTGTTAAGTGGTGTCAGTGTATGCCTTTGTTACTTGGTGTCAGTGTATGTCTTTTTTACTTGGTGTCAGTGTATGTCTTTGTTACTTGGATTAAGTGTGTGTATGTGTTACTGGGTATCAGTGTATGTCTTTGTTACTTGGTGCCAGTGTATGTCTTTGTTACTTGGAGTCAGTGTATGTCTTTGTTACTTGGTGTAAGTGTGTGTCTGTGTTACTGGGTATCAGTGTATGGCTTTATTACTTGGTGTCAGTGTATGTCTTTGTTACTTGGTATAAGTCTGTGTCTTTGTTACTTGGTGTCAGTGTATGTCTTTGTTACTTGGTGTCAGTGTGTGTCTTTGTTACTGGGTGTCAGTGTATGTCTTTGTTACTTTGTTTCAGTGTATGTCTGTGTTAGTTGGTGTAAGTATGTGTCTGTGTTATTGGGTATCAGTGCATGTCTTTGTTACTTGGTGTAAGTGTGTGTCTGTGTTACTGGGTATCAGTGTCTGGTCTTGTTACTTGGTGTCAGTGTATGTCTTTGTTACTTGGTGTCAGTTTTTCTCTGTGTTACTTGGTGTCAGTGTGTATCTGTGTTCCTGGGTGTCAGTGTATGTCTTTGTTACTTGGTGTCAGTGTATGTCTTTGTTACTTGGTGTCAGTGTGTGTCTGTGTTACTGGGTATCAGTGTATGACTTTGTTAAGTGGTGTCAGTGTATGTCTTTGTTACTTGGTGTCAGTGTATGTCTTTGTTACTTGGTTTAAGTGTATGTCTTTGTTACTTGGTGTCAGTGTATGTATTTGTTCCTTCGTGTAAGTGTATGTCTTTGTAACTTGGAGTCAGTGCATGTCTTTGTTACTTGGTGTAAGTGTATGTCTTTGTTACTTGGTGTCAGTGTATGTCTCTGTTACTTGGTGTCAGTGCATGTCTCTGTTACCTGGTGTAAGTGTGTGTCTGTGTTACTGGGTATCAGTGTATGTCTTTGTTACTTGGTGTAAGTGTGTGTCTTTTTTACTGGGTGTCAGTCTATTTCTTTGTTACTGGGTGTCAGTGCATGTCTTTGTGACTTGTTGTAAGTGTGTGTCTGTGTTACTGGGTATCAGTGTATGTCTTTGTTAAGTGGTGTCAGTGTATGCCTTTGTTACTTGGTGTCAGTGTATTTCTTTGTTACTTGGTGTAAGTGTATGTCTTTGTTGCTTGGTGTCAGTGTATGTCTTTGTTACTTGGTGTAAGTGTGTGTCTGTGTTACTGAGTATCAGTGTATGTCTTTGTTACTTGGTTTAAGTGTGTGTATGTGTTACTGGGTATCAGTGTATGTCTTTATTACTTGGTGTCAGTGTATGTCTTTGTTACTTGGTATAAGTGTGTGTCTTTGTTACTTGGTGTCAGTGTATGTCTTTGTGACTTGGTGTCAGTGTGTGTCTTTGTTACTGGGTGTCAGTGTATGTCTTTGTTACTTTGTGTCAGTGTATGTCTGTGTTAGTTGTTGTAAGTATGTGTCTGTGTTATTGGGTATCAGTGCATGTCTTTGTTACTTGGTGTAAGTGTGTGTCTGTGTTACTGGGTATCAGTGTCTGTCTTTGTTACTTGGTGTCAGTGTCTGTCTTTGTTACTGGGTGTCAGTGCGTGTCTGTGTTACTGGATATAATAGTATGTCTTTGTTACTTGGTGTCAGTGTGTGTCTTTGTTACTTGGTGTCAGTGTATGTCTTTGTTACTTTGTGGAAGTGTGTGTCTGTGTTGCTGGGTATCAGTGTATGTCTTTGTTAAGTGGTGTCAGTGTGTGTCTATGTGACTTGGTGTCAGTGTGTGTCTGTGTTACTGGGTGCAGTCTCTGTCTTTGTAACTTGTTGGAAGTGTGTGTATGTGTTACTGGGTATCAGTGTCTGTCTTTGTTACTGGATGTCAGTGTGTATCTTTGTGACCTGGTGTAAGTGTGTGTCTGTGTTACTGGGTATCAGTATCTATCTTTGTTATTTGGTGTAAGTGTGTGTCTGTGTTACTGGGTAACAGTGTATGTCTTTGTTACTTGGTGTAAATGTATGTCTTTGTTACTTGGTGTCAGTGTATGTCTTTGTTACTTGGTGTAAGTGTATGTCTTTGTTACTTGGTGTCAGTGTATGTCTTTGATACTTGGTGTAAGTGTGTGTCTGTGTTACTGTGTATCAGTGTATGTCTTTGTTACTTGGTGTCAATGTAGGTCTGTGTTACTTGGTGTAAGTGTGTGTCTTTCTTACTTGGTGTAAGTGCATGTCTTTGTTACTTGGTGTCAGTGTATGTCTGTGTATCTTGGTGTAAGTGTGTGTCTTTGTTAGTTGGTGTATGTGTATGTCTTTGTTAATTGGTGTCAGTGTATGTCTGTGTTATTTGGTGTAAGTGTATGTATTTGTTACTTGGGGTCAGTGTATGTCTTTGTTACTTGGTGTCAGTGTATGTCTTTGTTACTTGGTGTCAGTGTATGTCTGTGTTACTTGGTGTAAGTGTATGTCTTTGTTACTTGGTGTCAGTGTATGTCTTTGTTACTTGGTGTAAGTGTATGTCTTTGTCACTTGGTGTCAGTGTATGTCTTTGTTACTTGGTGTAAGTGTGTGTCTTTGTTAATTGGTGCAAGTGTATGTCTTTGTTACTTGGTGTCAGTGTATGTCTTTGTTACTTGGTGTAAATATATGTCTTTGTTACTTGGTGTCAGTGTATGTCTTTGTTACTTGGTGTAAGTGTATGTCTTTGTTACTTGGTGTCAGTGTATGTCTTTGATACTTGGTGTAAGTGTGTGTCTGTGTTACTGTGTATCAGTGTATGTCTTTGTTACTTGGTGTCAATGTAGGTCTGTGTTACTTGGTGTAAGTGTGTGTCTTTCTTACTTGGTGTAAGTGCATGTCTTTGTTAGTTGGTGTCAGTGTATGTCTGTGTATCTTGGTGTAAGTGTGTGTCTTTGTTAGTTGGTGTATGTGTATGTCTTTGTTAATTGGTGTCAGTGTATGTCTGTGTTATTTGGTGTAAGTGTATGTATTTGTTACTTGGGGTCATTGTATGTCTTTGTTACTTGGTGTCAGTGTATGTCTTTGTTACTTGGTGTCAGTGTATGTCTGTGTTACTTGGTGTAAGTGTATATCTTTGTTACTTGGTGTCAATGTATGTCTTTGTTACTTTGTGTAAGTGTATGTCTTTGTTACTTGGTGTCAGTGTATGTATTTGTTACTTGGTGTCAGTGTATGTCTTTGCTGCTTGGTGTCATTGTATGTCTGTGTATTTGGTGTAAGTGTGTGTCTTTGTTACTTGGTGTCAGTGTATGTCTGTGTTACTTGGTGTAAGTGTATGTCTGTGTTACTTGGTGTCAGTGCATGTCTTTGTTACTTGGTGTAAGTGTGTGTCTGTGTTACTGGGTATCAGTGTCTGTATTTGTTACTTGATGTCAGTGTCTGTCATTGTTACTGGGTGTCAGTGCGTGTCTGTGTTACTGGATATAATAGTATGTCTTTGTTACTTGGTGTCAGTGTGTGTCTTTGTTACTTGGTGTCAGTGTATGTCTTTGTTACTTGGTGTAAGTGTGTGTCTGTGTTACTGGTTGTCAGTGTATGTCTTTGTTAAGTGGTGTCAGTGTATGTCTTTGTTACTTGGTGTCAGTGTGTTTCTTTGTTACTGGGTGCAGTGTATGTCTTTGTTCATGGGTGTCAGTGTGTGTCTATGTGACTTGGTGTCAGTGTGTGTCTGTGTTACTGGGTATCAGTCTCTGTCTTTGTTACTTGTTGGAAGTGTGTGTATGTGTTACTGGGTATCAGTGTCCGTCTTTGTTACTGGATGTCAGTGTGTATCTTTGTGACCTGGTGTAAGTGTGTGTCTGTGTTACTGGGTATCAGTGTCTGTCTTTGTTATTTGGTGTAAGTGTGTGTCTGTGTTACTGGGTAACAGTGTATGTCTTTGTTACTTGGTGTTAGTGTATGTCTGTGTTCCTTGGTGTAACTGTGTGTCTTTGTTACTTGGTGTAAGTGTATGTCTGTTTTACTTGGTGCAAGTGTATGTCTTTGTTACTTGGTGTCAGTGTATGTCTTTGTTACTTGGTGTAAATGTATGTCTTTGTTACTTGGTGTCAGTGTATGTCTTTGTTACTTGGTGTAAGTGTTTGTCTTTGTTACTTTGTGTCAGTGTATGTCTTTGATACTTGGTGCAAGTGTGTGTCTGTGTTACTGTGTATCAGTGTATGTCTTTGTTACTTGGTGTCAATGTAGGTCTGTGTTACTTGGTGTAAGTGTGTGTCTTTCTTACTTGGTGTAAGTGTATGTCTTTGTTAATTGGTGTCAGTGTATGTCTGTGTTATTTGGTGTAAGTGTATGTCTTTGTTACTTGGTGTCAGTGTATGTCTTTGTTACTTGGTGTCAGTGTATGTCTGTGTTACTTGGTGTAAGTGTATGTCTTTGTTCCTTGGTGTCAGTGTATGTCTTTGTTACTTTGTGTAAGTGTATGTCTTTGTTACTTGGTGTCAGTGTATGTCTTTGTTACTTGGTGTAAATGTATGTCTTTGCTACTTGGTGTCAGTGTATGTCTTTGATACTTGCTATAAGTGTATGTCTGTGTTCCTGGGTATCAGTGTCTGTCTTTGTTACTTGGTGTAAGTGTGTGTCTGTGTTACTGGGTATCAGTGTATGTCTTTGTTACTTTGTGTCAGTGCATGTCTTTTTTACTTGGTGTAAGTGTATGTCTTTGTTACTTGGTGTCAGTGTATGTCTTTGTTACTTGGTGTAAGTGTGTGTCTTTGTTACTGGGTGTCAGTGTATGTCTTTGTTACGGGGTATCAGTGTATGTCTTTGTTACTTGGTGTAAGTGTGTGTCTGTGTTACTGGGTATCTGTGTATGTCTTCGTTACTTGGTGTCTGTGTATGTCTTCGTTACTTGGTGTCAGTGAGTGTCTTTGTTACTTGGTGTCAGTGTATGCCTTTGTTACTTGGTGTAAGTGTGTGTCTGTGTTACTGGGGATCAGTGAATGTCTTTGTTACTGGGTGTCAGTGTATGTCTTTGCTACTAGGTGTCAGTGTATGTTTTTGTTACTGGGTGTCAGTGTATGTCTTTGTTACTTGGTGTCCGTGTGTGTCTGTGTTACTTGGTGTCAGTGTATGTCTTTGTTACTGGATGTCAGTGTATGCCTTTGTTACTTGGTGTCAGTGTATGTCTTTGTTACTTGGTGTAAGTGTGTGTCTGTGTTACTGGCTATCAGTGTATGTCATTGTTTCTTGGTGTCAGTGTGTGCCTTTGTTACTTGGTGTCATTGTGTGTCTTTGTTACTGGGTGTCAGTATATGTCTTTGTTACTGGGTGTCAGCGTATGTCTTTGTGACTTGGTTTAAGTGTGTGTCTGTGTTACTGGGTATCAGTGTCTGTCATTGTTACTTGGTGTAAGTGTGTGTCTGTGTTTCTGGGTATCAGTGTATGTCTTTGTTACTTGTTGTAAGTGTGTGTCTGTGTTACTGGGTATCAGTGTATGTCTTTGTTACTTGGTGTCTGTTTATGTCTGTGGTACTTGGTGTAAGTGTGTGTCTGTGTGGCTGGGTATCAGTGTATGTCTTTGTTACTTGGTGTAAGTGTTTGTCTGTGTTACTGGGTATCAGTGTATTTCTTTGTTACTTGGAGTCTGTGTATGTCTTTGTATACTTGGTGTCAGTGTGTGTCTTTGTTACTTGGTGTCAGTGTGTTTCTTTGTTACTGGGTGTCAGTGTTTGTCTTTGTTACTGGGTGTCAGTGTATGTCTTTGTGACTTGGTGTTTGTGAGTGTCTGTGTTACTGGGTATCAGTGTATGTTTTTGTTACTGGGTATCAGTGTCTGTCTTTGTTACTTGGTGTAAGTTTGTGTCTGTGTTACTGGTTATCAGTGTATGTCTTTGTTACTTGGTGTCAGTGTATGTCTGTGTACTTGGTGTAAGTGTGTGTCATTGTTACTTGGTGTCAGTGTATGTCTGTGTTACTTTGTGTAAGTGTATGTCTTTGTTACTTGGTGACAGTGTATGTCTTTGTTACTTGGTGTAAGTGTACGTCTTTGTTACTTGGTGTCAGTGTATGTCTCTGTTACTTGGTGTAAGTGTGTGTCTGTGTTACTGGGTATCAGTGTATGTCTTTGTTACTTGGTGTCATTGTCTGTCTTTGTTACTTGGTTGAAGTGTGTGTCTGTGTTACTGGGTATCAGTGTATGTCTTTGTTACTTGGTGTCAGTGTATGTCTGTGTTACTTGGTGTAAGTGTGTGTCTGTGTTACTGGGTATGAGTGTATGTCTTTGTTACTTGGTGTCAGTGTATGTCTTTGTTACTTGTTGTAAGTGTATGTCTTTGTTAATTGGTGTCAGTGCATGTCTGTGTTACTTGGTGTAAGTGTACGTCTATGTTACTTGGTGTCAGTGTATGTATTTGTTACTTGGTGTAAGTGTATGTCTTTGTTACTTGGTGTCAGTGTATGTCTTTGTTACTTGGTGTCAGTGTATGTCTTTGTTACATAGTGTAAGTGTATGTATTTGCTACTTGGGGTCAGTGTATGTCTTTGATACTTGGTGTAAGTGTATGTCTGTGTTACTGGGTATCAGTGTCTGTCTTTGTTACTTGGTATAAGTGTGTGTCTGTGTTTCTGGGTATCAGTGTATGTCTTTGTTACTTTGTGTCAGTGTATGTCTTTGTTACTTGTTGTAAGTGTGTGTCTGTGTTACTGGGTATCAGTGTATGTCTTTGTTACTTGGTGTCTGTGTGTGTCTGTGTTACTTGGTGTAAGTGTGTGTCTGTGTAACTGGGTATCAGCGTATGTCTTTGTTACTTGGTGTAAGTGTGTATCTGTGTTACTGGGTATCACTGTATGTCTTTATTAATTGGTGTCAGTGTATGTCTTTGTTACTTGGTGTAAGTGTGTGTCTGTGTTACTGGGTATCAGTGTATGTCTTTGTTACTTGGTGTCAGTGTGTGTCTTTGTTACTGGGTGTCAGTGCATGTCTTTGTTACTGGGTGTCAGTGCATGTCTTTGTTACTGGGTGTCAGTGCACGTCTTTGTGACTTGGTGTAAGTGCATTTCTTTGTTACTTGGTGTAAGTGTATTTCTTTGTTACTTGGTGTCAGTGTGTGTCTTTCTTACTGGGTGTCAGTGCATGTCTTTGTTACTGGGTATTAGTGTCTGTCTTTATTACGTAGTGTAAGAGTGTGTCTCCGTTGCTGGGTATCAGTGTATGTCTTTGTTACTTGGTGTCAGTGTAAGTCTGTGTTACTTGGTGTAAGTGTGTGTCTTTCTTACTTGGTGTAAGTGCATGTCTTTGTTACTTGGTGTCAGTGTATGTCTGTGTAACTTGGTGTCAGTGTGTGTCTTTGTTAGTTGGTATAAGTGTATATCTTTGTTACTTGGTGTCAGTGTATGTCTGTGTTATTTGGTGTAAGTGTATGTATTTGTTACTTGGTGTCGGTGTATGTCTTTGTTATTTGGTGTCTGTGCATGTCTGTGATACTTGGTGTAAGTGTTTGTCTGTGTTACCGGGTATCAGTGTATGTCTTTGTTACTTCGTGTCAGTGAGTGTCTGTGTTACTGGGTATCAGTGCATGTCTTTGTTACTTGGTGTCTGTGTATGTCTTCGTTACTTGGTGTCAGTGAGTGTCTTTGTTACTTGGTGTCAGTGTATGCCTTTGTTACTTGGTGTAAGTGTGTGTCTGTGTTACTGGGGATCAGTGAATGTCTTTGTTACTGGGTGTCAGTGTATGTCTTTGCTACTAGGTGTCAGTGTATGTTTTTGTTACTGGGTGTCAGGGTATGTCTTTGTTACTTGGTGTCCGTGTGTGTCTGTGTTACTGGGTGTCAGTGTATGTCTTTGTTACTGGATGTCAGTGTATGCCTTTGTTACTTGGTGTCAGTGTATGTCTTTGTTACTTGGTGTAAGTGTGTGTCTGTGTTACTGGGTATCAGTGAATGCCTTTGTTACTTGGTGTCAGTGTATGTCTTTGTTACTTGGTGTAAGTGTATCTCTGTGTTACTGGGTATCAGTGTATGTCATTGTTACTTGGTGTCAGTGTGTGCCTTTGTTACTTGGTGTCATTGTGTGTCTTTGTTACTGGGTGTCAGTATATGTCTTTGTTACTGGGTGTCAGCGTATGTCTTTGTGACTTGTTGTAAGTGTGTGTCTGTGTTACTGGGTATCAGTGTCTGTCATTGTTACTTGGTGTAAGTGTGTGTCTGTGTTACTGGGTATCAGTGTATGTCTTTGTTACTTGGTGTAAGTGTGTGTCTGTGTTACTGGGTGTCAGTGTATGTCTTTGTTACTTGGTGTCTGTTTATGTCTGTGGTACTTGGTGTAAGTGTGTGTCTGTGTGGCTGGGTATCAGTGTATGTCTTTGTTACTTGGTGTAAGTGTTTGTCTGTGTTACTGGGTATCAGTGTATTTCTTTGTTACTTGGTGTCTGTGTATGTCTTTGTATACTTGGTGTCAGTGTGTGTCTTTGTTACTTGGTGTCAGTGTGTTTCTTTGTTACTGGGTGTCAGTGTTTGTCTTTGTTACTGGGTGTCAGTGTATGTCTCTGTTACTTGGTGTAAGTGTGTGTCTGTGTTACTGGGTATCAGTGTATGTCTTTGTTACTTGGTGTCATTGTCTGTCTTTGTTACTTGGTTGAAGTGTGTGTCTGTGTTACTTGGTGTAAGTGTGTGTCTGTGTTACTGGGTATGAGTGTATGTCTTTGTTACTTGGTGTCAGTGTATGTCTTTGTTACTTGGTGTAAGTGTATGTCTTTGTTAATTGGTGTCAGTGCATGTCTGTGTTACTTGGTGTAAGTGTACGTCTATGTTACTTGGTGTCAGTGTATGTCTTTGTTACTTGGTGTAAGTGTATGTCTTTGTTACTTGGTGTCAGTGTATGTCTTTGTTACGTGGTGTAAGTGTATGTATTTGCTACTTGGGGTCAGTGTATGTCTTTGATACTTGGTGTAAGTGTATGTCTGTGTTACTGGGTATCAGTGTCTGTCTTTGTTACTTGGTGTAAGTGTGTGTCTGTGTTACTGGGTATCAGTGTATGTCTTTGTTACTTTGTGTCAGTGTATGTCTTTGTTACTTGTTGTAAGTGTGTGTCTGTGTTACTGGGTATCAGTGTATGTCTTTGTTACTTGGTGTCTGTGTGTGTCTGTGTTACTTGGTGTAAGTGTGTGTCT
Source organism: Heterodontus francisci (assembly GCF_036365525.1). Lineage (NCBI taxonomy): Eukaryota > Metazoa > Chordata > Chondrichthyes > Heterodontiformes > Heterodontidae > Heterodontus > Heterodontus francisci. The sequence continues at coordinate 21,471,318 of NW_027141852.1, read as the reverse complement.
GTGTAACTGGGTATCAGCGTATGTCTTTGTTACTTGGTGTAAGTGTGTGTCTGTGTTACTGGGTATCAGTGTATGTCTTTGTTACTTGGTGTCTGTGTGTGTCTGTGTTACTTGGTGTAAGTGTGTGTCTGTGTAACTGGGTATCAGCGTATGTCTGTGTTACTTGGTTTAAGTGTGTGTCTGTGTTACTGGGTATCAGTGTATGTCTTTGTTACTTGGTGTCAGTGTATGTCTGTGTTACTTGGTGTAAGTGTGTGTCTGTGTTACTGGGTATCAGTGTATGTCTTTGTTACTTGGTGTCAGTGTATGTCTTTGTTACTTGGTGTAAGTGTACGTCTTTGTTACTTGGTGTCAGTGTATGTCTTTGTTACTTGGTGTCAGTGTATGTCTTTGTTACTTGGTGTAAGTGTATGTCTTTGTTAATTGGTGTCAGTGCATGTCTGTGTTACTTGGTGTAAGTGTACGTCTATGTTACTTGGTGTCAGTGTATGTCTTTGTTACTTGGTGTAAGTGTATGTCGTTGTTACTTGGTGTCAGTGTATGTCTTTGTTACTTGGTGTCAGTGTATGTCTTTGTTACATGGTGTAAGTGTATGTATTTGCTACTTGGGGTCAGTGTATGTCTTTGATACTTGGTGTCAGTGTATGTCTTTGTTACTTGGTGTCAGTGTATGTCTTTGTTACTTGGTGTCAGTGTATGTCTTTGTTACTTGGTGTAAGTGTATGTCTTTGTTACTTGGTGTCAGTGTATGTCTTTGTTACAAGGTGTCAGTGTATGTCTTTGTTACTTGGTGTCAGTGTATGTCTTTGTTACATGGTGTAAGTGTATGTATTTGCTACTTGGGGTCAGTGTATGTCTTTGATACTTGGTGTAAGTGTATGTCTGTGTTACTGGGTATCAGTGTCTGTCTTTGTTACTTGGTGTAAGTGTGTGTCTGTGTTACTGGGTATCAGTGTATGTCTTTGTTACTTTGTGTCAGTGTATGTCTTTGTTACTTGTTGTAAGTGTGTGTCTGTGTTACTGGGTATCAGTGTATGTCTTTGTTACTTGGTGTCTGTGTGTGTCTGTGTTACTTGGTGTAAGTGTGTGTCTGTGTAACTGGGTATCAGTGTATGTCTTTCTTACTTGGTGTAAGTGAGTGTCTTTGTTACTGGGTGTCAGTGCATGTCTTTGTTACTTGGTGTCAGTGCATGTCTTTGTTACTGGGTGTCAGTGTACGTCTTTGTGACTTGGTGTAAGTGCATTTCTTTGTTACTTGGTGTCAGTGTGTGTCTTTCTTACTGGGTGTCAGTGCATGTCTTTGTTACTGGGTATTAGTGTCTGTCTTTGTTACGTAGTGTAAGAGTGTGTCTCTGTTGCTGGGTATCAGTGTATGTCTTTGTTACTTGGTGTCAGTGTAAGTCTGTGTTACTTGGTGTAAGTCTGTGTCTTTCTTACTTGGTGTAAGTGCATGTCTTTGTTACTTGGTGTCAGTGTATGTATGTGTAACTTGGTGTCAGTGTGTGTCTTTGTTAGTTGGTATAAGTGTATATCTTTGTTACTTGGTGTCGGTGTATGTCTTTGTTGCTTGGTGTAAGTGTTTGTCTGTGTTACTGGGTATCAGTGCATGTCTTTGTTATTTGGTGTCTGTGCATGTCTGTGATACTTGGTGTAAGTGTTTGTCTGTGTTACCGGGTATCAGTGTATGTCTTTGTTACTTCGTGTAAGTGAGTGTCTGTGTTACTGGGTATCAGTGCATGTCTTTGTTACTTGGTGTCAGTGTATGTATTTGTTACTTGGTGTATGTGTGTGTGTTTGTTACTGGGT